>NC_087312.1:2482916-2812500 GCF_037043105.1 Vanessa tameamea | reverse complement strand
ATTTTAATTTTGAAAAACACTCGTGTTATTATTCCAAACTATCGAAAGACATAAATATATTGGTTAATCATGTTACTTCACCGTTATGAGTGGCAAAAAGCCAACGGCACGCGGTGTTCCCAGGCGGTCACCCATCCAAGTACTGAACGCGCCCGACGTTGCTTAACTTCGGTGATCGGACGAGAACCGGTGTATTCAACGTGGTATGGACGTTGGCGACAACTCATTTAAATAGGATAAATACTTTTTTACAAAAACAATTTCTATTTTAATTGAAGAAAAATGACACTAAAATGCTATTAAGCACTACATGAATATTTTAGTCAATAAATATTTTGGCTTGTTAAAGGTATTTGTGAATATTTCAGCACTTACCTGGATTAAGGCCACGCACACTGAGCCTGAGCCATTTTCTAGATTAAATAAGGAAAACCCTTACATTTTCTAATAAGAGCTAGGAGTTCACATTTGTCAAACTGTTTTAAATCTGTACAAGCAATGAGCTTATTTTAGTAATTGAATAAAAAGTATATTGTATTGAGTTGTTTAAATTAAGGGTATCTTATATGCAGCAGTCGTGGCCGAGCGGTTAAGGCGTCTGACTAGAAATCAGATTCCCTCTGGGAGCGTAGGTTCGAATCCTACCGACTGCGATTGTTTATGGATTTTTCATAACATCGTAGGAGCTAGAAATCTGAAACCGTTCCTTTTAGCGCAGGTCCCTGCGATGAATTTGTTGGATTTTGACCCACTCAAATCCTGGTGATGGAAGTCACAGATTGTTTTTTAATAAAGATATTTTCTTTAAAGGTTGATATTTATAAAATTTTAGTTGAACTTAATTAAAAGAGTGTTTATGTACTCGTAATTGGCTGTTTTGAGATCTTAAATTTTTTATTCATCACATAAATAAAGTACTGCCCGCTATCACTCACATTGTTAACTTTGCCATGTCATCCGGGATGTTGGGATGTCATCCCTATAAATTGGCGCAAGGCTTTTGTCATTCCTCTTCCTAAAGTCTCTAACCCTAGCCAGTTAACTGATTTTAGATCTATCTCGATCCTGCCCTTTATGTCCAAAATTCTTGAACATACAGTTTACAAACAAGTGACCTTCGTTTATAGTAACAAATCCTTAGTTAATTTCAGTCGGGTTTTCGGTTCGGTCATAGTACTACTACGGCTCTTCTGAAGGTCACGGAGGATGTTCGGAATGGTATGGAGAATAGAATGGTCACCATTTTAGTTTTAATCGACTTCTCTAATGCTTTTAACATGGTTGGTCATGATATATTCGCGGCCGCCAGCAAGCAGTTAGATTGGATCAATCGCTCTCCGATTGGTTTGACCTTCATACTGGCGTACCACAAGGTGGCATTTTATCTCCTCTTATTTTCTCTCTGTTTATAAATCTCCTCACAACTTACATCAACTGTTCTTATCATTTTAACGCCGACGACTTGCAGCTCTACTGTCAAACCAAGTTGGATGACATAAATGATGCTGTTGCAACTATTAATAATAACCTAGCTAGTGTAAATACTTGGTCTCAAAAATTCGGTATAGAGGTAAATCCATCAAAATGTCAGGCGATCGTTATTGGGAGATCTCGCCTTATCACTAATCTGAGCTTAACATCTTTACCGCCGGTCTTCATATTGATTCCACATTCAATTGGTCTGTGCATATCTCTGATATTAGTCGCTCAGTTACAGCCACGTTAAGGTGTCTGAATAGAATTCGAAATTTCCTTCCCATCAAGACTAAGATTTTACTTGTGTACGCTTTGGTCTTCCCCATAATTGTTTATGCAGACGTATGTTATTACGATCTCAACGAAAAACAACTGGATAAACTTGATCGTCTCTTAAATAACTCTTTGCGCTTCATATTCTGTCTTCGTTTGAAGTTAAGTAAGTTCGACCATATCTCTCAGTATCGTGATAAACTAAAATGGTTTACAATTCGACAACGTAGAGACTTCCGATTACTTTCATCTCTTTTCTCTATTCTCTTTGATCCTCTCTCTCCCGATTATTTGAAAGGCAAATTCAAATTTCTTTGTGATAACCACAATCGTCAACTACGTTCTAAGGATACCTTCTTTATGTCCCTACTCACACTTCCGGTTTCGTCTCTAATTCCTACTCCGTTCAAGCTGTCCGATTATGGAACAAAGTACCCGAACATATTAGAAAAGCTACCTCTAAATTAACTTTTAAAACTCGTCTATGTGAGCACATATTGTCAGAAAGCCCCTAGCTCTTATGACTTCTGTTATGCACTATTATTATTAAATTAACTATTGTTATATTATACAGGGTTATTGGTAATTCGACGTATTCCCATTAGGAGGTGATAGGGGTGATTATTTGCGATAATTTTAACCCCCATATGCATAATGAAAAAGTGAACCATTTTTGAGTTATCACGTTTTTTAGATTTTTTCAAAATAAGTCAAAAATGCAACTTCAAAAATTTATTTAATAAAAAGAATTAATTAAAATCTATTTTTTTTTTCTGATTTATAAAAACGAATAAACACTGGTTATTTGTCAATATTGAAACAATAATTATCGGTCCAAGTCAATATTAATGTGACTGAATATATCAGTTCTCGTCAGATCGTCTATAAAAAGCGAAGTGTTCATCATTGGATTACGTTGGGTTTGGGTTACGTTGTATTGGCATTTTAGTTTTTGGGTTAGTTGCGCAGAGCATAGCCGATATTAAATGTAGAATACCTAGGACTTCAAATCCGTTAAGGTGATACTGAGTAAACATCTGTGATAGGAATTAGTCGGGACTATTAAGATTCATAACGTTTTAAAATGTTTCGCAAAAAAAAATTATTCTGAGAACTAACCTAATTTTGATAAAAGTTATTACAGCATGTAAGGTATAGTGATTTGATAAACCTTATACCGTAACGTGCACAGTTGAAATGTGTATAACCTGGGTGCCTTCAAACGAGGCGTGAATAGGTAGCTTGCGGGCCGACATGGCGAGGGCGACTAGTGCAGCTCATTCTTGTCTTGTCCTGAATGTATTGGTCGTCTTCGCGTTTGGATTCCACTTCCACTCACCATCAGGTGGAGTGGAGTCATATGCCTACCCGGACAGTAACAATTTTTTTTTTACTATTTATTAAATTACGATAAGTACTACATTAGATAATTAATCTGTGTTTGTACAAGTGTAATTAGTTAAAGCTATTATAGTTTTACAGCAATTGCTAATTATATCGATTTATAATATGGTTCCATGGTGTAACGGTTAGCACTCTGGACTTTGAATCCAGCGATCCGAGTTCAAATCTCGGTGGAACCTGATCTTTTTGATTGGTATCAAGTTGTTGATACAATATAATAAGACAGGTCATATGCTTAGGTTTTATCGAAATATTATGTACCATTAAGGCTCGTTCTCACAAGGTGGACGATGACGGTATTCCAGCGGTGGTTTCCAAGATGGAGGCGTAATCCGATGCGGGCTTTAGGACGGCTCTTCGTTTTGGCAAAACGTCCGTCTAAAAAGCCTGATTCCTTATTTTTCTCGAATCCGTAAACAGTATCATATAAATTATCCTGCCACTGGCAGATCCGTCTCTTTAGACGGATCAAGAAAGTAAGCGGTCCGTCTTGGTGAGAAAGGGTTCTTAATCGTTGTACTCGTATATTATAATATTAGTTAATGGTGTGACCTTATCTACTTAAGGATTGTCCAGTTTTATTTCTGCTGCAAATGCATTACACGCTCGCCTTAAATACCACCATACCACCGGAATCCATTCATCCATCGTGTGAGAACAGGCCTTACTCACAACGTTAGCATAGAATATTTCGGTGAAACCTATGTCACCTGTCTATTCTATTGGAAATAATAACAACTTTGAAATCTATCAAAAAGATCAGGTTCCACCGAGATTTGAACTCGGATCGCTGGATTCAAAGTCCAGAGTGCTAACCATTACACCATGGAACCTCATGTATCTTACTTAATATTATAAGTAGTCTAGAATTAAATGATATAGGTAATTACACTTCATACACAATACGAACAGTTGTTCAAATATTAAGAATTCATAAGACGAACTTACACTGTACACTTTGCTTGAAATAAATGTGATATTATGGAAATACCTCACATTGGGATTTAATCTTGGTAAAGTCGCTCACTTAAATCGTTGCTCATAGAAGTATGTAGAGTTTAATTCTTGAACTGAAGGTATAATTTAGATTTGTTTGTCTTTATTGAGGATAAGATTTATAGCAGTCGTGGCCGAGCGGTTAAGGCGTCTGACTAGAAATCAGATTCCCTCTGGGAGCGTAGGTTCGAATCCTACCGACTGCGTTTTTTTTATAGATTTTCATCAGCGTCTCCATCCGTGTTACGTTCCACCCCCGTTTGGTAGAAATGAAGAGAGTCGTCTCGAGTCTTCTAGTGAGCCCATAGTCGAAGACTAGTGCCTAGATGACTGAGACGAGCGCCTTTGCAGCATAGCTGCTCGGTTGCGTGAATTCAGCCTTCAAGCAATTTCGCTTTATCTCCTTAGCCCACAGACCACAAGAGGCTATGCCGTAGTGTCACTCGCACCTGGGACTGTCCACTATGTTATTTCAATAAAAACCAGGAACTATCCGAATGGCACGCGCTCTGGAATTTACGCGGAATTTACGTATGTTTGGGTTCTAGTACCTAATAAATAGTAAAGTAAAGTATACTAAAGTATTTATTTGATTAACCTTATGCAACGTGTACAGTTGAAATATGTATTAGGTACTATTTACTAATGTACAATAAGTGCTAAATTAGATACTTAATCTGTGTTTGTACACGTGTAAATAGTTTAAACGATTACAGTTTTAAACCAATTGCTACTAATATCGATCTATAGTATAGTGGTTGCTCAAGTTATCCACGCCTTTCGACGCCTCAGGGTAAAATATGTAATACTTCGTGTCTTAAAATACATACCTCTTAAACTATAGGCCAACAGTTTATAAAATTAAGGATATCATATATGGAGCAGTCGTGGCCGAGCGGTTAAGGCGTCTGACTAGAAATCAGATTCCCTCTGGGAGCGTAGGTTCGAATCCTACCGACTGCGAGTTTTTTAAGGATTTTTAAAGGACTTTATTTTTATTGATTTGTATGAATATATTCTTATATTAAAAATCAGGACTAAAACTTCTATCCTGCACATTCATGATGATATTTCCGGGGAGATGTAAAAGCCTGCAGCCCTAAGTTTAGGTGTTCATCGACAACAAATTCATGGGCAGGAAACAAGGGCTAAATTTATGTTGTACAGGATTGCAACAACAAACGCGCGTAGCTATTGATCTTAATGGGCCATTTAATTATTATTGTTACGTATTATAAAATACATCATAGTGTATCTAACTATAATAAAATCTAGATTTATCGAATTTCAGCAAAAAAATCGCAGTCGGTAGGATTCGAACCTACGCTCCCAGAGGGAATCTGATTTCTAGTCAGACGCCTTAACCGCTCGGCCACGACTGCCACGTCGGATTATCTTAATTTAAAGACTATTATTAAATCAAAACGTTTTTTTAATAAAAAAGGCAATATTGATCAGGCGTTGTACAATATACGTTCACATTACCAATCCGCTGCAAAAGCTTAGTACTAATCTAAGTTTCTTCCAGGTTCTTCTCGACAGAATATACATACCGAATTGATGGTGGCTTTACATTTCATACGATTCTGTTTAAATTGCTTTTTAAAAGTGCTTGAATAAATTAATGTATTTTGATTTTGATTTTGACATTATGATAGTGCGTTACGACTGTTCTTGATTCACTAAAATTGAAAGTGAAAGTCTTATTTACCAAATTGGACTTTGTTTAGTGTTTCTCTGTCAACCGGTTCCATGGTGTAACGGTTAGCACTCTGGACTCTGAATCCAGCGATCCGAGTTCAAATCTCGGTGGAACCTGGCTTTTTGCTTACTGTAATACTCATACTGGGAAACATATTTAGGATTTTGTTAACGGGTAAATTAAGCACATTAAAATTCACTGGGCCATCTCGGCTCAACACAACACACACACACACAAAATTTTAATTAATAAACACTGTGTAGCTGTGCACACTGCTACACAATGATGTTGATCATGTCGTTCTGACCGATTTCGGTTTCGGCAGCCAATCTCAAGGGACATTATATAGTGCACAAGTGTGTGTACAAGCACAGGTGCGCTCTCCACTTACTCTTATAACCCGATAGAATGGTAAATTGGTCACGACTGGAAAGAGTTCGGGCGTAGGACGAACGGCTTGACGGGCTTCCTTAGGCACGGGAGTGTACACACTTCCTGTTGGCTGTTGCTGAGACTTTTCGAAAGAAAACCCCGGTTTGGGATTTTAACCCAGTAACTCAAGATATGTGACCTTATTACTAGCTACTAGACTAACGAGGCAATCGAGATAAAGTCAGTACACAATAGTATAAGCACTAATGAGCACCGTTGAAGGATTGTCCAATACACAGTTGTTTATCGTATTCAAATTTTTAAAAAATATTCACCTAGAGTTTTAATTGTTTATTTACTTACAATTATTTGAATAATTTCTATAATGTAATTCAAAAATCAGGTTCCACCGAGATTTGAACTCGGATCGCTGGATTCAGAGTCCAGAGTGCTAACCATTACACCATGGAACCGGTTGAGAGATATATCTAAAAAAAGTCTAGTTTGATAAAAAATACTTTCACTTTCATTAGTTCCTTAAAACAGCATTTATATCAAGTATGTCAATAATTTACTTTTATTTAATACATTCAAATAAATTAAGTTTAGTAATCGATTAAGATTTAAGAAATACTCATAATTCAGGACATCAAAAATACAATTTGGCAAATAAATAAATTAATTAAAAGTATAATTAATATTTCTTAGATATTAAAACGCGGAAGGAAATACTTAATAAGAAAAAATCAAATAATAAGTCAAAAGTCAATTGTTGTCATGACCGTAATAATAAAATTGGCCTTTATAAAAATCTGTTGTGTATGTCATATTATGTTTCTAGAAGTAAAACATGTCGGAAGACATGTATATAAAAAAATGGAATGTTCAAGAATATTCAATCGCGCTAAACATGGCTAGCCATCAATGTCAAATATAACCAAAGATGGACATATCCATACGCCTTTGATACGTGTACATCAAAAATGGAACGTAAATTTTTTCGAAAGTGCCGAATAGTCCCGAGGCGCGCCGCTTATCCGTCATTGTAACTCGATAAGATATTTATTGGCGGGAAACATTCGGAAATGGAATGGCTCCTTGGCGGTTACTCGACGTCGCCATAACGCGCACGTCCGCTAGCATTCTACATTTTTATTTTGTCAATATTTAATGTGACGCCCAGAAAGATGGGTACACACATGATGTATGCGAAATATGTTTGGACGGACGTACCTATTTAGTTTTATTAAAAAAAAAAGTACCTAAACTATAAAAATAGTTTATAAGTATTGTAAAATTTTCTAGTTTCTTTGATTTTCTATAACAATCGTATTTTATATATAATAATAATAAAATAATCGTGATAAGATTCATACTACGATCAATTGTTTTGGAAAATATTGATTTAAAAATTATGATATGTTCTAAATTCAAAATTGTTCCATGATTGGTGTCTCTAAAGATAAATCTCACAGAAATGTGATACAACCTCATGTATAGCAGACATGTCTTCGAGAATACATTTCAAAGCGGACGCTAAGCGACCAGTATAAAATATTATTTTTTACCAATACGGAAACCTCGTACCTCAAAACTATGTAAATCAAATACGACTAAAATTACACGAATCTATAGATAATAAACACATGAGGAGACGTTATTTTTTAAAAGCTTGTCTGAACACTACCGAATCAATTTGCATAAAACATTTACAAGAAGATTATCATAGGGTTTCATAGGTTTTACTATATAAATGTAAGTTCACCTTCGCCCGCTTTAAATTAAGATTATTGAGTCAAGCGTGAATTACAGCTTCTCATATTATTTAAATTGGGAGTAAAAGCTATCACGAAAAGATCTTAAACCTGATTTACTTCCTGAACTTTCTAAATCATTTCCAGGCCCTAAACTTTAAAAGTAAATTTCTATTTGAAAATGAAAGTAACTTCCTGTTAATATCCCACTGCTCTGCTAAGGACTTCTCTCCCTGTTGCAATGCGGATTGGTAGATTCACATATGACAACGTTTCATTGAACTTAGACACTTACAGTGGCCACCTAAGTTTGCGTCACATAGCAACAACATATACAAGAACTTAAACATAATTTAGATACAGTTGAATGCTTAAAGAAATATCGACATTTTATTTCTGTTATTCACATTCATAAGGACCCTCATAATATTGGCAACATCTCGACCTCAAATCATCATTCTTTAGGCTTTTTGAATAGCTCGACACGAACTACATATGTATTTTCGTTTTGTAAGAATTATCTTTGACAGTTAACTGTACACATGCGGCATATCATATCATCAACATCAAAATAATCATAATATTTTAGGAACAGCCTCTCTTTAATGCCAATCGAAGGTACCAGCTAAAGTTCCCATAGATATAACATAAAGATTTATCACCAAATGGTGGTCATTTACTTCTAGGCATGTTCCTTAAGGTGATATCAAAATTACTATGAAAAACATTCCATTATTCATTTCCTGATGTATCGGATAAATGAATCATTTGTTAACTTTTTTTTTGTGACTTTTTTTTTTATTGATTTCCAACGTGGAAAAGTGAAAGCAGTCGTCGTAAGGAAGAAAAGTTAATATTATTTAAACATATTGTTTTTTTTTTATATTTTAAATCACACGGGACATCTAATTAATATATAATAGGTCTGTTATTTAATATATAATATATGTAGAAAGCAACCTCACTCCAATCGGTGTCCCACGGCACCTCTCTTTTTTTCGTTTCTATGTATCAACTTGTGTGAAAGAGCAAAATATACGAAAAATGAACCGTCCGTTTCCACCTTTAAGTATACTGGCTATACTTGAAGTAAACTAAAACGAAACGAAGCATGCAAATCAGTCAAGGGTTGACAAGTATTTACGAGCGACAAGTATGAAAAAACTTCTCGAACTACCCACTTTTCATTTCAAACGTAATCTACGACGACAAATGGTTCGGACCTGAATACATTTTGTTATTTTTTTTTCCGCGTTTCGCCCGCTGTCATTTGTTTTTCGTCTGGCATAAAACCATTTTGTTTCGCCGTGAAATCACTAAGCGCTGCTTATTAAAGTCTGGTTATTATGTTTTAAATTAAGAACAAGAAAAAAATCTTATAAGGTAATCTTTTCGATAATCGAATCGAATCGCATCGCATCGAAAGAAACGAATATATATATGTTTCTGTTCTGTTATTAGATATTTATAAAAAAAAAATATGTTCGGGCATGACTCTATCATATATAGACAGATTTGCTAAACTCTTTTTTTTTTCAAAAGATGTCTATTCCAAAATGGTCCCGTTCGAATTTCGTAAAGATCTGATGACGAAGTTCAGTCGGAAAACGTAACTGTTTAATAAATGCCAACAATTCAACCGTGATTGCTATTATACTGCCAAAATACTATTGAAGTATTTATTGTGAATGTAAATGAAATCGTATCGTATTTTCGTCTCTATAATGCTGACACGTGTGATATTCCATTTTATATTACAAAATATATATAGAAGACTCTTTTTCTTGGATGGATATTATATACGTATTTAACAAAGATATTTGCTCGAATTTCTCCGTACGGTATACAATAAAACTCATCAAAATACACTGCAAAGTGAGTGTATATTCCCCTCCACAATCAAACCCTGTGTCGTACCCTTTTGCAGAACTCGGAGAACGATTTGTTCAGCCGTCCGCGGCGACACAATATTACCGGGAAGACTGATGATGTTGCACTTGGCCTTTAATAAAATATTTACTGGTACGTGAATACCGGTACAATAGCTTCTATTAATACTGTGGGATTTTGTTATTGTGTTTTTGGAAAACAAATATGAGTTATTTATGAAGATAGATCAGCGATCTGTCCATTTATTAGCCTTATGGGTGATCACTATATCATAAGTATTTATAACCAGCAAAGTTCACCTTTGCTCACTGTTACCCTTTGCGGCACCAATGCGTCAACCATGGGCTCAAGGAAGTTATGTTCTTGTGCCGTGATGGACCAGTGATTTTGAGTTTTAGCCCTGGACTGAATTCACCTGCTAATTTCTGTTCATAATTATTTCGTGCGCAGTGGTGAAGGAAAACGCCGTGTGAAAAAATGCACGCGGCGGATGAGGATCTGAAACCAACCCGTATTGGAGTAAGCCGTATTGGACAAACCTTGTCCTCAAATGGGATATGAGGCCTTTGACCAATAATGGGACATTAATAGGTGGTTACTTAGTTATTATTCTAACCAGAACACAGCATTGCACATGTTTGGACTAACTGATAAGCTGAGTATCTATCCTGGTGACCCTGTACTCGGCTCTAGCTCTAACATAAACGGTTGTTGAACTATGAATAATCAGTTTTGTAGTAGAAGACAAAATACCTTAAAAAGTGCAAATAATACAAGAAATAAAAACATTTTATTACAATATATCATATAAAGTAATATTTCATATAAGACAAAAAGAACAGGTTCCACCGAGATTTGAACTCGGATCGCTGGATTCAAAGTCCAGAGTGCTAACCATTACACCATGGAACCTCGTTATGTTAAGTTAATTTTACTCGTCTAGGTTTTTTTCATTGTATCTTATTAATTTACGATCTGAACTAATAATTAATTAGAAAACAATTGTGTAAATATACAGCAGATTATGGAAATTAAATATTTGGATTTTTACATTAACAATGTTTAAAAATGAAAGCGTCACAATTAACCACCTTGAGGCTATTAAGGTAGCTGTATATATGACTGACAACTGAATGTAATGAACGATCGAATGACATCAATTTAAAAAGCAATTACATATTTACAGAAAAAGTTAATATAAGGCTCAAAGTGAAACTGGCAGATCACGGAAGCATGCGTAAGCGACAGCGAATTTTCAATAAGTGATCCCAGTGTGTAGAACGCGTATATCTTAACCGATGATTTCAGGTTCAAACCTAAGCAAGCACCACTGAATTTTCATGTGCTTAATTTGTGTTTATAATTAATCTCGTGCTCAGCGGTGAAAAAATCGTAAGGAAACCTGCATGCTTTCATGACCTCAAAAAAATGGAGAGAAGGCATACGTGTAGCAGTTACATTTAAAAGCATTTGATTATACTTTTCTTGTGTTATAATTATTCAAAATGTTTAAAAAATAGGCACAATATAATTTTCTTAAAAGCTTGGATAAATATTTAATTTATCCTATTTTTTTATAGCAAAGCAATAGTATAATTACGTTTAACAAATAACCGGTTCCATGGTGTAACGGTTAGCACTCTGGACTCTGAATCCAGCGATCCGAGTTCAAATCTCGGTGGAACCTGATTTTTATAATAATTAGTATTATTTGATTACCTATTAAACATTGACCGATAAGGAATTTTAAATACCTATCGCTATAATTTTACCGTTTAGTTTCTCAAGAATAGTTTTAACAATTCCATACACCAGCAAGAACAAGATAAAATCATCTCCCACAAAGTCCACGTAAAATGTAAAGCTAGGACTGTATGTGACTGATTAAATTACTATTTTTAAATATAATATGAAGCATGTTTTGTTGGATCGTATTAATGTTGCTTTCAGATTAAAATAAATACAAAAAAAATCTGTATTTACTTATTATTTCATTACTATTCTTTACTTATCTGTTGTTGAAGGAAACTGCCGTGACAACGATTCGAATACAAATACATTCCTACCTAAAAAGTACCAGCGAACCCAACGGCGGACGATAAAATAGGCCACTTGGGCAAATGATCATAATCACCAATAAACATTGGCTTATAAGGAATCACCTTTATCACCAATGCGATACTAAACTTGGGAACTAAGATTCAATGTCACTTGTGCCTTTAGTTACACTGGCTTACTGACCTTTCGAACCGCAACAACCTGATGAGTGGCTTGTACCTACATAGACAGGCTTGCACAAAGCCCTATCAAGTAAATTAGATCTATTAAAATTGTACTATCGACATCTAGAGAACAATAGCCAAGAGGCAATACTTGCAGTCCCAAGACTCTTTAAATAAGTGTTTTTTTTTTTTATTTAGTAACAGAGGCAGGTTACATTTTAGTTCATTATGTAACGACGTTATATATTGCACCATTACTGGTCATAATTATGTATTTGAATGCGGATTCAATAATAGTATCCACACTAGTGTTGCATATCGATAGTCCACCATCGATAGACTATCGATAGACTATCGAAAGTTAAGGTGTTCGCGATAGAATCAATAGTCTATCGATAGTATTGTCACGTGTCAATATTATCGATAGTATCGAAATCTACCCATGAGCAATTCTATCGACAGTATTGCAAAAACTATTACTTTTAACCTAAACTATCAATAATTCAAAACTATCGATATTATCGATAGTATCAATAGTATCGCTCCTACCGTATTGTTTACAGAGAAGTAGCGATACTATCGACAGTATTGCCGTAATCAATAGTATTGCTCACGGAAAGCTATCGATACTGTCGATAGTATTGATTAAAACGATCTATCGATATCCTGAATAGTTTTCGAGGTCAACTATCGATAGTCAAACTATCGATAATTCTGTAACGCGATCAGCGTACCTATTATGCCATTGGTGCATATACTTAGGCTAACAGTGGAGATAACTTGCAGAAATTACCGCGTAAGGAAAAGCGTCACGCCCCCCTCCAGACGACATTACCTCTTTACCCCCTTCTATTATATACGATTTAATAAAACATTATTTAAATTTATTTTTTGTTATTGCGTAGATCCATATGGGATTTTTAATAACAACTTTATGCCTTCTCATGTCATGTATCATCTCAATCAAGGCAAGAAAAAATCTTGAGACGCAAATACATTGAAAAAGCTAGTTTAAATTAAGACGTAGTTATTGAATAGTTAAATTATAAAAGTAATAATATGTCTCAGTGCTATCTGAAACCACTGAACCCATTTTGATGAAGTTTTGTATCCTTCATACAAAATTTCATCAAAGTCTAAGTTTAACGTTCCAAGAGGAAGGACATAGGATTTTTATCGACCAATATCTAAAAAGCGAGCAAAGCGTCGGGCGACAACTAGTGATATTTAATAAAAAAAAATACAGGTTCCACCGAGATTTGAACTCGGATCGCTGGATTCAAAGTCCAGAGTGCTAACCATTACACCATGGAACCGTTATATGATTTGATAATTTTAGCTTCCACCTTTTTTTAAATTGTATATTTAACCTCACCTAAAATTAGGCAACAATTGTGTAAATACATAATTGTGTATGAACGTCTTCCAAATTATATTATTAATATAATGAGACATAAACATAGAAGAGTGCACTTCACAAATTTTAATTGATTAAGATTAATACTTACTAAGAGAAGGGTGAGTAATATGATGCATTTTACTTAAGCATTTTACTCAATACTCCCTGTATTGAGTAAAATGCATTATTATTAATGTTTTTTACTTGAGATTTAAATTTATGAGCTAAGTTAAAAATAGCTGTGGGTTCTTATTATGTAAACGAAGACCGTGTCCCAGGAAAGATGTATTAACTTTGTGAAGTCGGAAACTAAGGGTTATTATATCTTTGGCGGTCTCAGCAATTGTAATATTATAATATGATTTTTTTACATACATTACATTACATTAGCAGCCTGTAAATTTCTCACTGCTGGGCTAAGGCCTCCTCTCCCTTTGAGAAGGTTTGGAGCATATTCCACCACGCTGCTCCAATGCGGGTTGGTGGAATACACATGTGGCAGAATTTCGTTGAAATTAGACACATGCAGGTTTCCTCACGATGTTTTCCTTCACCGCCGAGCACGAGATGAATTATAAACACAAATTAAGCACATGAAAATTCAGTGGTGCATGCCTGGGTTTCAACCCGCAATCATCGGTTAAGACGCGTTCTAACAACTGGGCCACCTCGGTTCATAATATGATTAAGTAACTATTTTATTTTTATACAAGTGCATTATATTGTATAAAATTAATAAATTAATATGGCCTGCTTAAAACAAATATACACTTAATAATAATCTATACAATGTTTGCACTGAAATATATTAATGTCATAAAAACGCCTATTTTTTTTTAAATAGCAATGTGATTGAATAATTATGCAAAACAAATAACTGGTTCCATGGTGTAATGGTTAGCACTCTGGACTCTGAATCCAGCGATCCGAGTTCAAGTCTCGGTGGAACCTTATTTTATATCGTTTGTAATAAATTATATAAAAATAAACTGGTATTATATAATACTTATACATATTTAAATCGTGAAAATGGAATATAGAACATTTCGTAATTTACTTGTTAAGGTTTATTAGTTAGTTTTATTTTATTTGAAAATGTTAATACAAAGACAATTTCTTTCAAAAGTTACTTCTGATCAAAAATGTTTATATTAATATAATTAGATTCGTATTTATTATTATTATGTCATTAGTCATGTATCTTTTACTAAACTGCAGCCTTCGCGTCAATTTCCATGTTTTTAACATAAAATATGACGAATTTTCACTAAAACTTAAACCCTAAGTTTCACCCTCCTAAACGATTAACTTATAAAAAAAAAATTAAGACACATATCGCACAACACAAATAAAAGGGTATTATGTCTAAAAACGCGTTTTTTTTTTTATTTGCGATTCGAAAACTACATTTTTTTCTTTATAAATTGGTAAGACAATGATATTTCTAGGTCAAATAGTTTCTGAGATATGACAACACATTTCTTTATTGACTGCTCACTACCGCCATACCCGAAACAATCAAAACGGTCGCATCTTACTTGAATCAGTTGCCGCTCTGCGTTCGTACGCCTCACACGTATTTAGTTTAAGTTACTACCCGATCGTTGTGAATTACGGAGCAAAAACTTTAAATGTGAGTATTTTATATAGTATTATATTGACTTAATACCCTATTGATTGTTAAATATAATATGAATTTGCAATATCATTTTAAAATAATACCCTATTGCCTGTTAAATTTTAATTTTTTTTTATTGTTAACGAAGTTAATTCAAATTGATACTTTATAGCTCCCAATTTGTATAAGATAATACCTTATTACTTGAGATTGAAGCTCAGTGACGGAGTTACAAATGAAATGTTACCGTTTAGTTTGATGTTTATTTATACTTTTCTTTTAAATTTTAGCATTACTTACAAACTATGAAGCGAAGTAAGAGGGCTGAAATGATAATGAGGGCAATCTACGATCGCCAAAGTACACCCGAATCGAATTCAAATACTGAAAATGAAGACCCGTTTGCTGATGGTGACGATTTGCGCGACCCAACTTATGTCCCAGAAAATAATACGCAGCACCGTCCTCAATCGTGTGCATCAGAGTCATCGGGTAGCCAACAAACATGCGAGTATGCCTCTTGTTCGTCGGACGTTTTTTCGGCCTGCAGTAAGTGCAATAGTTTTTTATGTTGGGATCATTTCGACAATGTTCAGATGGATAACGGTTGCGAATTCCATAACAAAATTTCGCAAAGTAAGAGTACTGTTCACGATAATACGTTGATTGGTGAAAACCTTTCACATGATTTAGCAAACGAGACTCTCACAGAAATAAATAATCACAACGTGTTATGTGAAGCGACCAACAAAACCAGTCATCAACACTGTGAGTATAAAAATTGTCTAGGTGAAATTTTTAGCACATGCTTTAAATGCCAAGGATTTCTATGTATCCCTCATTTTAACAAATTTTATTCAGATAATGACTGTACCCTGCATAAGTCATTTTCTTCAGGTCAAAACGTGAATACCATGGTCATTAGTAACTCTATGAAGCAGATTAACAAGAGAAAACGCAATTTGGGATTGGAGTATTTTAATTCAAAAAAGAAGCGAGTTGAACCACGATCGCTGAAAAATCCCTGTAATGCAACTACTTGTCGATTAAAGTGTGCATCTAATATAGATGAAGCAAAACGAAAGCAGATTTTTGACAGTTACTGGTCGATGGGTGATATAAATAGGCAAAGAGATTTTATCAAAGATAGTATGCAAGAAATAAAACCGAAACAACGTTCTAATCGTTGCGTAAACTGTGAAAATGAAAAACCGTCGCGTTCTTTCAATAACGCTTTTTATTTTAATATTGAAGACCGAAAAATTCGTGTTTGCAAACTGTTTTTCAAGTCTACTTTAGACATAAATGATAAAACAATATTAACAGTTCGACAAAAAACGAATGAGGGTCAATTTGTTACTGAGGATTTAAGAGGCAAACATTCCAAACATGCAAAATTGACGCTAGAAACCGCCGAAGTTCGTAGATTTATTCAGTCAATACCACGTATAGAAAGCCACTACATCAGAGCACAGAGCACTCGTCAATATATAGAGGGAAGCAAGAGCTTAACGCAAATCTACAAAGATTATAAAGAAAAGTGTAAGTCGCAGTCTGAAAGATTCGTTAGTAAGTCTACATTCTCCAACATATTTCACAAAGACTTCAACATTTCATTTTTTCAGCCGAAAAAAGATCGCTGCGAGGTTTGTGTTTCGTATGAAAATAGTAATAATGAGGAGAAATTGTCATTACAGAAGATTTTTGATAACCACCAAATGGAGAAAAAATTAGCCAGACTAGAAAAACAACGGGACAAAGAAAAAGCTTCAAAATACTACGTTGTAGCCTGTTACGATTTACAGGCCGTTCTTACAGCTCCACGAGGAGAAGTTTCCGTTTTTTATTACATTTCGAAACTAGCTACATACAATTTGACGGTTTCTGAACTAGTGACGGGATTGACTACTTGTTTTGTGTGGTATGAGGGTCAAGGACAGAGAGGGGTTACGGAAATAGGTACTTGTATTTTAAAATTCATCGAAAATAAGTTGGTAAACGTAAATTCAGAAGATTTAGAACTTGTTTTCTTTTCCGATAATTGCTGTGGGCAGCAGAAGAACAAAATAATGATAGCACTGTATATTTACGCCATAAATAAATATAAGTTAAAAAGTATTACGCACAAGTTCCTTATTAAGGGACATACTCAAATGGAAGGTGATGCTGTTCACTCTACCATAGAAAAAGGTATCAAAAGATCACTGAAGTCTGGTCCTATTTATAGCCCTCAAGAATATATAAATATAATAAAAACTGCAAAAAAAAATCCACCTTACTTTGCAGTTCAAGAGCTAGCTTTTAACGACTTCTACGATATTAAAACAATGTGCGATAAAATTGGAAATAACTATTCTAAATCAACTGATAACTGTCAAATAAAATTAACAGATATAAAAATAATACAAGTTAGAAAAGATGATCCTCTGGCTTTTCATGTAAAAACATCCTATGCCGATGAAGATTTTAAGCGAATAGAAATAAGAAAATGTAATACAAGACAGCAGAAAACTGTATTCGCTATTCCAGAAAGTCTGGAAAAAGCTTATTCTGCAAAATTGCCAGTCAGTGAGAAAAAAAAGCAGGATATTTTAAAGCTAATTGAAAAACGGCACATTCCGCAAATCTACTATGATTTCTACAAATCTTTGTAATACATAGATTATTTTATATTTTTATGATAACTTTTAACTGATTTTGAGACTTGAAATGCCATTGATAATGATATTAGTATGATAAGAGTTTATGGTAATTTTATATAATATTAATAACTTATAAGTCTGATAGCTTGAAAAAAATATGGTAAATACATATTTTATTTTATTTAAATGCCAAAATAGCCACTTAAATATGTATCTTAAGGCTGTTGTTGTACCATGATAGTAGGAAAATGTCTTACTATCTTTATAATTATGTCTAATGTTTAAGAAACAAATTAAATTTTTACGTAGATTTTGATTGTTACAAAAATTTAGATTTTATTGTTTTGTTATTTTTTTGTTTAATTGTTAATTACAGTTTTTTTTTTTAATTCTTACATGATGTTACTTTATTTTAATTAACCTTTTTCGGTTTGAATCAGTAATTTCATTATATTCATTTCTCACTTATAGTATTAAAATTAAACATTTTCTACTCTTTAATAAGGTATCATTATTAATGAATACTTGACAATTTTAAAACTATTGTTAATTTTGGATGAGCAAGACAGTCGTAAGAGAAACATCTGACCTAAGTGAACTGTTTATAAAGTATCATCTTCCCCCAGTGCTATACCAGTGCCAATAAAAGTAAAATTACTAATAATACACTCACTAAACTTATTCAATATAAAGTAGAAGAATGTACCTTTAAAACAAGGTATAATTTAGGATATTGGAAGCCTTGGATCCGCAGCTATGATTTTTCGAACTTTTAAACGCGATTATCTCGGAACACTGTTTATGAAGATAATACCCTTTTGTTTGTGACGTGCGATATGTATTTCTTTAAATCATTAACATAAGCCTTAATTATATTTACATAGGTATTTTCATAATTATTTATAACATTGCCATAAAAAATTTCATCCCCTATTTAACACTCTAAGAAGAATTGAATTTTGAAAAATCCTTTCCACGTTCTCATTTACGTTCCATAAATAATTATTTTGCATATTTCATTCCGTTAAACCAACCAGTTTAGGCTGTGCGTTGTGAATCAGTCAGTCATTTTAAAACTTTATTAAGTAGCATTAACATCTAAATATACGTATATATCTTCGTGATAAAATATCACTCCAGGGAAATTTTGTATCAATATATTCGTTGCTGTCACTCCACGAGATGAAACCTCCTCATCCAATACATTGGAAATCTTAATCCAATACGCTGCGACAGCAAATGATTTATACTGGGAAGCGATGGTGATCGGCAGCGATAAAATGCTGCTGATAGTGAAGGAAAATCGAAGGTAGGTGGTTTTATATTTACTTATTTTGTAATGTAGTATAGGTATACTGTTATGTATATATGAGCTTACTTGATGGTAGGGCTTAGTGTAAGCCCGTTTGGGTTAGGACCACCCACCCATCACATGCCGCCAAACAGCAATACTTTGTATTTTAGTATTCCAATTTGAAGAGTGAGTGAGCCTGAGTAACTACAGGAACATATGTCGCAGAAGGAGGAGTTGTGAGAGCCTGAGGCCTCTGCCGAAGAAAACAAGAGGGAAGCCTATCAGAGCATACGCAAGCGAACCTGTCATGCCCACCCAAAAGACGACGTGGGTAGCGCTGTTTATTTAGTGAGTATACCGGTGTGATGGGGTGCACCACGCGCATATCACCAACGTCTATTTACGTCTATTGGCGGTGGTGACCACTTACCAGTAGGTAGCCCGTCAGCCTACATATTCACATATAAATTAAAATAATTATGTCATTTTGTTCTGTGACTGTACACACACACACATCGGTGTGTTGGCAAAGAAAAAAAAATAAGGGTCTTTGTTAACGTTAATTGGTCAGCATGTGTTATGTCAAAAATCAAAATCAAAATATACTTTTGAATCGTCATTTTACAAAACTATATTAAGTTCAACTACCACTGGTTCGGAATGTAGATTATACCGAGAACTCTTTTTCAAGTCTTGTAGGTTCATTGACTCACTATTTTTAAGCCGGTACATAACAATACCAAAATAAGTGTATTTGTTTGGTGGTAGAATATTTGATGCGTGGGTGATACCTACTAAGAAAGAAAGAAAGAAATGTTTATTAGGACACGACACAATTATAAAAGTATAAAAATTAAAAAAAGAAAAACAACAAAAATAAAAAACATTTTAACTAATTATAACTACTAACTTAATCTACAAAAAAAAAACAACAACAATAAAACAAAACAATGACAGGTAACGTGTCCTAAAGGTGTACCATTCAGCTTCCAAGTTGGGTTCAAGAACCCAACGCTGATTTTCAATGGTACCCTATGTGGTTGTGACGGGCTGTGACAATATACTTAGAATAATATTCAATATAATACTTAAACATACAATAAAAATATATAAATTTTAAACAAATAATTATTATGCATTATACATTATTAAAAACTTTGCTTTAGAATCTATTAGCTAATTGCATTTTTTATTTTCATTAGCTTATAATCGGGGGGACGCGGGGGAAGGAACGCAAGCTGTCGGTTTACAGTCGCGCGCGCGCCGGCAGTGGATCGACGCGGTCACGTATCCTTCCATTGTGGATTATTTGAAATTATTTATTGTTTATTATTATAAATACAAATACAAAAGAAAAAAAATATATAATATACAAAGTTAGTGAGTTTAATCCGAAAGTTGTGCTTTGTTACAACGGTAAGTAGAATATAATTATTGTTTATACCTTATGTAACTCAACTGTATACATTAATATATTATTATCTGCCAGACGAACCATACAGCATATGTACAACCTCTAAGAAGTGGAACCATAAAACAGTAGCAGCCTTTGCAGCAGTGCGAAGTTGATATACCAATCTGAGCTATGAGCTACAGAGCCATACCTTTAAGGTAAGAAATAAATAATTATCATAATAAATATTCATTATTCAATTATACCTGCTACATTAATATATATAAATGTTAAATTATAATTTTTTAATATTTAGGCAAGATACTTATTTCAATAAATTAATTTAATAATCATAAACTAATAAAAACTAACAGTATTAGATAAGTTGTATATAAAGTATGTGTATACAAATACTTATATTATAATTATATGAGATATTCAATATAACGAGAAAAAAAAAAAAAAAAAAAAATATAACCTACTTGGTCTACACATATTATGTCATTTTGTTATATGAATACTATAATTATATGTAGTATTGATTAATTAGAAAAAACAAATTATGACTGAAGCTGTAGATTATGTAAACATAGTTTGTATCTATAACGAAATATATTAATGGTTTTCAGGATCCGAAGGGGAGGCGGCAGGTTGTTCCAGCACTTCGTTGCTGCATAGCGGAAACTATCACGAAAGGTTGCTAATCGATGAAGAGGCACGCTAAGCATATAAGACGATGATCTCGTGGGATATTTTCTTTTGCCCAACTCAACTTACTATAGATATAAAGGTGCTTTATTTTGAATAGCACCAAATAGGAGGGTTCCAAGATGTAATTGCCTTCGATATTCCATCTTAATCATCCTTGCGGTATTAAGGTATGGGGATACATGTGCGCGAGACGGAATTTGGAAGCAATACCTGAGACATGCATCTTGTACTCGCTGTATTAGGTTTCTTGAGCGTGCGTGCAGTCTAGGTCCTATAGCATCAGCATAATTAAGTTTAGACAGTACCAGACTATCACAAAGTTGAATTCGCATGTCTTTGCTAAGAACATCTCATATCCTATACAACACTTTTAATCTGTAAAAACAATTACGAACTGTACTGATGGCGTGCTTTTCGAATCTTAATTCCTCATCAATCAACAAGCCCAAGTTTCGCGCTTCTTTAACGCGTTCGATTTTCTTACCTTTAATTTGTATGTTAGGGTTTATGATACCAATTAGATTGATTTGTTACTTCGTTTCTAATATGATGTACTTAGTTTTTTCGGGATTCAGTACGAGATTATGAGATTCTGACCATTGCGTAATATGACTCAAATCATTATTCAACTTTTGAATAGCCACCTTAGCGTCAGATGGCTTAAACGATATATAAATTTGTATATCATCAGCGTTAATGTGGTATTTGCAGTGTTTAATGCTGTTAACAATATCAGCACAATATAGTGCAAAGATGATTGGTCCTAGTATAGAACCTTGCGGAACGCCTTTATTGACAGCGCAATAGTCTGAAAGCACCCGGGAACCGTTCTCATTAACTACCTCAACCATTTGTTTACGATTTCTCAAGTAACTTGCGAATCATTTAATTGTTTTGAAAACCGAAGAACCGAGCTCTATCAATGGTATCAAAAGCACGACAAAAATCCAATAAAACAAGAATCGTTCCCTCGCCTACGTCCAGACCGCAAAGAACATTGTCTGTAACATCCATTAGCGCAGTAGTGGTGCTGTGATTTTTACGAAATCCAGATTGCATAAGTGGTAAAACATTGTTATTCTCTAAGAATCGTGTCGATTGGATACAGACAATTCTTTCTAATATTTTCGATATGCAGGGTAATATGCTAATGGGGCGTAGATCCTTAAGTTCACAAGTACTATCCTTCTTGGGAATTGGTTTAACTATCGCGGTCTGCCAAATATTCGGAAATATACCCGTTTCGATAGATGTATTTAAGATTTTAATTATAACTGGTAAAGTACGTGGTAACGACAATAAAAGCATGTCTAACGATATTCCATCCACACCAATGGCGTTAGACTTCAACGAACGCAGTATTTGTAAAATTTCGACTTCGTTAGTCGGCGATAATTTAAAAACAGCTGTACCAAACTTGTTCGATTCATAATAATTCATTGCTTCTATTGAAACGTGATTCCTACTTGGCACATTAAGGAAGTAGTTATTTATCATAGTCGGGCCATTATGTTCTGGTATATTTTGATCGTGTTTTTGTTTTATATGTATAACTTTCTTTAAATGTTTCCAAAGTACAATTGAGTTTTTAATATTGGAATTAATATGGAAATTAAGATAAGCAGATTTCTCCCTATGTATTGCCTGTACTACTTGTCGTTTCAGATCTTTATAGTAATTTAAACGCGAATCCGCTTTAGACATCCTTGCCTGAGTTTGAGCTTCATCTCTACGTCTCATCAATAATATAACGTTATATGTAATCCAAGTATAGTGACTCTCTCTGATGGTGACAATCTTAATAGGGGCAATAGCATCAAATACCCAAAGTAAGTATCCAGTGAACTGACTTACCATGTCATTAATGTCCTCAATTTTGCACATGGCCTGCCAATTAATTAAACTAAGTGTGTTTGTGAGATATTCTGTGTTAATATCTTTTAGCGGTCTGAACATAAAAATCTTTGTTGGAGTTTTATTTCTCTTAATATTTATTTCACAAGATACAAATGCATGGCTGCTAAGCTCTGCAATATGTTCTACAACAATATTGTCAACCCTTGTATTAGAGCAAATGAGATCTATCAAAGTTTCACTGTTAGCCGTAAAATTACGCCGAAAATTTAATAATTTAATAATTAATAATTTATTATTAAGCCGAAAAATTGTTAGGCTTAGTGACATGTTGTGTCAAACCGTGAGTCGATAAAAATGTGTTCAATATTTGTTTCTGATAATCGTGAGTTCTAAGGTATTCCATGTTAAAATCTCCTAATAAATGTAAGCAATCGTGATAAGGCAATGCACTAATTGTTTCTGACAATGCATCAAAAAAACCGGATGTATTCGACCATGGGGGGCCGTATAAGCCGTATAAGCCGTTCCAACAACTATAGTCTTGCCGTTCAATTTTATGAGTATCCACATTTTTTCAACCAAATGAACAACAAGATGTACAAGTGTACGCGCAGGCATACCACATTTTATATAAAAGCCAACACCACCACCTCTTGAACGTATCTCTGTAGGTCGCGGTATATGACGTAATCGATAACCCGGTACATGAGGGGCTCTGCCATCTTCTCCCGGACGCAACCAAGTAACATTAATGGCTATCACATCGGCTTTATGGCGCTCCATTAATACTATGAACTCCTCACGATGTGACCCAAGCGAGCCCGGGTTGAATAAACCAAATTTAAGATTGCTCATGTTAACCATTTGATAGTAAATATATAAAAATGAGGATAACTAAGATGTATCATTATGAATATAAGTAAAATAATAAATTTAATAGTATTAATAAATAGAGAATAATTATAAAGCACAACCCCCGCTTCATGCGCATTAACAAAATGATAATTTAGTATTATAAAAATATATAAATGAAATAATATATATCTTATCTATAATATATCTTATGATACAAAGCAGGGCCACGATACTGTTGCTATCATTGTACATTCTACATCTCTCATAACTATAAATTATTGTGAAATGGTAAAATTCAAATGAAATCTTGAAAACATAATTAATTATAGAAATATAAAAAATATAAATAATCATAATAAAATAAAAAGAGCGTTTACAATACATATACAATAAGTTTTCACTAAAAAAACATAAAATATACAATACAATATACAAACTTAATTTTTGCCAAAAATTTTACAGATATCGTTTTCCGATCGTACACGTTGAACTGCCGCATCCGTCTCACGTCGCATTGATATCCTCCCGTCACGACTCCATATGTAACGCCAGCCATGACGTTTCCCCTCTTCCCTGTCCTTATAAAAGAGAAGGCGGTTAACTCGTGTAAGATGTTAATAAAGTAGATTCGAGAGGGGTTGCCGTCAATGTTGCCAGACGTATCAATTCCGCGTCGCACCCGCGCCGACTTTAAATCGTCCCGCAAAAACCGCCGCGCCAATCGCACTACGACAAGTCGCGGTCGGCGATCTTCATTTGGCGACAACTGGTGTCGAAATCCGACACGTTCGGCACTGACAGTGTCGCGAGGGTCGAATGTAATGCCCAGATTCCTGGAGCCTGAGTCAGGTGCACCACATTTTCACCTTTATGTTCTGGTACACTTGATATTTGAACGTCATTCAACAATGTACTCTGTTCCGTATCATTAATATCTGCTTTCAATGACCCAATTGTTTCATTAATTTGTGTATTGTTACTTTCTACATTAATATTCAGGCATTTTTCCTCTAAAGACGTCATACGGTCTTCAACCAAGGGTGGACACCCTTTTGTTAAATTCAGCCATGTTCTCATTCAGCCTTCCTAACTCCAGCCTGAAAGAAGTCATCTCCCGCGTAACTGAAATGAGCTCTATTCTTAGTAGTCTTATTTCCTCTGCCAATGATCCTGCAGAAGTTTTATCTACCGCATGGGCGTCTATAAATAGCTCTTCAGTAGGCGATTCAGCAGTAGGCAGAGACGACACATCCAGCGTGCAGGGAGGCGGGAGTCGGGGCTTATATTGACACATGAACGATGGAATACCGAATTGCATTTATTGTATTTAGCGCCATCTGTTGTTGAGAGGAACTTGCCGCATTGATTGCATTTGTTAGCCATGATTTGAGTATAACGTAGTACTTTGTATATCCGATAGATGGCACACTAAGATAAGTAACAATTGCTAATTAATTAAGCAGTATTAATTTAATAACTTCTTAAGCTTGAAGTATATGATTGATATGTTTATTATATACGAATAACGCACGAATCACTAATGAATAAGTTGTACTATTAGCTTTGATTGTTGTTTTTCTTTTTTGTGCGGGTACCTACGCATTCGCTAATTCAAACAGCTGATTGTTGTATCCGATAAACAACACTTATATCACGAGCTTTACAGTCTTATAATAATTCACTCACTTTGTGAAACTCGCGTAAATGTTTAAATAAACTTTTGAGAACAATATCCGACTTTTATTATATTATTTGTTTGAAAATATACAGAGAAATTATTGTCACCGCCAAACGTCAACGTCAACTCAAAGACGGGCTTGTACAAAACTCTACTGCCAATTGTTTTACAATTTATTTGAAGAAGAATGCCATTAGATTCATAAAAACATATTTAGTGTCGAGCTATATAGGTATATAACAATACTAAAATATAAAACTAGCTTAATCCAGTTTTTAGTCCATCAACGGTAGATAATATTCGATTTTGTTGATGTAAAATTAAAAATAACTTTGAAAAAAAACTAACAAATTATGTTATATAGCTTGCTACATCTTAGCGCTCGAACTACGTTCGTAATCCACTCCGCTCGTACACACCTGCGCGCAATCACATAATGATAGCTGAAAGGGATTTTTTGTCTCATCCTCGTGTCCGGATGAAACAACGTACGGTTATTGAAATCGATGTTACACGTTGATTAAAAATCGACGAAAAACTGTAACGGGAAATTTTCGCCGCCTCTATTTTTTTGTGTCTGTGGCGAACGATTTATACAAACATGGAATAAAAGTGTCCCGAATGTATGTGTGCATGTGTTTTTCTAAGAGTCTGTCGATATTAAAATCTCTATAAATACTATTATTATTATTTATTTATAAATTAGTATTAATTTGGTATGAGCCCCAAGAAAGGTTTTTCTACCTCACACCTACGACTGAAGTCGCAAGCGAAAATTATTGATATATAATTTTGCGATAAACTCAATTGGTTTTGATGAAATAAGGACTGAACGGTATCTTGGAATAATTCCTTAAATAAAGCATTGTAATTGTAATTTTAATTTCGAAGATTAACAGGACAAACATACGGACAAAAGGAAGTTAAAATTATATATATATATATATAAATATATCTTGTAATTATATTTCTATTGTCTTTATAAAAACTATAAAACACTGATAGTTTTATTCTAAAATATTGTCCGTTGATCTAATAATGTTTATGATGGGAGTCATTACATTGGTTTTAACAAAACCAAACATTAAAATAAGTTCTCCAACTTTACTTTTTCAGTAATTATTAATATAACTATTATATTTCTATCGTAGTGCGTTTTTCGTTATAACTATATTTTGTTTCCGTTTGATCAATTGGACGAAGCCGCAGCTTGAGGAAATGCAACGGCCCATAAAATATTAAGTGTTATTTTTTCTAATATAAATTTCTAAATCTAAGGAACTGCTTCATTATATAAGATATTCTCACGTATTTCTATTTTCAATAATTTACCAAATAAAATTACAAATCCTCTTACGTTTCATTTATGGGTTACAAATTGGAACAATAATGTAAATCAATATTTTTATTTGTGGGAGATAAATTTGTTTATCCATGTTCTAAATTTGAAATATAACCAGCAACTAGGAGTTCAATTAACAGACCCGTTATTAATGGCCGTTCCGGTCGTCCGATTAAACTCAATCCGGGATCCGCAAGGGCCGGTGACAACAACTGTTAACTGTTGGTATTAAATTTCAACAAAACAAAACTTTATCAATTTTGTATTTATTAACAAAAATAATGTTAAAGAGTTCGATACCTTTTGCTAATTAAAGTATAGCTTTTTGTATGATCATTTAAATAGGCAAAAATGTACATACAATTTTCACATATTCAGAATCAATTAATTTTAACCTACGAGTATCTAATTTTATGTCATCATAATCATAGTACAACCAATCACAGTCCAGGAAGGTAAAACAAAGACCCCGTTCCTCCATTCGTATCTTGCTACACCTATAATGTTTATAAATAAATATAACGTTTTCAATAAACATTAAATAAACAATATATTAGATCCAACTCGACATCACCGGGCTCCAGGGAAAGGCACGCACTAATTACCGAAGAGAATCCAATGCAATAAATCACGGGCATAATATAACGCAGTCGCGTCGCACAGGAATGCACGCCCCAAATCCACGGTACAATTTGAATTTCGAAATTCGTACCGCTTCGTAATTTGAATTCGGTGTCACTGGACAGTTGCGCTTTTTTTTATTTTGAGTGACGAAAGAGTTTATATGGATTGCTATTTGTTTTCGTAGCTGTAGTATTTTATTTTTCTATTTGGAATAAAATTTTAGATAATATATAAACGTAGAGGCAAATATTATATACCTATAACATAATTTTAATTTAACTGTCAGGCGAATCGCCATCAGTGTACAGATTTCTAAAAGGGCGGTAGTAGTCTCCTTCCATCACGTGATCCTCCTGCTCGTTTACCAACTATTTCATAAGAAAAGTCTCGATAAATGATTATTTTATTATTTGTCTTAAGTCAATATTGCATTACTGCTAGTATATGAATTATTATTTATAATCAGTCGTGTATTATATTCTATTTTTTTTTCATGTTGATTAAAAATTAGACATTAAATCAATTGCAATTTTAAAAATGGAACGTCATTAAAAAAGTATGTAATAAAAATCTAGTCTAAATTCAAATTACGAAGTCTGGAGCGGACGCGTTCAGTACATTTTCGCGTTCCTCCCTGCTGGTTATTTATGAACAGTCACTGAGCTATGTAATAATCTGAGGCGGGATTTAATTTGTAGGACTGATTTCACACTAGGGTGCGAGTGAGATGGTCTTATATACATTTTGAAAAGATGAAAAAAGATAGAGAACCCTACCCTGAGATCGTTAGCGGTTTCAGCAGACAGGCTGTAATGGAAATCGGTGATACTTTATTTTGAGTTCTTTCTGGTGTAGTAAATAGAATAGATTTGTTTGCTCGAATTGGTTTTCCTCTGTCGGGTTTGTTAAGGAACCTTTCAGTGGTTCGGTGCTAATGACGGTTGGAGATTTTGATTTGAAGTCCAAAGAATTGGTTTCAAAACTTTGTAAACGATTATAATCTATTTGTACGTGCTTATATTGTTAATACTTTTAATAGTTACTCAGTCTTATATTAGGTATTATGTCTGTGACATAGACTAACGTATAAACTGATTTTGACGAATGAGATGAGGTCATATAGCGGTTGATCTTGTTATAGTTATGTAACACGCGGTTGGAGAATTTTCAAAACAATAAACCTATGAAAAACTATGTTTTATCTTATAATACCAGCAGAGCGTAAATTAACCTTATGGTAAGTGGTCGCCACCATTCATAAACATTGGCGCGTAGTTGCATTGGATCATTCATTCTGTGAACTGGAAACCAATAATTCTAATTATTGCTGTTCGACGGTAGAATGTCGGATGAGTGGGTGATACATATCCAGACGGATTTGCACAAATCTTTAGATAACTTCCATCAAATTAAACGCGTATGCAGATTCTGCTATGTACTTTGTAAGTATGTATAATTAATTTATCCAAGTTTATTATTGAAACGAAATTATTTTATGAGTGAACTTACAAAAATCGTCACGACACAATAACCGTTATGCCAACACCACACGACCTTCCTCTGTCTTTTCTATCTGTCCGTTTCTTTTTATTATAGACGTTTTTATATAACAATATTTAAAGTTATTTTTAATTTAAAAAATTTCTAGTCATTTAATTAGTTTCAAACGTCGCTGACTCATTTCACTGTCTGTTATTTCGATCCAACTCAGTTGCCCAATACGCCTTTTTGTTTTATATATGGAATTTTTAATAGTCTATTATCATTCTTGCATATTATAAAGGGCCTTTTTAATTCGCCAAACATCTCCAATGCGCAATCAAAACGAGCTTACCCAATATAAGCCTGTAAATTTCCCTCTGCTGGGCTAAAGCCTCCTCTCACTTTGAGGAGAAGGTTTGGAACATATTCCACCACGCTGCTCCAATTCGAGTTGATGGAATACACATGGGGCAGAATTTCATTGAAATTAGACACATGAAGGTTTCCTCACGATGTTTTCCTTCATCGCCGAGCACGAGATGAATTATAAACACAAATTAAGCACATGAAAATTCAGTGGTACCTGCATGGGTTTGAACCCGAAATCATCGGTTAAGATGCACGCGTTCTAACCATTGGGCCATCTCGGCAAAACGAGCTCATGAGTCTAATATCGACTGATTTTTTTTTTATAGTTTAAAAAAAGAAACTTAAAGAAAGAGCCTTTTTTCGTTCACTCATTTTGATACTTTAAAAAAATATTCGAATTGACCAAATATCGGTTTTTTTAGCACTTGCCAATTTTACCAACTTCACTTAGCCGGCTAACAAGTTTCATGCAATGATGTTATATCTTAATTAATTTTGCACAATTCACCTTACCCCAAGTGTGAAGCTGCGTTTAGTAATACAAGTGCTGTAATCCCACTGTCGTGGGGCGGTGATTAATTAATCTAAAACAATACTAAACTAATTACCTGGCTCTGCCTGTTATCTCAATTGTCTTCGAGTTTAATGTTTAAGGTGATATGTTCTTTGTCTACGTCTCACCATCAGGACCGGATTATCCGGTCCGGATATATTATTATTAAGCAGTGTCCCGTCTTGGGGCCCATCGGCAGGCGGCATAGAGTTTCGTATTGTTAATGTAATTGTTGTAATATAGTAAAAAAACATCGTAATTATAAGTAAAATTACATTGGGGTAGATATGGTAAGGAGTCCAGAGACGTGCATAGCCTAGGAGCCCAGACATGGACCATAAGCGTTTGTAATGTTATATATATATTTTATTATAGAAAGGATACATACATAGATAGATGCTTGTGTTTTTTTTTATCACATATATATTTTTTATGTTATTGGAAGGCAGACATGCAAATGGATCATCTGATGGTATGAAGCCACCACAGTATAGAGATTGGTTCATATCGACAATGCACCGACCTTGAGAGCTAATGTTATGTCCAGCAGTTACACTGGCTCACTTACCCTTCAAACCGGGACACAACAATACTTTGTATTGCACTATTGGACGCAACTACCCAGACAGGCTACTTGCACAAAGCCCTAATGCCAAAAGATAACAATTTATTAACAATGTTTAAGATTTATTTTTGTAATTCTTACTGTTGCTGATTTTATAAAACCACTTTTGAAATATTAATATCATAGATCAAGTATTCCAGTAGTATTCAAGCCCAACCAATGTTTTAAATTAAAAAATAAATAAGTTGTATTATAGTATTAGTTTTGTTATTATAGTTCTTAATTTTAATGTTTAATAAAAAGCAATAAATTTAAATATAAAATCGTTGTCTATTTTTTTGCACCTGCAACAATATCTTCGATGGCAATTAAAAATACAATTTGAAATTGGAACTCCATTAATGATACGACAGTTACACTTGTTCCATCGTTAGCCCATTTGTTTGCCGCAACGCGACCTAATCCCGGCCTTGTTCCGGGATAATCCGGGATCACGAATCATGACACTATTGTTGTAAGTGTGAAACCGACACAAATAGGCCTACGGCTTTACGCGACCCTAATGTTACCCCATCAATGTGTTTGATATACGAATTTGGTCTTTGCTTCAGAAACTTAAAGATTTAATTTAGTTTAGCAACTATTCATTCGCATATTGACGATATAAAAGTATTTATTTAAAAAATATCCTGAGCATAACACAACATTATGAGTCTTATTGCTATTAAATTTTAAGTATTTTTTTGTTTGATGTATAACTTGTATATGCGACAATTTCGTTTTGATTCCTCTTTTGTTATGGAACAAGGGATGTGCTTTTGAGTGAATTTTATTTTAAACGCTCATTGTGGGGGGCTAATAACGAGATTATTATTTGTGTTTAGGGAGGATTGTTCAAATATTACTATTGCTTGTTAAATGAAACGGCAAATTTGCTCTTAGTCAGTCTATTTTTATGGAAAATTAGTTTGCATAGATATTTATAATTTTTTTTGCATTCAACAACAACCCGCCGAGGCTTTCGTCAAGGGCTCTGACTCCTGATTCTCATATGGGAAGAAGAACGGGGTGTAGGTTCGGCAGATTGGTCTAAAGTCAGATATGACGGAGAAGACGATTCGCACCAACTTTAGTCGCTGGCTCAAATGAAGGCACAGCGTATTCACGTATAGGCTAACAGAGATGCGGTTGCTTTAATAAGAGAGATAAAAAGAAAACATCAAACTTCTCTCACGAGTGAGACGTGTCTGTTGACTCTGCGCATCTTATCCTTATAGAAGTGTCATTTGGCTAAGGTGCCATTATAGGTGAAGAGTTTAGTAAGGCTGTCCTCGACAGTGAGAGACGCTGATGGTGATACAGTGTCTCACTTACAGCCTTACTCTATCTAAGCTCCTTAGCAGATATTTACATTTTTATCTTTTTAATATTAAAAATGTATATTTGCTGAATTATTTCATTGGCATACACAAACCGTTAGTGTAACTGAAATAAAACCACGGAACTATGAAATTATAAGTAAATTGTAAAACGCGATGCAACTGCTGGGTATTATGCAAAGAACCACTAAACCTTATTGCCCATAACGTAAACGTCAACGTTTACGACATTAGACTACGCCTAACGATCTACTTTAGGCGCAACGACAAAGCTACGACACGATATCACGAAAAAGTAAAACGATAAATATTTATTTTATGTAATAAAATTATGATGTTTGGTGTGATTTTTTTATTTGAAAGCAACGTATATTAATCGTATCAGAACGCAACGTTTCGACTTAAAAGATGTGTCTATCGAGTATGCTGAGGTACAGAAATGGTTTTATTTTTCCTTATATGATTTTTTATTACGTACACCTCAATTTTATGACTTAACTACATTTTTATATTTTATTTTTCTTATATGTATTTAATAATTTAATTTGTTAAAGAGTTTTATTTGTAACAAACCGTTACTCTATTTTCCTTTTTCACACATACTTTGCTTTGTTTTTAGGATTAAATAATCCTCCTTATAAAATAATTATGGCAATTATGAGGGCCTATTTCGTCTTTGGAAACCGCTAATCTTACTAAAAATGTCGTGCTTCTCCAAAATCATTGGTCCCGGGTGTTATATAAATCTAACTGATTATCCCTTTCATTTTACTGATTCATTTAAAATTAGTTACTAATGTTTTCTTTCAAAACATACTCTACTCTGTACCGTAGTTATATTAGAATTTATTTAGATATTTTGTTGTAACTTAGTACCAAATAACCAATCACATAAATTGATTCATAATAATTGTTATGTTATTGAAAATTCAAGTCATTTTAAAAGAGTCAAATACTTTAAAAAAATATCTGCAATTTTGAAGGCGATTAATCACATTAACTACTATTTCTTTCATTCAATACAGATTTAACAAAATAATGAAACAGTTTAAAAATAAGAATTTTGTACTTCAACTTAACATGCAGGAAAAGAAGGAAAACAAAAGACCTGGCACCAATATTTAGGAAAAGCACGACATTTTTAGTAAGGGCGAAATAGGTCTAATAATTGCCAACATGATTTTTTTTAAGGAGCTGGCACGTTAAGAAAACAGAAACGATTGATTATTTTAAAGATTAAAAAGTACTAAAGTAAGTTTGTGTCAATGTTTAATCGAATAAAACGGTTTCATCTTTATCGGTTTCATCCCGTTACTTATAAAACAATTCGAACGAGTCTCTACATCCGTTCGATAATTATCGTCGATACACATTGACGACGCCCGCGGGCGCCGTGAGACACAAGTAGGTACACTTTAATACGATGTAAATATATTATTTGCGGGGACAAACCGACGAACATTACGGGAATTGCTTTCGTTTTATTTGACTTAACTTATTTATCTGTCTCGTTCTAATCACGTGATAAAGGGTGAGTAATCTTATTGAATCGGTTTTTATATAAAGTAGAGTCAAATATAAGTATGTAATGCAAGATGTTATATTATATACTTACTAGATGAACATTATATACATAAATAAAGATAGAGCCACGATAGTCAAGTATTTAGAAAGCGTATATCTCAACACTTGAGTGTAATTTAGCTCATGTAAGCGCCACTGAACGAACTCGGCAGTTATTAAATTATATTAATTTGGAGGTTAAGGAAATTTTTGGAAGGAAACCTAAATGTATCGTATTAAAATCTGACATACTGAGGTAGCATAGTAGAATAAGCTTAAAACCTCCTTCGAATGTGAAGATTAAGTGACCTGTAATTACAAAAAAGGACCTACAAAATTTAGCCTGGTAATAAACGTAGAAGAGATTGAAAATAGTTTCCGTGAAAAAAACCGGATACATGTATATTCTCTTCGTGTAGTGCTATTTACTATACTGTATATATAAACGGACATACGTACGCACACAAACAAATGATGTCATTCTTCTTTTCAGAGTTTATCCGGTTCTTATTTTGAGATACCTATATTACTCAATAAAATATTACTTAGGTGACAAAAACGTAAAATGTTGGTAGGTATTCATAGATTTACATATTTATTGCATTTAATAGAGTAACTAGTTTTAACCAGTTTTTCTCTGTATAATCTACTTTCTTAAACGGTGCCAGCTTTACATTTAACATAATTTTATGAAATGATGATTCAAACGTGCTTGTAAGAGTCTAATCGAATAAAATATACGTATTTTGTTTAGATGTTTGGTAAATCTGTTCCATGAAACACTTAAGACAAAAAAATATTTTTATGAATTTAATTTATATCTGTTAAAATAAAACACTTTTTATCAAATGATTGTGATAATGCTTTGGACGCTCATAAGAATGGTTGAGATCGCACCAAGAACATTGTGTCCCTTTCTATTTATTATTATTTAAATTTTAAAAGTAATTAAAATAATACGTAATACGTTTCAACAATAAAAAATGTTTTAATAAAAAGTTAGGTTCCACCGAGATTTGAACTCGGATCGCTGGATTCAGAGTCCAGAGTGCTAACCGTTACACCATGGAACCTGTGATACTTTCCTTAAAATTACTGACCGGTTATTTTTATTGTGATTTTTATTAAACAACATTTAAAAGTATGACAATTGTTATAGAGTATATTTTTATTCACGGCATGTAGGCCTTACCATAAGCGCATATATATTCATTGGTTTGAATCATAAATACTATTACGTATTTAATTAAAACTTTTAACGTTACAGTTTCACAATTAAGGATCGTTTATAAATTACTAGTTATCATCGGTGGACGACCAACCCCTAAAACGTAAGTGTTGGTCGCAGGTGGTTAGGCACAAAAAATATACTTTCTTGGAGTTCAAGGTTGCTTCATACAAAATTTCAGCAAATTCGATTCAGTGATTTGTACGCGAAGGAGCAACAGACAGACGGACAGATAGAGTTTCTTTCGCATTTATAATATTAAAATAGATTTTAAAGTAAAAACCCTTGGGTCGAGTAATATTTGGGAAAATCATAACGATTTTTCTTAAAGTATTGAAAAATAAAGTAATAAACAAAAAAATAATTAAATAATACGTAATATATAAAATAAATTTTAATTTCGATACACCTACGTTAAGGAACAATTGATTCTGTTGTATATCTGCGAAATAATTTAAGAAATTCCTTTAATTGACAATAAAATTCTATTTAACTGGTAACAAATCAATGGAGCAAATTGTTAGGGATCCTACCCTTATTTCTTCCTTGTGTTCCGACTCTCTCTAAATCTTTATTAGCCGTGAGATAGCTCTAAGCACGCGATCAACTTGTACCCATATATCTGTATTATTAAAATTAATTCGTTTTATGTACAATGTATAACGACTCTACATAATTTAAATGTATTAATTTATTTTTAGGTAGGTATCTGTTTTGGGAAATTACTACTTTTTTTTAATAAAACTTAATTCAGATATTAAAATGTATTGGTAGTACTTTTTATACCAAATTATTTTTATAAAGTTATACTATATTATTTATAACTACCGCCTGTAAAAAAATTGATGCAAAATTTTAAAACTGTGATAGAGTTTTGCTTTAAATAATTTTATGAAAAAAATATATGTTATATTTAAAATAGTTTTAATCAAGACTTGTAATATATAACAATATTATTATTATTATGCATTAAATAATTAGGAAAAATATCGAACAAAAACGGAAACAGTTTTAAAAATTCAGTTCAGAAATTAAATCACAATACATCGTTAGTTTAGTAAAAATAAATAGAAAAATCGGTGTAACTGGGACCGTCCTAAAAATATTTTTTAAATAAGAAACACTGAAACAAAAATCAACAACAGTCAACAATTAAAAACGAAACAATAATAATTTTCAAAATCTAAAACCGCCATACACTAGCTACGAACGAAATCAGATGTATAAACATCGCATGTAAGACCCCCGTACCTTACGTCCTATGGGACGTCCACGCCATTAATTATTCCCGCTAACTACTTAGCTTTCGACACGAAGCTGTATTGCAGACCAATGTGTTTTAATTTTCACCCAATAAATAGAGGTATTCCCCGTGAAATATACTGGAGCTCTACATAATGACTAATGTTCTCTCGTATTTTTACATAAAATATTGAAAGCTGTGAATAAAACGTGTGATAAAATTTTATTTATACTAAATTTTTTCAAACAATAATAGTTAGCAATGCGATAGAAAAACTTATAGAATATAATGTAATATTTAATTTATTTAAATAAACGGATATTAATAAATATATATATAAACGATAAGCTTAATCATTTTTATAAATCACAAGAAAAAAATAGATTTTAATTGATACTTTTTTTAAATACAATTTTGACTTATTTAAAAAAAGTTAAAAAACGAAAAAACCATGACTATCAGTAATATCATGAAATATATGAATATCATGAAATTTTGCAGCGCTGCAGCACTTAAACTTTATCATTGAATGGTACACGACAATTGGAATATACACAGAAAGGATAATTTCGACCGTTTTGTGAAACATGAGTGTAGAAAATTAATATACTTTACTCAGTTGTAAGATTTCAGAAAAATTTAAGCTAATATTGTAGAGGTTCCATGGTGTAACGGTTAGCACTCTGGACTCTGAATCCAGCGATCCGAGTTCAAATCTCGGTGGAACCTTCCATTTTACACACCTACAATACAAACTCAAACCATAATTTTATATTATTTTAAATACGATAAATAATTTTCGTATGATATATCAAAAATAATTAAACATTAACTGTTTTAAAAAAAATTAAACCTATTAATAGTAAAATTATATTACATTAGAATATTACGGAAGAACATAATATGTAATAAACGTTAATTTTTTATATTTAATAAAGATCTTTGTTGAATGTCTACGCTCTCGTGCAAGTTTACACCAAAATTCACTTTAAATTTTTTTGGTTTTAAATTTCAACAAATCATTATTAGGGCAATATTCGTGTGTTAAATGAAAGCGTTATCTTTGTACAAATTAATTTATAACAGCCTTAATTTATACTCACGGACTCTATCAGGTAAAACGTCTATGTAATATTTCAGCAGAAACTGAATCTAATTTATGTCAACTATTAAAATGAATTAAGTTCTATAAGGGTAATATTATAAAATATTTACTTAACGAGTTAATTATTGATTTTTTTTTCTGTTACGCTCTATTACATGGTATGTACGGAAAAATATTAATGTTTTTATGAGAAAATGTGATTCTCATTACATTGGTACAAGGAACAAACACAATCTTGTTACTCCTGTTACTCGACTGCATAGAGTCAGTAACTCTTTTGTGGGGCAATGTCTACGCTGCTACAACAGGATCCCAGAAAGCGTTCAAAATGCTTCTGTTGCCAAATTTAAAAAAAATGTTAAGGAACGCTTGTGTGCGGAAGGTTACTATACAATTAGTGAGTTTATGTTTGATAGCACACCTTGGGAATGAAACGATCGCCTCCTGGCTGTTTCTATTCATATACAATTATGTATTTAATTAATTTAACAAAAGAAAAAAAAAGTCCCGCTGAGTTTCTTCCGCCGGTTCTTCTCAGGTCAGGGTGTTCCTTTTTCCGAACCGGTGGTAGTGTTTAATTTTACCATCAATAAGTAAGTGTAATGCTTCTATGTTGAATAAAGGAATTTTGAGTTTGAGTTAGAGATTAATACCCAAAATCAAAACCTATATCTTTCTCCTCGATTTTTTTTCTATCATTTAGTATATTATTTTTCATTTAATAGCTATATATATATGTAATCGCTATAACCAAATACAACAATATTATATATACCTTATAACACTAATATTACTAAACCGAATCTGCAGTGCGATTCTAAAAGAATTCACTTCGTATCTCACCCGTTAAATGTTGACAACCGGCTTACAGTGATTCGCCATTATGATCCGAGTATCCTATATTTTTTTATATTATTGTAGTCATTGTCGCATGTCATATTTTGACATTTAACGCTCGTGTTCTGAGGTGAGTTTCGAGATTACAGAATACCTCTACAGATACAAAATTTATTATTTGCATTTGCATTATTTTTGCAGTAAAAATGTTCCGTGCAATAAAAATGGCGGAATAAGCTCAAAACCTTCTCCTCGAAAGGGAGACGAGGTCTGAGCCCAGAAATATCCCACACATTTAGAGGGCGTTGGTCTACAAAACAAGAAGAAATATCCGTAGTACCTACTCCAATTCTCTCTCACATGCATCTCTGTAAAACAAGAGATTGTTGAAGAAAATCCGCTGGGCTTCTATTAAAACATCATTATTATAAAAGCATCGCTTGGACAATGTCAACCTTGCCCAAGCGATGCTTCTGTATTAAGATTCCACAAATACCTCGTTTCGCCAAATAATATTAATATTAAAAGTGTATTTCTAGAACACATTATAGATGATGAAATATTTACTTCCAGAGTAAATAATAATTTAATTGTATATGTGTAGCTTAGTAAGTGGAAAAGATCGATTACTTAAATGTAATACAGTAAACGATTCAAAGTTCCTGTAAGATCTTTCTAGAATAGTACAAAAATGATAGAGTAATTCCATTAATTAATTTATAATTCATAATTTTCTAAATACTATATGAATATAAGTAATAAAATAAATTATCAACAGATAGAAATTAATCAAAAATATTTATAAGTTGTATTTAAAAAATAAACATAGCATGTTATATGGTCTGCCACTTCCAAGGTAGCTTTACAAAAGAATTCTAAGCATTGTTTCTTGTTTTTGATATTATGTTTAGAGATTACACAAATGTTATGTATTATGTATAAAATTTAAATGTAACTTATATACATACAGATAATCTTATATTTATTGTGTTATCTCATGTAAATAAATTACTATTCAAAAAGAGAATTTCAGAAATATAGTTTTTCATGCATTGCCGCCACCTACTTCCACCCTATATACCAGATTAGAAAATGCTCTCGGTTATATACAACAGATCCAATGAACTCAATTCGATTTGAAGGCTTATAATCCGCAGTCGGGTCCAATTTCATCACCATATCACTTTCCGATATCACCCTTCCACAATAGACGCAGACGCCATCAAATTTATTCAAATTGTACCGTGTCGTAGCCGCAATTTTGTCACACCTGCCTTAATATTTCATCAAAGGAAACTAAACTATATTTCCCAGAGCACAGAGTACATTTTACAATAGCTATATTAATTTCTCAATTTCGAACAGCACTATATGATTATGGATAGAAATTCTTATTCCACTCAAAGTAACATCCGTTTTCTCTTAGCAGAGGTTCACTCGTCTTCAGCGAATTTGTTAAGCGAATATGAACCTTATTTAGTTACTAGTAGTGCTCTTAAGGTGTCAGTGTGGCTATGGAAATAGGAATGCATGAATTACGCCTGCAAAGTCTTTTGTATCAACGCATATCGAAGCTAAAAGCTATGGGACGTGATGTCTTAGAAACGTATTATGGCGTTAAAACTCGTATACTTTAAAATTGTTAATCGTTAATTCTCATTACGTTGACCCATTAACACATTATTTGTGCAAGGTTTTTGAGCAAGTCCGTCTGGTTGGTTACCACCATCACCATATTTTATCGCCAAGCAGTTCTGTTGAGTATTGTTGATAAATGAGTTAGTGCCACAGTCACAACGGTTATAAAATCTTAAGTCCCAATGTCGATGGCGTAGTGAGCCGTGGTGATAACTTAACGAGTTGGCCAGTTTAGCAGTCTGCTATCTAAAGAAAACTGATGAGATTTTATAAATTAAATACCTGTAAAATAATGACATATCCACTATTCTAATATATATATAACAGGAGAAAGGCCAAATAAATAACATTTGACAGCAAATTGAGGCGATATCATTGGTCGAGAGCTTGATTAATCTATGATATTCTCTATGGATTTGCGAAAAAAAAAAAACATTTTGGAAGTAAAATTAAAGTGGATATAAATAGTACAGTGTACTAGTGTTGTATTATAACTAAAGATATATTCATCATAAACTCTTAGTAATGCACAATATAGCCGAGTTATTAGCAAATCGCATTAAATACATAAATCTAAGGTTTTGTTTATCTTTATTCCTACTTCGATTGGAATAGGCTATACATATGTTTACTTAATTTGAAGCTGAAAAAGCAAGTGAAGTTAGTTTCAGGAAAATCTTACATATTAATAGCATAAGCCGATTCTTATCCCAGTGATCATGTTATGGTTATGGTCTCATTTTGAAGAGTTCTAGCCGTTGATGTGCAGAATGATAAAAACGGTTCTTGATTGCAATTTATTAAATTGTTACGATTTAACAAATAATTAATTCTAGAGAGCAGAAAAAAGTTACTGGCCGATTAGATAGCGGTACTACGGCTGTATAAAAATGAAAAACATAAACAAAATTAACGTAAATTGTTTTCGACAAACTCCAAATCAAACTAAACTAATGTATACTATTTGATATTAAAAATTTAATATATGAGGTTTGGTCATTTTCGCGCCAAATATAGATGAATGACTTGCAGTTTACAATGAAATTATGTCAAAACAAAACCTGTTATAGGTTTTGAAATACCTAAAAAATCTTTTGAATAAACGCGAAGTTTCGCGGGAGGCCCGCTAGTGTAAATAAATTACTAACAACAATATGTTCTTAACATATTGACAGATGAAAATATAAAACATTCCCGTTTTACAAATCAACCAATACATGGTATGACATTAAAAAAACCGGCACGGCTCCAATAAGATGAAATTCCTACGGCGTGTCTTCAGCCAACGTTCCTTTGCCGTCGATAAACGAGTTTAGAAACGTCGGCAAAGTGTAATTTCGCCGTCGACGCTTGCAAAGTTAACTTTGCCGAATTTACATAAAGATGGCACGGACGGTGAGTTTGTGACGCATCGGAATCAAGTTAGGGGCGGAGTTACTTTAAAACTGTCGCTTAGTTGAGACGCAGAATCCGTTTATACGATCCGAGTTTTCGCGAGTTAGACTTTAGTGAACGACGGTTATTTTATCGACACTTATAATTTCTTAATCATTTAAAAATCCAATCTTTTCTATATATATTGTTAATAATGATTAATATATAACTCTGTGGTTTATTATTTATTAATCACGAACACAAAAATAGAACAATGATTATTATTTATGTTTAAATATTTTAGTATACTTTTTAAATGTATTTATTGATACAACGAATCAATAAACAAACACAATATGACAACGGTAGGTTATACATTTAAGTAATTACTCCTAATGAACATAAATGAAAATAAAAAAACAACATTAACATATAATAAATAATTTTGTTGCCTATTAAATGCTTTCTTCTCAAAGCAATTGATACAATGTATGAGATTTTCCGTAAAAGTGTCGATGTGGTGGCAGTCGATAGTCTTACTTGGTGGAAGAGATCAGGGATGTCATGGATATGTGATTTCGGATCTGAATATGGATACGGATGTATAAATCATATTTTACCGGTTGCGGATTCGGATACAAAATTGTTTCAGATTATCCGATTATTTCAGTTACGGTTATAGAGCTCCATAACATCCCTGGTAGAGACCTCACTTAGAAAAAACCACTGGTAGGCTTTGTATGTTTTGTTTTATATAATTAGTTAACTTGTTATTTATTATTTATTTAAGAAGCCAAACAATATATAACTTTGTGGTAGGGCTTTGTGCAAGTCCGTCTGTGTTGGTATCACTCATCTTATAATCTACCGCCAAGTAGTATTTTTGTCTTCCGATTTGAAGGGTGAGTGAAACAGTGTAATTACACCACCAACGTCTATGAGCAAGTGCACTATTGGCTAATGCGCCAGTCCGTCGACTAATTTAATGAAAAAATAAATTAGTCACCAAACTATTGATACAATATATAGGCGATAATTTTTAGCATAAAGTTTGTATACCGTATAATAAATAAATTCGACTATTATATCGATACGCATAGTCCCGTCTCTATTCGTCTCTAGAGGCGTCCAAGTTGCGTATTGAGTTACGCGCCCTCTCGGTCCAATCGTATCATCTGCCTCCAAAGCCATTATAATATCCGTTGCCGGTACATCGTAATCTTCTTATTTACATAATAGCACTTCAGTCACTTCTGTTTGCGTTCGCGCTATTGTTGTTAATAAGTGAATTTCTCTTGTATCGCTGATCGACATTTTAGTAATACCAACCCTTTGGAAGGTAATTGTCATTTTTTAAATACGAGCTGAAATTACGTCAGTAGTATGAGTTTGAAATGTTGGCTAACCATACAAACACTTTTGAATTAACATGTGCTTCATTTCGTTTATATAATATGCGTATCCACCAACCAGGAATTGAGCGTTGGTGGAATAAGCTTGACACCCCGAGGAGACGAGCCTTAGACCTGCAGCAGGAAAAATATATATTAATATAAATATTGGACAACATCACATACGTTACTCTGACCCAATGTAAGTAGCTAAAGCAGTTGTGTTATGGAAAATCAGAAGTAACGACTGTACCACAAACACCCAGACCCAAGACAACATAGAAAACTAATGAACTTTTTCTACTTCGACTCGGCCGGGAATCGAACTCGGGATCTCGGAGTGGCGTACCCAAGAAAACCGGTGTACACACTACTCGACCACGGAGGTTGTCGAAATAAAAATCTTAATTAAAATATAATTTAATGTATACTCATATAGTAATTGTCAAATATAGTTACTATTCAAAATTAAATTAATATCTAATACCTCTACCTATACCTAAATACTCTTATAATTATATATTCTTTGCTTTATTTATTTACTATTTTATCATTAAAAACTCTTTGGGTTCCTACCCAAATGAGCTGGCCAGTTCATAACCTAAATACATTACGAATAAATAATCTCTACATACTATGCCGCTTCTCGCTGTCAGTACGCTTAGATCTTATAAACTACGCAACGGATTTTAATGCGGCTTTCATCTATATAGTAATTCAACGGGAAAGTTTATATGTATAATAGATGCACATTATAGTAGAGAAGAGCCGAGAATTTCAACTTTCCTGCCGGAAAACATAAGGATTTTTCTTCTTCTTCAATCTTAAAGTTGTATATAGGACCTTATTGTATCCAAGTGAAGCCGGGACGGATAGCCAGTTATATTATAATCTCATGATGTAGATGAAGCCGCCCAACAAACCCGGAAAACTTTTAATAATAAATGTAAAATTTATTGTTACTTCAGGATATATAAAGATTAATTTCTGGGACTATAAATAGTATGTATATAAAAATTTTAGTTACATCGCATTGGAGCAGCGTGGTGGAATATGCTCCGAACCTTCTCCTCAAAGGGATACGAGGCCTTAGCCCAGCAGTGGGAAATTTACAGGCTGTTAATGTAATGTAAATTAAAAATAACCGAAAGCACGAAATCTAGAACAAGTATATTTAAATTTAAAAAATAAATGTATATATATATTTGGTATAAATTTAAGGGCAGAACACAAGCAGTATATTGGCAGACATTTTATCACATGCACATTCTTCAATAACAATTCTATCAGGGGGCGTATTTGAATGCTCCCAGTAATTGATTCGTCGCGGTTCTCTTTGAATTTCAATGAGACATTAAACGGTGTAACTCACTTCGTGACGGCCGTAAATCAAACTGCTAAGATGGAGACATCGAGACCTCTTTACTTTGTAGATAATTATATATTTATATTATAATATACCTGTTTATTAATTCTAAATTTCTAAATTATTATTTTCTTATATTTCAATTTTTTTTCGGTTCTAGGGTTCATTACTCAAAAGTTAAAAACGAGACCCTGTTACTAAGACTTCGCCTGTCTGTCCGTCTGTCTGTCACCAGGCTTTATCTCAAGAACCGCGAGCTAGACAGTTGAATTTTTCACAAATTATGTATTACTGTTGCCGCTATAATAAATACTAAAAACAAAATAAAATATATTTTTTAAGGGTGGCTCGCATACAGCAAACGCGATTTTGTTTCCCTTTTTTGCTCGATATCAAAAATAGCAGCGGGTAGATACATGAAATATTAACAAAATGTATCTTTACTTACTAATAAATAATAAAATTACAATAAAAAAATACTTAAGGGGACTCTCATACAGCAAAAGTGCTTTTTTGCCGTTTTTTGCACGCTATTAAAATCAGCACAAGGTAAACGCTTGAAATATTCACAAAATATTTCGTTTCATTTAACAATTACATATATTACAGAAAATGTACTTATATTTAGTGTGTCGCGTTATGCACTTTTTTAGGGTTCCGTAACCAATATTAAATTTGTATACTTACTGTTGTTTACCAATGGTACGTTGTCAATGGTACGGAACCCTTCGTGCGCGAGTCCGACTCGCACTTGGCCGGTTTTTTTATATACGATTTTATTTAAACTTATTCAAATGGGATTTTTATTAACAATTATATTTCTTACGATTTCATTATTCTCATTTCATGTATATTATATAATATATATCGAAACCAATTTCGTTCAAACCAGGTGTCCCGCAACTCCGTTCCATCAGATTTAAAAGGTTTCTATTGAAAAGATTTTTTAAACATCAAACGGTCGATGTTTTTACGAATCGTTTGAAAAACGATCGCAAAAATTTATGTCTGTACCTCATGAAAAGTGATTACTGTTGTAAAAAAATTGATCGCACAGAAGTTTATGCATCGTCATAAATACGACAAAACTCAACGTTATTTACGACAAGCGATACGATACTAAGTGATAGGACGATAAATTTTATTTCGACTAACGTGCGTCAAAGGTTATTTCTAATATACGAGTATAGTTATCGAATATCGATGTCGTTTTAATCGATTGTATCGAATGAAATGTTTTTTATATTTCAGAATATTAAATAGTAATAGCCTCTTAATATGCCACTGCTTGGCTAAGCTCATACTTTTAGGGCTTAGTTTAGACTAAGGGTAGGTGTACATTATTGAATAGGTGCTACCTAGTCACATGTTTTATCGTCACGCGGCTATGACATTGCTGTGTTCCGGTTTGAAGGATGAGTCCGGTTTGAGGGTGAGTGAGCCAGTGTAACTACAGGCACCAGATACATAACATCTTAGTTTCCAAATTTGGTGGCGTATTAACGATTTGAGGCATCGTTATATACCCAATGTCTATGGACGGAGTTGACCACTTACGATCAAGTGGCCTATCAGACAATCTAATTTTAATAAAAAAATCTGAAGTAGGTTTCAGAGCTCGTTAGTTAATATTGCAGGGATAGAGTTTAACTTCCGTAGTCAAGTTACGTCACGATGTTTTCCTTAATCGGTCAAAATGTTGTTAATGATTTTAATTCATGATCTTTATCAAAGATCCACATGTTCTGTAATTCTGGCAATTAAACAATCTTTTTTATTACAAATAATATGTGGTTATATTTATTTTTAAAAATAGAACATTATATTTGAGTTCGTATTTCTGTTTTTCATTGTTTTTGAAACAGACAGAGGTATAGATAGTTAAAATAATATATATTTATATATTGCTCGCATACTTTTAACCGCATATAAAAAGAACCGGCAATGAGTGCAAGTGCACACATTGCCGGTTCTTTTTAGGTCAGGGTACCTTCTTATTCTAACCGGTGGTCGTGTCGAATTTAACAATCAATAAATAAGTGTGATATTGATTAAATGGATTTGATTTGATTTGCTAATGAATGAAAAAATGTATTGGAATTAGTTCAATAGTTCCAAAGATTACGTACATGCATACAAACAAACAAATCTTACGTCTGTATAATATTATTGTATATTAAATTGTAATAATATTGTAAGCATATGAGTATGATACAATTTTATCAAATTACCGATTCAGACACAACTCTGACGTTGAACGTAAACTCGAAAGCCGTATGACACTTAAAGGGCTACCCCTTGAGAATCAATGGAAGCAGAAAATTATGCAAAGAGTAAAGTGGTCAAACTTGAGGGTTCTTTTATGAGAATATCAATATTTTATGAGATATATACTTCGAATCAATCATTCTCGTACAATTTACATTCGAATGACGTTTATTTTGATATATTCAATCATTCATCATCATTATATTTTACGCGTGTATTGCTTATGTGATAAAATGTATGTTTTTTTTATAGCTTAAACAACATTTCCGATCATTTTGATAGTAAATATGAATTTTCTAACGATAAATAAAATGGCCGCCATTTTCTGGATTTAAAAAGTTTCTGATTAATGTCGTAATCATTGAGATAAGTTTTCATCACTGTCTTTGATATCATATTATTGTTGATTTTCTTTTGTCAGTTCTTCTCAGGTCAGACATATTTATTTCGGACTTTTTTTTTTAAATATGTTATCGGTTGGTGGACGAAGAGATTGTACACCTGATAGTCAATTGACACTATTACCCTTATAAATCGCTTGGAATTATGTATATGTTTTTGACTATTATTAATAATATCGCCTACGCGCCGTCAACTTGAGAATTAAGATGGTATATCTCTTGTGCCTGTAATTTCACAGATTAACTTAACCTTCAACAATACTAAGTACTGTTTGGACGTTGAATATATGATTAGTGATGGGTACATACCCAGGCGGGCTTGCACAAAACCCTACCAAGTACGCCGACGCCTGAAGGTAGATTACATTAGCAGCCTGTAAATTTACCACTGCTGGGCTAAGGCCTCCTCTCCCTTTGAGGAGAAGGTTTGGAGCATATTCAACCACGCTGCTCCAATGCGGGTTGGTGGAATACACATGTGGCAGAATTTCGTTGAAATTAGACACATGCAGGTTTCCTCACGATGTTTTCCTTCAGCGGCGAGCACGAGATGAATTATAAACACAAATTAAGCACATGAAAATTCAGTGGTGCCTGCCTGGGTTTGAACCCGAAATCATCGGTTAAGATGCACGCGTTCTAACCAATCTCGGCTCTCATCTAGATGATTGTACACCAATAGGCAAGTGTAACGCTTCTCTATATCTGGACTTGACTCAGCGTTGAAGTCTTTTGAGGTTCTAAGAATCCAAAGATACTCAAATTGTTGTTTATATAGTTTTATATAACACGCTAGCTGATCCACTTTGTCCTGTATTTGCTATGAATGTTCTATTCGAACTGGAATAAATAATAAAAAAGCAAACCCGTGTACACTACTAATACGGCGTAAATTCTCTTAAGTTTTCTGTAAATTTCTAATTATATAAGCATTTTTCTTAATTTATCTTTCTGTAAGGTCTTTCTCAAGTCGTGGCACTACCAAGGGAAATAGGGATTGACTTTAATATTACATAATTACATTAAAAAGATAAATAAATTATTAGTATTGTATTTAGGAAATAAATAGTTATTCTTGTTGGGATTTTTATTTTTTTATAGATAAATTATTATATCGTTAAAGGTATGTAATTTATATGATGTTTTTTTTTAATGCGTGTTATAATAATAATAAATATTTATGTATTCTTTTTAGAATAGTTTTATTACTTATAACGCGATTCATCGTTTATATTGTATAAGAGAAAATTATGTGATGTTTGAAAAAATCGAATTTGCATTTATTTTTAATTTACTATAACATTAGAATATACTCTTTTTTATTTCTGTTGAGCAGCTTATTAAATAACGCATAGTAAATAATTACTGTTACAAATATACTTAATAATTTGAACAGGATACAGTACTCGCTATTGGGAATTGAAAGTTATTTAATTAAAAAATAATTATTTTAAGTTATTTTTATGTTATAAACTTCTGTTTAGCCCACTTCGAATTAATCTGAATTTTGTTGTTTATCTATTATGTATTTCGACGTACTGATAATAATTATGATAGTCACATTAACTATAAAATTTATTTTCTAAATCAAATCAAAGATAAAAAGCGAAAAATATTGATTTTGTCTCAATATTATTCGCGTTTATTGCGATAAATATTGCTGTTAGAGAAAAATATTTTGATCAAAATCGATCGAGATTTTTTTTTTATAAATATTGTTATTTTATATATTTAAGTATATATACACATACCTTTATATATATTTAGAAAACTAACAATTTTTAAGGCAATATTATGATTTTTATTTTAGATCGAATTAGGAGATGTTCTATTATATAAATATTTTGTTTTCTTTTTTTTTAATTAATAGATAGTCACTCGATAAGTCAATTATAATAAAAAATATTAATACTTTTTCACTATAGAACTTAAAATTCTTCTCAATGGTAGTTTGAGATGAAGGTGAGTGTATTTTTTTATAATAAACCACCAAAGTGATTCACGCTATCACGAATTCAATTAGACTAATTAAAAATTCAGGTTCCACCGAGATTTGAACTCGGATCGCTGGATTCAAAGTCCAGAGTGCTAACCATTACACCATGGAACCTCACATACGAATCTACCAATTTAATGTGTACATTCTTTCGCCTTTCTCTTTTATATGACGATTTGGGGTCAAAAACCTAGCGAAGATGCCGTTAATATCGTGACGTGATGACCGGTGATCTCAGTGAAAGGGTCATGATTTGTTTTTTTAACAAATACTCAATGTCATCTGCAATCGCAATAAACAGCACTAATTAATCTAAAGTTAATGAGTAGACATAACATGGAGCTGCTACAACCTAGAATTTAATGTATTTGTAGATATGTTTCGACGATCATATTAGATCATCGAAACATATCAACAAAGACATTAATTTACGATTCATTTAAAGAACACAGACATATTAAAAAACGATCTTTATGTACAATAGAGTAGATAAGTCATTTCTTGACTTACACATACATATGTGTTTTCAGAATATCATATTTTTATTATGAATTACCAATAAAAGTGAAAATATTGCAAATTTAAATCATATAAGCTCATAGTTATAATATACAAAGTGATTTAAGTTAATTTGGACACGTTGTAAAATATATGAACATCAAAAATACATTTTTTTTTTAATTATAAATATTTCTTAAAGTTAAAATGCAATTGATAACAATTATAATTATTTTCTTATTATTTTTTAAATTTTGAGGTTGTAACAGCTCTATGCTATGTCTTGCCGACGACTCTATTTAAATGGTTAATATACAAAACAAAGTATAGTTTATTTTTTGGTATAGCAGCGACAACATCGTCTTCAACATAACAAGCATGGTGCAAACAGTGTACTGTCGATCTCTCCTCCCCCCTAAAATGATTTTTAAGGAACCTTCTAAGGCGCTTTACGTGATTGCTATCGACGAGACTTTCACAAAGGCGCAGCGCCTGAGTTTTTGCTCCCCCTGCACCTTAGGTTAAGACTATGCAGCGATACGATTTCTAGCTTACGCTATTTCTGATAAGCTACGATCAGTGTTTGAAGGAGCGTGACTGTTACCTTCGTTGAGTAACGGTAGAAAACCAACACTTCTAGTCTACTGTATGAACTGCTGAGACTTTTGTCGATTCCTCTCAATATACTTCACATTCGAGATTTTTGTTATATCTATATATTCAAAAGCACTTTTAAGAGCATATTTAAATACAGTATATTTTGGTTTGATTTGTAGACATACATAACCTTTCATATACGTATACGATTACAAGTAAACAAAAAAATTGTATACCTATTATTACTTTTTTTTTGGAAAATTAATTTTAAATATTATATATTTAAATCGATGGAGGCAATCATCATACCGATATTGGATTTGTTTAATCTAGTTTTATTATATTTAAATTTAATTTAATTGCCAATTGTTTAATGTTGACAGGTGTGTGATTCAGCCTTCTACTCTACGAACGACTGTTTAAACACAACGTATAGAATACGGCCAAAAACAAGCTAAGTTTTATATGTAACATACTTATATATATTATTTTTAAATATAGCTAGGCGGACGAACAAATTAGCTACCTAATGGTAAGTGGTCACCACCGTTCATTAAAATTTGTGTCGTAAGAAATTTTAGCCATTTCTTACACCGTCAATGCGCCACCAAACTTACGAATTGAGGTTTTATGTTCCGTGTGCCTGAAGTTATTCTGGCTTTACCTTACAACCGATACACAAAAATATGAAGTATTGCTGTTTTGTGGTAGGATATGTTAAGAGTCGGTGGTATTTACCACTCGGGGTTTAACAAAGAACTACCACCAAGTATGTATTCTGTTTAAATATAAAATGTACCAAATAAAATTATGAATAAATTCAATTTAATTAAAATAAAAAACAAAAACAAATCATTCTCTTTATATAGATTGATTTACATATTTTTCAATTTTTTTTTAAAAAGAGATTTATCAAAATAAACAATATTTAATCAATTCAATCTGCATTATTATTATTTTATTACAGATGTAAATAAACCAATCAAAGGAAAGCTAAAAGAATAATTGGCGAATCGGACGAAAAGAAAAATCTTCTCAAATCCACTTGGACCTGTGAGCCAGGGTTGAAATCTTGAATCTCGCGGGCCACGCAATCATCAGCCAGTCCAGCGTGCACATACATTATTCACAATACTGATTGCGTATGAAGTCGGGACACACGTGTATGCCTTGAATTATATATGACTGGCGATTCTGACCATACAGGGACGGACTGGGTAATTTTTTAGATGTTATACTACAAATAATTTAATTATTTGTCCATGCCAAAAATTGGAGCACAAATGTAATTTTACTGTTTAACTTAATTATACGAAGTCATTTACCATTCAAACTAGGACAATGTGTTTTGATTAGGTAGGTGAGATTGGAGTCGAAATAATATAAAAATAAGTGAGATATTATTCATTAGTTTTTATTAAAATAAATTAAAATGAAACTGCGGGTTCGGACTTAATCGAAATATGTCCAGAGTTTTATGACGCCAATAATAATTTCCATATATGTTGTTTATTAAAGACTTCATATTGCTATTACTAATTCAAGAGTACCGTCACAGTCGCTTGTAGTTTAATTCATTTTTTCATCATGATAATTGGAACTGTGTGATTCAAAATGTACTTTATTCAAGTAGGCTTTTACAAGCACTTTTGAATCGTCAATTAACAAACTATATTAAGCGAAACTATCACCGTTTCGGAATGCAGATTCTACGAAGAACCTGCAAGAAATTCAGTAGTTACTCTTTTGCAACATTTAAATATACAAAGTCATGTTTATTAAATACAATTATATATGTATATAATACATTCTGCTTGGAAGTCAGCAAGTAGTAGGTATACTTAAATATTGACATATTTAAGTATACCTACTACTTGCTGACTAGCAATCATCGTAAAATAACATAAGTGAAATTAGAATAGCTAATACCTAATAGTAACACACATAAGACCTTTTTAAATTCGTTTCTATGACAAGTATCTACTAGCCAATGATACACTTGTTCAAACAACAAATCTAAAATGAAAGTAAGCGAGAAATCTTTAATATAAAAGTCTTCGCACGTTTGTGAATAATAAATTATACACTTTCAATAACTGGTTCCATGGTGTAATGGTTAGCACTCTGGACTTTGAATCCAGCGATCCGAGTTCAAATCTCGGTGGAACCTGATTTTTTATTTCAATTTAAAGCAACACATATTAAATATGTTACATTGACGATAGTTATATAATATATAAACCTTGTCTGTTTAAAAAAAAGGTATTTTTGAATGAATATAAAATATAATAATTTAAAAAAATAATTATGAGAATGAGCGTAGAGGGATGGAGGGGAAGAGGACGAGCTAAGAAGACATGGATGGAGTGTGTGTGAGGATATCATGGGGATATGAAAGAGATAGATGTGAACGTCTAGAAGACGAATAATAGAGGAGAATGGAAGGAAAGGACCCCCCACTCAAAAAATTTGGGACAAGGGCAGGAAAAGAAATAAATATTAATTTAAATTTCCAAGAATATGTAATTATTAAATGTCTCCAATTCTGTGTACGTACCGGTTTATGTAACTGTAACGTATCTTTTTCGCTCAAGCAATATCTATGAATATTTCGTTACATACATTTAGTCCCTACCTACCTTGGTACCCTAGTCATTCGTTGCTGGACAAAGACCCCTCCTAAGGTGTGCAAAAGCCTGATTCTCCGCCTTCCGCATCCAGTCACGTCTTGCCACCTTTTTCGGGTTATCGGTCCACTTAGCCGGAGGGCGCCCTACTCTGCGTTTATCAAACCGTGATCTCCACTCTAGGACTCGTCTGCTCCAATGCCCATTCATCTCCCCACATATGTAAGGTAAGGTAAAGGTGACAAAAAAGCTTGCAGTTCATTTCCATGGCGCATGTATAACTCTAACTGTACATAATCGTTATAAACATTTTGTCGAAAAAGCGATTCTATTAGGCGGACGGACAAATGGACCGTCTGGTGGTAAGTGGTCACCACTGCCTATAGATATTGGTGCGTTAAGCAATTCCTTAAATCGTCCATGCCCCAACAACCTTAGGAACTAAGATGTTATGTCCCTTGTGCACATAGTTGCACTGGCTTACTCAAACCGGAACACAACAATACTGTGAACCGGAACCGGAACACAACAATACTAATAAGTGATGCTTGAGGGTATCTATGATGGTGATGATGGTATCTACCAAAAAAACACAAAGACAATTAAACGCTTAATGGAATTATAAACATTTGATTTTTATAAAAAGATTAGGCGTTAACGACCATTTTTTTGCTATATTTATAATGTTAAAACTTTTTCCTTTATCACAGTACGTTCCTGTTTTCGACAATAGCGTGAACGCGCACAATACGCAGTAGTGCGTGCTAACAGACGTTTAGCGTCCGCCGTGCTCCCGCGAGACAGTCTCCTTCCCGCTTTATTACTAAATCTAACTCTACGCTACTTTACTATATACACGATATAATCGCCCTTATTACTTTATTAATAAGATATGATATTCCTTAATGTTATGTTACAAATTTAATTGCAGTTGTGGAATTATAGGTTTTATTGTAAATACGGTAAAGATAAAAAAATGTATCTTTTAGTGAGGCGTAATCAAACTAAGCCTATGTGATGGAATAATTGATGAGGGTTTGTTCATTGGCCTCATCCTGTTTTTTATTGCTTAAAAGAACCATCTGATTTTATAGGATTTTTAGTAACTCATGCTAAAAATACTCGGAAAGTACTAATATTCACTGATCATCACATCATCTTTGATAGATAGATCACAGAGTATTTTAGTAATTCATTTGGAATATAAATACCAAAATCTTTTTTTAATATTTGTATTTCATATTTCAATTTAGTTTTAATTTGTTACTAAATAAAAATAAAAACTAAAAAAATACCAAAAGGACATAAATGTTACGAAACAATTATAGGACTGAATTAAAATAAAAAGTTAATGTAATTAACTACATAATATAATATTTAAATTATTCTTTAGAAATGTAGATAGTTAATCATTGAAATAAGTAATACAATATAATCAAATAACAATATTGATTAGTGATAGAGATTAATCCAATTTACTCCGTGTGTTTGTCGGGCGGTCGATGTGTTTGCAGTGTTATGATCGATTACTCATTAACTAATGGTTTAATTTTTATTATATTACGTGAGTTGTGACCGCGATATTCTATGTTAAACTTTATATATAGATAATAGAGCTCCTATTGCTCTATTTGCTTACAAAAATAATTTTTTTTTTTTCAAGGTTGAGCAAGTTAGATCCATTGCTCTCATGTTAGTCGCTGTGGTCGGAAGTCGATAAGAAGTTCATATACATTTTAACAATAAATAAAAAAAAAACGTTAGTTGTTTTATTGGAGATGAATTATCGTATATATTATTTTCACTGAATATGCACATTCAAATTGACAATATATTTTATACCAAGATTGATCTGTCTTCGCAACATAGCAGTTCTGCATAGAAGAACTTCGGTTTTATGAAGTTAAAAATCTTTATAAGATACTGAGACTAATTAAAAGTTTATTAGAAATGATATCATATATTCTTTACTTATTCGAGTGGAGTAGGATGTGGAAACTTCATACGCCATAAAACTTCAAAGTCACATCGTTGTCATAGCATTAGCTTTTGAAAGAATTGTCGTTCTTGACTAATTCCGAGGTTATATATTTTGTTCAAAATCAACATCAAATGTTACTAAAAATATCTTTTTTTTCAGGTTTCTTATGATATAGGTGGGCGAACAGCTAAATGGGCCACCTGATGGTAAGTGGTCACCACCGCCCATAGACAATGGCGCTGTAACAAAAATTAACCATTCCTTACATCGCCAATGCACCACCAACGTTGGAAGCTAATATTTTGTTCCTTGTGTCTGTTACACTGGCTCACTCATCCTTCAATACGGAACCCAACATTACTAAGTATTGCTGCTTGGCGGTAGAATATATGACATAGTCGGTGTTATCTGGATAGACAGGCTTGCATAAAGCCCTATCACCAAGTGACCTTACTTAAAAATATCAGGGTTGCGGAATTTTCCAAAAATAATCAATAATCTTTTAATATAGATCTACGTTAAATCATCAACTATTATAAAATAAGTAATTAAGAAATCCCTCGCAAAATATATATAATAATTTTCCTTCTTTAATGCCATCACATCGCCACCCCTCGTAACTTGAGAAGTCACTTACGCCATAAATCGCGTTACTTCTCCAATAATGGAGATATTGGATTAATATCAGAATTATCTTCAACGTTATTAGCATAATGTTCTTTGTTTGCTTTTAGGCGAAAATTTTGACGCAACAAAATATTAAGTAGAGACACTTATGCAGAAAAAAAAAAATCTAAATTTGTATTGATATCATATTTGTCCAAATATCGAACGCGTTTTAATTGTCAACTAAGGAGTTTCAATGGAAAACTTTCTTTCGACTCCTTTTGATTTGATTTAAAATTTCTTTTGTTTTAACTTGCGTTGTTGTTAACATATTATGTTGGTAAATTAATTTTGAAGTGGTGAAACTGATATACAAAAAACGAACTCGTAATCTAAATTACTTTCTTTTTGGTTGTTAAATGTTGAAATACGATTCTCTGATTAGCTTATTAAATGTTTGTATACCTACTTTACAACCTCACAGGTCTATCATATTGTTATTTATATTGAGGTCCGTCTATAACCCTTTAAAAATTGTTGTTCACTTCACAAAAAAAATTCAGATTGAAAAAACACGATTAGAAGCCGTATCCTGTGAAAATCCTCGGAAAGCACGTAAACCCGCCCCATTGGACTGCAAGGGTAAGGAATAGTTTGGAAGAATGAGCCAAATATATTTGAGACCATCCGCAACAGGATATTTTCCATTTGCAATGGTTTCCGTGACCTGCCCTGGTGCCCTGCGGCACGGAAGGTGGCCGGTAGAACATGGATGAGAAGGGCCGAATATCGAACTCAGTGGCGCGCCTTGGGGGAGGCCTACGTCCAGCAGTGGAATAATACAGGCTGATTATGATGATGATGATGATTAATTATGGATTTGCAACTTTAGTAAAATTTAAGTTGATATAATTAGTTGAGTCTAATAGAGTCGTATTAGAAATAAAGATATATTTATTGAGACCTTGTTGTGGTGCGTTATGTATTGAAGCTATTAGCTCATTGCAAAGAAATTGTCGATTAAAATAGGGTGTAGGTTTGTGCGTGAAACAGTTCTCTCCGATTCATTCGTTCCTCTATCTTATACTCAGGGAAAGCAATCAGACGGATGAGTGAGATCAGATGCACGTGAAAGAAATACTTAATAATAAAAATTTAAACATGCTTTTAAAGTCCTTAAGAAGGAAAATGATTAAATTTATGAGCTAAATATAATTGTATTAGCCGCGTTATATGTGTAGACTTTGTACGGGGGTTGTGTGACAATAAAACAACTATGTAATACATCTTTATATATTTAAGTGACAGTTGCTTATAACAATAAAAGTTATAATGACATTAAGATTGCACATTGTTCTTTGGAGTAGTTTACATTTTTTACATTATTTACAGACAAAAATATAACATTACACTAAATTTAAAATCTCAAAATATTCAATATATGTATAAATTTATTCTAAATATACAGCGTTACTAGAATGAGGGAAATAAACACTTAAAAACTAAAGGAATAATCATTATTACATCTGTCTATCGATGGTGCGCAGATTAAAAATATTTTATCATATTAAACAAAAAAAAAACTATGAAATATTATCAAGTTCTACGTTTGAAAAGATATAAAAACTCTTTGGTATATCTAATTATGTGATAAAAAGGAATGCTGAAGTGCATAGTTTATGTGATAATCTTAATTTTTAACACATTTATGCATTGAAGAATCGTATACATTTTTTTACGTATAAACTGAAATTTTATTTTTATATACAATTTAATCTATCTATATACTTTTGGCATAATGGATTTCACGATACAAATATTCAATAGCAACTCGAAGCAACATGAAGTTAAGCCTTTATAATTTTTATGTAATTTGTAAAATTATGTAAAACGATAATTTTAAACCGAATGTGAACTTTATATTTTTTAATAATATTATAATATTTGTAACTGTATAGTTACGAATTTACCTAAGTGTGTTACAATTTTCACAAGCAAAATCTGTAACATTATACAAATTATGTAATTATAATTATTTCCCGCGGACAAATCTATGTACAGTAAGCTATTATTATTACAATATAATTATTAAAAATGTCCAAATTTTATTTTCTTATTTAATAGTTGTGATATGTGCTTAAAAATATTATTTACATTTTGAACTAAGAAAAAATTAAACAAAGTAGGAATAGGTATCACAAGTGTCTTTTATATTGTATTTATTATTTTATGTATAATATATGTAATTACATAATGTAAGAACACGTCACAGTGTCAGTATTTTTTTATATAAGTGAAAATCCGATGTGACTCGCGTCAGAAACCTTCACACAAGTGCCAAGAACATCTGTGCAAAGCTTACTTGATCGATCGACTTCGCGTGAATGCATTTATTACAATATACAAGCATATTTTTTTATATTTATAAGATAGTGTAAGCTTCAATTAAGTAGGGTACTTAGGTACAACATATTTGTAAGTTATATCATAAAAATTAACTTTATTCGGAATGATGTATATGGAATTATCTAAAGGATTTTATCCAATTAATATTTAAATTGTATAAAAAAAATAATTGGAATGACGTTAATTGATATTTGGTTTATGTAATTATTTAATATGTAAAGAAAAATATTTTATGTAAATTATATTGTTCGTAAGAATAGCGAAACAATCAAATATCGTTCTAAGGTATGAAATATTAATAGTTTTTTTTTTTTATTATGAATAATTTCTTTAATGAGTACGAATAACAGATAATTTATTAATTTCTCGTTGAGATCAAAAACTTACATAAACCTTATAATTGATACTTATGTCATATTTAAAATGTACCATATTTTAATTTCCTAAATAATATTTCAATTTAACACCTATGTATTCAATAAAATAAATAGTTCTTTAGTCAAGCCATTCTTTGGTGGTTCTTGTGAACTTAACAATAAGAATGTTGATTCAACAATGAATCGAGTCCGGTGCTGTTCCAACATTGTTGTTTTTTTATTAAAAGCACAAAACATTGTCAATTGTTTATCGTAATTACAAGCCGTTGAGATAAAAAATCTTAAGATACTACTAAAATTTCTTCACCGTTTTCAAATCACACGAGTGTCTTTGGTTAACATATATTTGTGTTGTATTTTGTATTTTATTTACAAGCTAGTAAGGTGGTGAATGCCTCAGCGCCAGGGCGCGAAGGCGGTTGACGTTCAGGAGGGGAGCGGTTGAAGAGGAGGTACCGCGCTGCTCATCCTGAAGTCAGGTTGTCGAAGATCAGGGTGAGGTTGACGAAGATCTGGAGGAAGAAAATAGTGTTAAACGTGGGATTTTTTCTTATTATGACGTATGTTATATTAACGAAAATAAAATTTTCAAACATTGCTTATATTGCTCACATCTACTAATAAGCTGTTAAGCTTCCACAGCTAAACCGAATTTGATGTAATTTCCTATGAAGCAAGCTTAGACTCCAAGGAAGGATTTTCTGCCTAATACCTGACGAAGGACACCTAAAAAGCGATCGACGTCGCAGACAAATAGTTGCTTATATATTTTAAGTGCCATTTTGTTTTTGGGATTATGGATAAAATAAAAATAAAAAAGACTAATTTACTCGTATGTATCACTCAATTATTCTACTGCCAAACAGTACTGTTCTATACCCGGGTATAAGAAATGCGTTAGCCAGTAAAAGTATTCTATACCCGGTTTAAGAAAGCGAGCCAGTCGAGTTACAAGTGTAAGTGGCAGAATATCTTAGTTCCCATAGATGGCGGCGCATTGGTCTTGTAAGGAATAGCTAATATTTCTAGTCGAACTTATGGCCTATGGCACGTGTGCCACAAAAAAAAATGTGTAAATTTTAGTGCCAAGTAGTAGGTAAGTAATTACTATCCCATGACCTGTTACTTCTTATATTTAATAACATAATATATACGACACAAAGATGCTACAGTTAGGAGTCGAACTATATGTATACTGGTTTCAGAAGGCAGAGTGTAAATATTAACTCACCTATCCGATCCGCCACATGCATGTCAGGCGCATGCATACCATGCACATCGGTATGCGGAGGTTGCATGTGTTGAGGATTTCGCAAATCGGCATGTTGAGTTTCTCTGTGCCTCCGTAAGTCTACTTTCCTCTGGAACGCCCGCCCGCACAGTTCGCAAGCGAAAGGCTTAAAACCGGTGTGTTTGCGCGAGTGTGTAATTAGATTTGAACTTTGGCTGAACGCTTTACCGCACACTTGGCATTTGTGAGGCTTTTCACCTGTGGACAAAACAGAATTTAGAAATATTTTTCTTTTAAAGTTAAAAAATAATTTTAAAATTATTTCAATAGTAATAGATTCAAACGTTTCTTGTGAAAACTTTTTTTATTAAAATAACACCAATACATTATGTGGTGGAAAAATATTGACACCTTTAGGTAACAAAATGTATTGTATATTGTCATTATATCACATATACAATGGCAAAATAATAACTACCATATCTACCTAAATATATTTTAAGGGAATACTGATAAGTCATAAATATATATGTATATCTAACCATATTTATTTTATATGAAAATATATAAATACGAACAACAAAAACAAAGAAGTAAGTATTATAAGAGAGCAAACTATCATAATCAAATCACGCTGACGCAAAGACAACGATATAGTCCCTATATAATCTGTGCCTCATATCTGAGTATCGATCCGCGCTGACACGTGATGCTGGGTGCGAATTTCTTAGGGTTGTCGGTTACAGGAAAGCAAAAAGAAAACACGCATAACACTTTGTATATAATCGACAACCCTACGAGATTGTTTCATAAAACTGAGTGTAAATTTTACAAATAATGAAATCTTTAAAAGAAAATGACGACTAAATATCAAAATAAGGCTCAAAAAGTATTTCTCTTAAATAAAATATCAATAGAGAATCACAATTTACAAAATATATAACGAGTTCATTTGATAGTGACCAAAGATTATTTATTCAAATTATGGTATTGGAAATATGATGCAAGTATTCATTTACTTAAGGTATATAAGCCATCAGCCTCAGCCCTGGATATGTGGATACATCACGTCGTATTAATACACGTCCATGTAATCTCTGCCAAGTCCGGTTCGCATTACGGATTCGCAGCACTCCCGGCCGGACTACAAAAATTTATAGCGCGTTATATTCGCGACCATTACCAGTTTATGTATCGTGATTCTAGGTGCGGAATTTAATATCGAGAGGTCTTTGTTCTGGATTTCTTGCTTTCCTGGGACATTTCTATCGTGAGTCTCTTGTGAGGCCACAGATATTTTTATTGAAAGCCTTTGGTGACAATATTGAAGATTTATACTATTGTAATTTTAATATATTTTTTTATATTTTGTGTATATTTTGTACATAACTTATATTGTATATCTACCTCCTAAATCTGATCTAACATTGTTATACGTCAAATATAGTATGATAAAATTACTAAAGAAGAAAACGTTTTATAACGACCAATACGACGCAACACTCGTGAGCAAATCACAGCGCCGATACCCAACAATTAGGTATAGCATTTCGAAAAAGGGCCGTAGAGTCCGTCAATCAAGGGGTCTGGCGACTGGCGACTTCATTAGAGCGAACGGGAGGGCATCGTGTGTCTCATTTCCGCGAGAGTGTCGCGTTGCGAGACCAATTTATATCCGTCGTGCTATTGGCCGTGATTGCGGCGGCTCCACCCCGCGTCGCATAGCAACGGGAGGGGGTACCCCCCACTCCGGCCACCCCCCACCCCGTTATGGATCGCAATTTTCCTTTGAATTGGAAATCAGAGTTCGCAGCCCTCGTTAGTCCTCCATCTTTGAGATAGCAGATTTTTAGTGAAGATGTTCCTTTGCGAATTTCGCTAGTCGTCTTCGGTTTTCTGTGAAGATGCTTTATTGGATGTTTATTATATTTCTTATGTAAAACAATATTCACTATATAGATTCTTTATTACTTCATTATAATGACAACTCATTGGAAGCATCTGATAAGTTTGAGCACGCATTACTTAGCACATTACGAAATCAACAGCCCATGTTAAAATAACAATGGAACAATTTTCAAAGTATATTTCCAAGACATTATGCGAGTTTCAACCATAAACAAAACAAAGCGACCAACTTCCCAACGTAATACACATTTGGAAGTTGTTACGGTCTTGAGTCCAAGTGCGTAAAATCTTTGCGTCGTAAGTCGTGACGGTGTAATTACAGACAGTTATGGGCGCGGAGGGCTGCGTTTAATTGTGTTTTGGGGCCGCTTGAATCTCTTCAAGAGAGCTGGATGTATTTGATGTTTGTTTGATTACATTTCCAATTTAAATTTATAAGGAAGTCTATATATTGAAGGAAAGATTTAAAATTGCGATTGTTATATGAGTGCAAGAATGCTTTGCAGTACCTATTAGAACTTATCATTATAATTAGATGATCTCGTTGAGTGAAAATCTGTATACACTTAGGGTTACTACCATTTCAAGAAAGTTAGATACAGTTGATAACAGTTTGCTAAATACATGGTTTTCAAAATGATCTATTATGAATAGGGAATTAATTGAGACTATGAATTCAGAATCTTTGATATTTCCTGAAGACGGTTCACCAGATTTTCTGATTGTTATCTTAATGTGACCAAATTTTGAAGATTGATTATTGTTTATCATTTCAGATTTAAAAACAGCGCTATGTTTTGCTTTATATATATCGCGAAGTTCTTTTCTTGAGTTTTCCAAAGTTATATGAGTCCGGAGAAATTTTAGAGATATGGGTAGCATACCTAATTATTCTAAACCACAAATGCGCGATGAATTAAACACCATATCCGTGTCAGGTTATACTTAGTGAAATATATACTTAGTTACTATTATTAATAAACTATCGTAAATCGTATATTAGTAGTGGTAGGTATTTTTAGGTTTTCTATTTCTTAATTACGAAATAGACTAATTTCTTAAGATTTTATCTGACATGGTGCCATCGTAAATGTTAGTGTGAAAATCCTTGAGAAATCCTCGGATATCTTAACAGAGTAATTACACAGCGTGTTATGAGAACGGGTAAGTTAAAATGCGTTTCTGCTGAAACCTAAGGAAATATAATTCGGGTGGCACGTGACGTAACTCTGTAGTGTGATTTGATGATATTCGACACACAATTTTATCACAAGGTTTAGGTATGTTTCATTTTTATTTTACTTAATTCATTCATTTATATTGAGAGTCATAGAAGTGCAATAGGTATGCTATATTTGATAATCTTTCAGTTTTCTATTTCTATTGTTTGAATAGTTTCGTAATATATAATTATATTTAAAAAAAAATAAACATAAATATACCGGTTTTCTCGTATACATTTGTACGGTGCTCAATTTAAGCGATTTTTCAAGCTCGCAGCGCTGAAAACATATACTAGTTCTTTAAAAGCGTAGTTCGTTTTAAGTATTAAGCCCGGGTTGTGATTGAACGGAGCCAGGCGAGAGATAACCGTAAATCGCGGGTAGACAGAATCCGTAATGTCCAGGGTCGGATGATTTTACGTTTTTTTATACTAAAAAAATAAATGTAATACCATAGTACCTACATGTATACATTTTCTTTTAGTTATATCGATAGACGTTTTTCGACGGTTTTTCTCAGTAGAATGTGTCATTGACTTGTATTTATTTAGCAAATTACAAAAATATGTTTTTTTTTTAATGTTATGTAGACAGACTGGCGAATGACTTCATGGTAAGTAGTCAATACTTCGCATATACATTGGTACTGTAAGAAATATGTCAGGTTCGTTCCCACGATTGATAGCGTCCTTTTTGCCTGTAGACACACTGGTTCACTCACACTTTAAACGCAAACACAAAAATAATAATTACTATTTAACGGTAGAATGTATGATGTGCGAGTGCTACCTACCCAAGCGGACTTGCACACACACGAGCATCACAACAAAATGTTATTACCATATATATATTTATTACGTAAGCAAACATTAATAAATATTTTTTATAATCATTGTTCTCGTATCGAAGATGTTTATATTAATTAATTCATCAATTATAACTTTAAGCTATGGAGTCAATATAAGTAAAATTACAAATGTATTATAATTCTTTTTCATGGCTATTTTTGTATCAGGAAGCGTAAATATCACACAATCTCAACCCAATCTCCCCTAAATCATTACCACCCATTATCGGGCCATTAAACGCAGATTAACAATAAAACAGACATTAATACAATTAAATTACACCAAATCCGTCCCTGGCAGACTCATCTGCACAGTATCACTCGGGATTTTTATGGCGACGTACTTCGGCGTTCGTGAATTAAATATACGGTGCTTAAAGTGCTTCCCTGGTAAGATTTCACGAAATATGGTATAGGCGTTACGTAAGGATATATTCAGTGGATAGGATTTTGTTTTTTATTGCGTTGTAAATAGGGAATATAATGGTGTGATACTAATTTGATGGTTTTTTATAGTTGATCGAAATGTTACACGTTACTGATTTTTATGGAACGAGAAAAGGTTAAAATGTTGATGTAAAATCATTCGATGTTACGGTAAATCTTTGTTTATAAATGGATAAATATATTAAATATTTATTTAATTTTATAAAATTATAAATTAAAAATGTTATAGCTAGAGTCTGAAAACATGTTAACATTTACATAATTCTTTTTATATAATATTAAAGTTGTTTAATTTTTTTGTCTAGTTTATTATTTACATTTCAGACACGTTCGTTAAGGGCAAGAAAGCCATAATAACAACTTGCAGGGCTCCGCCCTCAATAATTCAACGATAAAAAAATGCAGCGATGTTAGGAGGGTGCGATAACGTCTTAAGGAAAATTCCAAGAAGATTATCTTGTATGCCTACGAATGAACTGTTAATCTCATTCAAAGAAAAATATTTAAATATATAATACTTTAATATTCTCCTTAAGAGGTTTGCCCAGAAGTGGGACACTTACTTATTGACACGTTAGTAATATGTTCAGTAATATAAAGCCCATGCATCGCAAATTGTGTGGGCATCATAAGAGCAGATACCATCAATAGTTAGCACCTCAACCAATTTACCAGCAAAAGCGTTACCCAAATGGCGTCAGACAGGCGAGCGGGAAAATTCTTCCCTGCAGAAAATTCTGACAATTTTTTTTTCTTGCACACACTCGGGCGATCTCTTAGAGTAGTATTAGAGCATACAAACAATTATGGTAAAATATATTAATCGGTGTGTTGGTACACGTTTCATGTCGCTATGAAGTTAGTGTACAAAAATATATTTTAATGTATTCTTGTGCATGGTCCTCGTTCATGAGCAGATCTCGTTATAAGTTTGATCTGTCATACATAGAAACGCCACATTAGTTTCATCTTATCGAAACTCCTATTTAACATTGACTTTATTGATTTATATCATAAATTGAATGTTAAGATAGAACCGGATCAGAAGATATATTCTAATTCTGTAGTTAATTTTTTATGCATGATCATATTATATGTTTATAAATACAACTTTCAATCATATTAATTATATATTTTTAATTATATATTAGAAAAGGTTTTATCAGAGAATAAGTATAGGATATTTCACTTGAAATCCAAGTGTATCTTGGTAAGGCACCGTAATGACTGCACTTTTAATCTAACAGCTGGGCCCGCTAAGTGCAACGCTGCATTCAGCTGAAAGCCGAGAGTGTCTGATATTAAGGCACTAGAGTATATTGTTCCGTTGGAAGCTAAAAATCTCAGTTAAAAACTTTTATTTCGAAAAAATATTTGGTGGTATATTTTGTATAATTTGGTTTTTGAAATTCAATTTTTCCATTAAAATAAAGACTATTGGTATTTATTAAATTAAATATTTACTACAAAAAACCTATTTTTTTTATTAAATAAAGGTATTTTTTTGTTCACACCTGTCTACATATGAAGTGTATTATTTTACAATTGTATATAAATAAGTTTTGCAATATGAGTATCAAGGTTTTAAATTGAATTACAAACTTTTAGATTTCGGTATACCTCATACACGTTCAACAAATCCACGGGATAAGGCGACGGCGTGATTCCCGGGGTCGCTAGTGATGTGCGGATTTTGCTGAGAATCCCGGTTTACGATCCCACGACACCCCCTAAAGGGGGACGGGGAGAGTAAATGTGGAGCACACCAGTGTCATTTATCAAATCATACAATTTTTATGTTATTTTATATTTATATATTTTATAAAATACATCGAAATTTATAAAAGCATTGCAAATACATCTTACGTCGCTTCGTTTAATATAAGTTTAAAACATAAGAAATCTTATTTCTGACATAAAATATGTATCAAAATTAATTAAAATCGGTTAAAAGGAAGAAATAAAGTTGTACTTATATTGTTTTGCTATTTTCATTTAACTTCCTGACAATATAGGGCTTCTCATGATAATTAGAAGACTTTAGATAATAAAACATAATAATCTCTCGAGCTACCATTCTAATATTGACCATATTAGAACATATCTCCTATGTTCCTTGCGTATACAAGGATACATAATATCTCTTTCTAATAACAACGCTTTCTTCAAAGAGAAAGAGAAAGAATTTTATGATTTAAGGTTAAAGTTTGTTAGATGTTATTTTGTGGGATATGGAGTTTCTGTAAAGAACCCATTCAGATGCAGGACGTCATTCATTTTTGCCAACTATTGGTTTAGTAATGAAATGGCAAGCCCAGTTAAATTTCCAGTTATAATATTAACAACACGATTTGAAATACTTGTATTATTTTATCTGCAAAAATGAATTAATCTCTTTATAAATCCATTATAACGTTGAACAATCAAAATGTTATCGTAACAAACAAACGAGGATCGAGGAACAATTCAATCTCGCGACGCGTTCGAAAATTGAGACGAAATCTTGAGAGCATCGCAAACAAAGAGGCGCAACGAAAATGTTTCATCAAAACGACGGATAGAAAAACCTTCCTATGTAAATACGAAACCTTAACTATATTTATATAATTAAGTTTGAGATTAGTGTTCAGATAAGTCATGATATCAGGTCAGACGTCGTCGTAACGTTCCTGTCGTTCAGGTAATGAGAGAAGTCAGAGATTTTTGGAGAGTACTAGTGGCATCACTGTAGTGTGGATTACGACACCCCGCCTAATGTTAGCCCACGTGGACTAAGTTCGAGCTTAAGGACGAGATCTATTCCTACTAATAGTCATGAAGATGACGCTGACTGGTTATCAATAAATATTAAATAATAGTAAATTTTGACCAACCAACAATCCGATTTACCTTAATATTATAAGTCCAATTAATTGCACCTGTTTAACATACTTTAAAATAAACATAGATATAAAATATCGAAATTTAGGGGGTTTTAATAATTGATAATTGGCATCATACGTAATACAAATTTAACAGCCTCTCTCATGGTACTACTGCTCATATTATAATATATACTTAAAGCGATGTCTGTGTGCCAATACACACACGTAAAGATTGTATATACATATGTATCTACCGGCCAGAGATACACAACTCACAAAACATTCGGGTCGAGTGTACAAGTGACGTTTACGATTTGCCCCGTGCAGTGAATGATATGTGTTCTATAACTGCCACTTACCGGGTAGATTTATCGGTATGGCTACCGAGCCCCACGTCACAGATACATATATCAAATTTGTATGACTTTAGAGCATCATTTTTTTTTTTAATGTCTGTTGTATTTTTTATCTGTACAAAGAATATTTGATATACTTTGCATATATTTTTAATTTTGATAATACTTTACTATAATTATAGTGTTTACTGGTTGGAGATGAAACGTATGAAACAAGTGTACGTCACGTGTAAATGATTATCCGTGAAGGTCCCTCAAACTAATAAGAACCCCACGTTGACACTTGACAAATTCGTTAATTCGAACCCTCGGACAGGGGTCGAAGAATCGTCCGGACGGTATCGTACGTACGAACAAATTCTTTCACCAGTTAAACAGATCTAAGTAACGATAGGTAAATATAGACATAACAAAAAATATATGAAGCGATTTTTTAAATAAATGAATTAGATTACCGAAATTCCACTGCCAGTAATAAAAAAAACCCAACCTTTGGACATTACAATAGTCCTCACTTAAACTGTCCCTTATCGGTCTTTAGTTGTAAATCGAGCAGACACAAAGTATTTCCGATTCAATAGATTAAATAGAAATGAAAATTAAACAAATGAATTCTCTAAAAAGACTAGAATTCTTAATAAAATTATTCCATTACACAGAACACAGACAGTAATGAAGGATATCATCGCATTTAACTAGATATTATAGACATCTAACATTAACAATTATCACCTAAATAATAAAGGTGCTAAATAAAACCCTCATCACACATAATCAAGGAGCAAACGTCCGAGCGGTCAAGTATGCAGCAGATTGTCCCGGCGGGATTGTCTCGAACAATGCGAGAATGTTCAAGTCACTCCGCTTATTGCGATGTATTTGTGACCGTTGCGCTTAGGTATTCGGGATTTTCGGGACACACATTTACTTGAATATTGTCAACGCGTTTTGGGTTTAACGACTTGTGCTTAGAAACAGTATGGATAGCGCTTTAGATTTCGTTTAAACTAGATTTTGGTATGTTGTTGTTTTGTTTTGACTGCAGAAATAGAACGTAGTTGATTATAAATTTATATTATATACATTTCATGAAAATTGTTACTATGTAGATGAAAACATGCATTTTCTTGTTTAATGTTTAAGGTATGATATAATTTGTACATATTTCGCAGGCTAAAATCTAAGTGAGAATCACTGAGTTTCTGAAGTACTAATAAACTATGTATCTAACTGATTGTTAGACAGTCGTAGGCTGAATTTCTTGCCAGTTCTTCTCGGTAGTATCTACATTCCGAACCGCATAACATCTTGTGAAAACCAACCTGCTTGTGTCGTGAGAAATTGTGATGTGCCTATGTAACTACGAAGCAAGCGACATGGAACAAACTCCAATTCCTAAACGAGAGAGAAAGCGTTTATCCAGACATGTGGTTTAGAGTCATTTGACGTTTGTTTAAAATATACAAATAACAATTTAAAATGTCGTCTTCTAATTTTCGCACCTCCGCAATCAATTGGGTTTGGAATGTAAGCGTCATCTTCCATATGACGACGTGACGATTGATGCTCGAAGCTATTATACACTAAATTTTACCTGTAAGTGAGGAACATCAAAAATTAACCTAGACACATCAATATATAAATATCAAAGAATTCGTTTAAACAAAAGTATGCGTAGTTAGTAAAGATTTTAAATGACTGGTAGTGTTTTTAGAGAACTATATATTTTAATTTAAACGTTTTGAATCGTGTCGATTCTTCTGAAAATTTCTTATTGACTTTTAGTCAGTATGTGGGCAAGTCACGAGTGTTAATCCCAAAAATGTCATTGTATCAGCATCTAGCTTACCTATTACAGTTGTACAACAAAAGAATAATTAAAATTATGTATTGAGAAGTGCAAGCTTGTCTGGGTAGGTAGCACAATAATGTATTCTACCGCGAAACAGCAATCCTCATCATTGTTGTGTTCTAGTTTAAAGAACGAGAGAGCCTCTGTAACTCCAGACACAAGGGATATTACATCTTAGTTCCCAGGGTTGATAGCGCATTAGCGATATAAAGAATTGTTACTTATGACTTATTGGTGACTACTTCGAGATGTTCCATTTGCTAGCACGCCACTCAAGAGCATAAAAAATCTATTTTGTATATGAACTGATTCCTTAAATGCATGTGTTCTTTTTACATAAGAAGTTAGTGTACTTATCTGTTTATCTCTTTGGAACGTAAAATAAGTCGTTTATTATAATTATGTCAAGTATATATGTATATACATATATATATATAATTATTCATCACATCAGCCGGTGACCTGTAACTCTCAAGAACATATCTAAATCCAGTTACCGATCGCGACTTCGCTTGCGTGTGAGGGAGGCACGTGTTCACCCTATAGGAATATACTTTTCTGTACCTCTGACAACGTATTTATGCAAAATTTAATGTTGATCAGTTGAGTTGTTAAGACGCATTTATAATATAAGTAATAATCGTAAACAATATCATGTAAGCCTATAAATTATTTTTTATAAAATATTTATAAATAATCATTTAAGGTTGTATAGCTTTTAGCTATTGAGTTATATTCAATCACAGAATTATATAAATGTGATGAATACTTTTTGGTTTGACATTTTTATAATAAAAGTAGAGGAAGAATATTTTTGAATTTGACACGGGAATTGTTAATCTGGGTTGAAAAGCGGAAGATAATGGATGATTGTAATAAAAACTGGAAAAATAAATATTGTAAACTATATTAAATATTGTTAATTATTTGACGTTCCTATTTACTTGAAGCTGGGTCTTCAAGTAAATAGGAAGGAAGGAGTAGTTTACGTTTGAATTGTAAAATGACCTTGAAAAAAACTCTTTAGCTATGTACTCGTCACAACCCTATAACTACGACAAATTAAACTCACCTCTAACACACTCAAGCCATTGAAATATTAAAACTCGGACGAGTGTGCAATCAAAACAAATGACGAGTGCTTATTCGTTCCACTCAATAAACTCTGCTGTGGGGCTTGAGCACTCCACTCGAGTGTAGAGCAACGACACTATACATTTTATCTCACGTTAATAAGTAATAAGTTATACTTATTTTTTTGTTATATAATATACAAAATAGTGTATCATCCCATGTCGTATTTAATATTTTACAAGTGAAAGTCGAAGTGACTTACAGAATAGTACTGCTGATGCGAATTGATCATTGCTACGAGCAGTAAGGCAAAGGCATAATTGGCAGATTACAATAAAGATAACTATGACTTAATATACATATCTTCATAACATTTCTTTAGAAAATCGTACTAATTTATCGGTTATTTTGTTGTGATTAGTGATTTTATTACACACAAGCAATCATACAAGCAAAAAAGAATAAAATGAAAATAAACGTGTAAAACCAGACTTACTGCTATGATACATGGTGAGGACGATTTCCAGAATAATCTTCGCTAACAAAAGTCTATAATAAATTGCAATAACATTTAATATCACATTTAATATTGAAGAATCATTAGACACCCCACACCACTAATCCTAGCATTACAGAATCCAATATACAATGATGACAAAATAAATTGCCACTCAGTCGCTCCGAGACAATATTAAAGGGTTGGGTTATCATTTAGTCGGATTATAGATAATACCTATTAATAGGGATGTGACTGGTTATGAATTAGACAAGCTGGCGTATCTGGTTCTGTCCAGTGAACATTTTACATATCGTATTGATTTTAATTAGTTTATAAGAAATGAAAACAGTCAATATATTTCAGTATATAGTCAGCTTGTGTTGAAAATGCTTCATGAAATTGTGTATAAATTTAATTCCCATATTACAACAACATTAATCCCCCCCCCTTTCACCAAATTTACTAAAGGGTGAAAAAAGTAGCCTTCTAGGGGTTAAAGCTTACTTCGTACAGCATAATCGATTCAGCGGTTTAGCTGTAAGATCGTAACAGACAGACAAAGTAATTAGTACAGATAATTTTCAACTAGTCGTTTCTTTGCAATTTAAACAAAAATATGAACTACACTTTCGAATAATTAAGACTCAAAGAGTCGAAAGATAACTTAACTTTAAGACAAGGGATTACAATAAATAATAAATTAAAGTATGATATAGGCAACTACACTTCGATGTAGGACCTGAATGCTTCCAACGAATAAAAAAAAAATGCATTCGGTCTATGTAAAGTTATTATGTTTCTGTCGACCAGTTAAATCTGTAGCATTTGAGAGTAACGCATGTGATTTGAGTAAGCGTTTAAAACCGCAGCATGTGCTTGAAGTCTCTCAATCTCCGTTGAAACTGACAGCCATGACCAGAATCAGTGAGGACGATCACATCACATTGCAATAGTAACACCATTAAGGGATTTATCCGATAACATCATTGGTTGTAAATCAAATATGAACGACGAGGGGATGCCACTTAGTATGAATATAATAGACATTCGATCTGTGATATTAAAACAAAATGTACTTATTTTAGTTTTTGTATTTAACACTCGTATGAATGAGTCTTTGGCAACAGAATTTAGAGCTAATTCTATCGAAGCGTAACCTTTGTGCTGGTCACATAAAAATAGAAATGCAAAAATACAAATATCTAGACGAAAATAAAAACCTTTCCTTTCGTCAGTAAAAGATTAAAGAACACGAATGTTAAGAAAAGTTACAACTGATATAAAAATAACAGGAACGCAAGAAGTGGCCACTCAAATCTAATACGATTTTATATCCAGCACGGACATTTGGCGATGTTATTATTGCACTTAACTGCACTTTCACATCTGACCTGCCACAGTAGTTACCAGCTAAATCGAACCTTAACGCTTTAACAATAAAGGTCAATACCTGTAATGAACATTGGCTTGCCGGTTTGAGAAAACACTTGACAACTGCCGCCATTGTGGTGCGAACGAATCATAACACTCGCGCGCAGTCGCTTCGGCCAATCAAAACACGGTAAATCAATTATGGAATTTATTTGTTTTGAAAATATGTTACGTATTTCGGTATTGTGTCGGTTACTCGAATAGTTCTAGCGTATGTTAACTATGCCATTTCAAATCGTATTGCGTTAGTAATAGATACTTATATAAAATGCAGTTAGAATATTTACAATAAACCAAATATTATAATGTATAAATAAATAATGTTCCAAAATGAAATTATTCGTTATTCAAGTTAGCTTTTATAAGGAGTCTTTATTCAGGATTTTTATGTCAAGTTACAGGATTAAATTGATTGCTACGCTTAAAAAGGTACTAATCAAGTTGATGAATTCTACTGACTCAGCAATTCAGAAGTTACTCTGTATTCTCTATGGTCAATTATATACAATCAAATGAATAAATTCTGAATGAAAGTCAACTTCTTACTTAAAAAATATTTTATAGGTTTATACGATTTGTTCTAAATTATTTTGCAGAAGTATAACGTCAATAAATAAAAGATTTATTTACACCCTTAATATCCTCCTTATAAAGTTCATAAACCTATGGCTGTATGTGTAAAATAAATGAATATTTATATACCTTACAGAAAAACATATATTTCTTTGAAAGCTGGTTTTGCTATTTTCAAATTATTTCCAATAATATCGCATCGTATAACATAGAAAAAAGGTAATTTATAGTTCGCATTGATTGCTCTTTTGACTGTAGACAAATATATATATTTTAAATGAAGTCATTACATAGTGACGTCAAAGTCAAAGTCAAAAATCTGTATTCAATATAAAAGTGTTACACTTGCTCATTGATAGTCAAAAATCTACTACCGGTTCGGAAATAAACACCTGAAAAGAGCCGGCAGACGAATAGGTACATAAACACCATTGATTATTCCATGCCAACAATTTGATAGAAGCTTTTTATTATTCCGATTGCAATTATCTTCATTTCAAAGTAGCTAGAATTAAAATCTAATTGTCAATAGTTAATCTAATAATTGGGTGAAAAAACTAAAGTGACACGCGTCCGTCGCGTGCGCGCCAAGACCGCGCCAAGCGCTGGAATTACGTTAATTATAATTCACACGGTATAATACGGTGCAGCTAAATAAAATTGTTTTGTTGATATTTCGCGAATAATATCATGTCACAAATATCTAGTTGTATTTTATTACCACCCACTCATCAGATATTCTAGCGCCAAATAACAGTACTCTGTATTGTTGTGTTCAGGTTAGAAGGGTGAGTGAGCCAGTGTAATCACAGGCACAAGGGACATAACATCTTAGTTTCCAACGTTGGTGGCGCATAGGTTATGTAAGGAATGGTTGATATTTCTTTCAGCACCTTTATCTATGGGCGGTGGTGACCACTTACCACCAGGTGGCCCATAAGCTAGTCCGCCAACCAATGCCATAAAAAAAATGAAAACAATTGCTTCGAATACAGTATCGTATGACAAACTTAGTATAATTTTATAAATATATTTCAATAGTGGTAATTGAAAGTAATAAGTGTTATTATTATTATTATTTCTACATGTAGTTTTCTCAGCACGGCAATAGTTTTTAAAACCATTTACAAGCATGTACAAGTGAATGGTCTTATTTATATACTTAATTAGTAAAGAGATTTGATGTTTTCATCCTGAAGAATACGACGTAGGTACAATACAGCATGTATTTAGGATTGCAGCTTCATGCATGGTGATGTATGTATTTTTATTATTAAATGTATCGATATCACCAGGGCTGTTTATCGATAAGTACGATAGATATGTTTCATACAGAATAGGGCTCCCATCGTTATAGAGCGAAGCAATTTTTTTTCCCGATTTGTCTCGAACAGTTCTAGATAAATACAATTACCAACGTAACATATATTAACAATAATAAAACATATATAAATTTACATATATTCTAGTACTTTAGTACCTACCTTATTTATTTGAAAATGAATATTGAATAAATAAATAAATTATGAGTCCGGACTATCATTTCTAGCAGATGGCGTAACCCGGATTCATTTAGATAAAACGCCAGATCGAATTTAAAATCAAATTGTTTAAATAATCACACTGGTCTGATGTACGGCACGCGTCGCGCACGCGGCGTTTTGGTTCAGACCGATTCTATATCCACTTCAGCCATCAAAAACTACCCCTATTTGAGAAGTATTATTTTGATGCGTAATACAATGCAATAAGGCTTGTTCTATTAAGGGGATTAAAAATATTTCGTGAAGTTGCATCAAAAATCATTACTTAATGATATTTTAAGTGACTTCCTTTTTTTGTAACTTAAAACCGTATTATGTATAAAAGATAATATAATTTTACGTACATATATAACATGAAGATAGAAAATTGTACTAAGAAAAAAATATTTACCAAATGAAGACTAATAAAATCTTGAAAAATATAATAGAATATGTTAACATAATAATAATTATTCTTGATTATTTAAGGTTATTAAAAAAACTAATTTTATCCTACAATTGATAATATATGTCGGACAGTGCAACTAAAGGCGTAAGCGACATGACATTTCAGTTCGCGAGGTTGGTGGCGCATTGGCGATGTGAGGAATGGTTAAAATTTACTACAGGCATTGCTGTTCAATTAACTTCAGGTGGCTAATTTCCCCGCCCACCCAGGCTATAAAAACGTGATCAATGTATCAACGGAAAAATGTATGTGATAAAAATGTGTCCCAATGTTTAAAGAATTACAGACACATTTATCTTTAAGGTTCTGTAAATGGTACTGAACAATGGGGTCCTCTATTGAGATGCCTTTAGAGCTTTTAACACAATGCCCACGATACCAACGCAGTTCAGATGGTAAAACATAGGAAGATTACTTTGTTATATTTGTTTTTAATTACTACCATCTCGTGATTTATTGCAAAAAAAAAATGTCACTTCAGGAGCGATCGTCTAGATTCAAACAAGCGATCGTCGCTTAACACGGTATCCATCTCCATCCAGTCCATTGAGCCATTCAGGCTTTGTCATTATAAACAATCTATTGAAAAAAATCATAGATATAAAAAAAAAAATTTTGTCCAATTTACAAAAGAAAAGTTAACCCTAAACTCGCCGGGTCAATTTAAATAAGACCTCATGATTAATATTAGCAAATCATCCGTCGAAATCTGTTCCTTCGGGAGTACTTCTGCCGGTCGTTCAGACCCATGCTATGCTCACTGGGGTCATTGTGACGCAGCGGGGTTCTCACTAGCTAATCGCGATAATGTGTTTATTGAATTAGGTGGCGTGTGTCCGCGCTCTCGGGTTGCACATGGGTTGTTACCAAAACTTGGGGTAACTTTTTATAGATGTTATAAAGAATAGGCGTTCATGGGTTAAAATCGAGTGAGTTCAATTATGATTGAGCTGAAATTCTCTATTGCAACTTAGTAAAAACAAACTGCTTCTATTTAACGCTGCAAATTTGCTTAGATTTTAAACGCGACATCGCATTCGATCTGCTAGTAGTTAAATCAATAACAAAATTTATTTCTACATAAACAAACTTATCAATATGTAATGTATTTCAAAGCGCTTATCACAGATAAAATATACATATATATGTTATAAAAAAGATAATACAGAAAACCCTGCTTAAGTATAATCCAGCAAAGTAATCTCACAACAAAAGATCAAATGGATTTCCTTCTGAAAATGCAAAGAGTAATACGTCGTCAGCAGTATCCAAGTGAAAACAATGCAGGTGTCGGATTACTGGAAACGAAACGGGGCAAAAGAGGGCTGAGGACATTAATTTAATTACCCCTCTCTCTCGAGAGCATCTAATATTATGTGGGAGTGAAGCGGCCGGCATACAAATTCAAATGTCAGTTTTTCGCGTGAGAAATATAAAAAAAATCTTATAACTGATTTCAGCTATCATCCCCAGCGGCTCGGATCGAGTTACTTGTGTCGCGGAAAAAATATAAATCTGTTGATATGTTCCCTCGTATATTTTTCTGTTCAAATTGTCGGTAATATTTCATGACGCAAATAATAAAACTTTACAATTCTACAAATTTTATTTCATATTACATTACTAAAAGTAAATTTTAGGTCATACAAGTATACGTGCTAGGCTTAATATGATCTTGAAGATTTTTCTCTTAAAACATGGATGAATTGTTAATGATTTTCCAAAATAAAATTTGTGCCAGAAAAAATTAAGCAGAATTTGAGAAAATTACCAAAGTACTTATTACAATTCTTCATTGAAAAAAAAAACCAAATTTTCCATTGAAACGTCATTTACTATGAAAGTGTGTTTAAGGAATGGAAAGAAAACGCCACTAAAATCGAAGTATCTGACGACCCTCCAGAGTCCTTAATTAAACTCAAGGCACGTAGCACTCCTTGATTCAGTCCCCCCGAGGCCTCCCTCACTCCCTTCCTTATGGACCGCTTAGATTTCCACCCCGTAGGTAGTGTGGACGGAATGCTCTAAGACTTGAATCTTGTACGAATTGGTTTGAGAGATTGGACAGTTAGTTTTAGTTTTTTTTTGTTTGGCAGGATTAGTTCTATTTTTGGAAGAACGTAACTCACTGTTTATGTCTAGAATTTTTTTAATTTATAAACTCGATGTTTATAATGTAATCTGTTATATAAATAGAAATATCAGCTCTCGAAAAAGTATATATTTATGGTTATTCTATTAAAGCTATATAGATAGAGTATTTATACTAAATAAAAGTCTTACGTTTAAGCGTTTATTGGAATATAAAATCTTGGATTTAAACCTATTTGCGTATAATAATCGTTTCTACTAAGTATTGCGCCTTATGAATTCAATTAGGCAATTAGAATTCATTTAAAGAAGTCTTCGAGTGTCGTTTTGCTATTTTTAATGGCGAGAGCCTTTCAAAAGTAATCAGAGAGTTGAACGTTGAGTAGAAAACATTTGGCCCAGAAATTGCAACTTTTAAGTGTTTTATACTTTTAATTTTCATCTCAATGCCTTTTTAATATAATCGTCACGTATTTCGGATTTGATAAAAATTATATTATACTACAGACATAGCTACAAGCAATAGATCGATTTTTTATTATATTATAATTCTTATACATCTTAAACTAAATATTTCGAATAGAAACGATACAATAGCAATTAACTCAAGCGCTATAAACGTTATCCCTTAATTGCATAACATTGCAAACCAATTTCGTAAATGCTTCTGAATTCTTCACCGCAAAACAAACCACGACCAGGAAATAATGAAAAAAAAAATAACAAACAAAAAAGCAGAGAGGAAAGTTCAGCCGTTGTGTAATTATTGCGAGAGCTAATGCGCCTCTTGTTTATTCCCTGACTAATTAAGAGAAGGAAGAGCGTTTAAAAAATGCCTTACCGGCGCATTCTGAAAATCAAACATTCATGAAGCTTACTAAGGCACATTTAGATGATTTCACTCATTTGTTTCGCTGTCTATTTTTTTATTTCCCTTTAAACGTTTCCGTTTTTAATTTTCATACGCTTCACTCTTTTATAATTGATGGGGTATCACAGGGTCCTATTTTATGCCTTAAATTATTCAAAAGATCTACTTTTAAACTTTTTTATAATTGTAATCAAAAATGAGTCCCTGAGCGTTAAATTGAACACAATTAACGATTCATTAACTACTCACAACTACTGGGGAGATAATTACCGTAGTAACAGGTAGGGAAGTTCAGAGGTAACAAACTTCGAAGCTCAATTAGCGTCGAATTAAACCGGTTCGGGGAGGTGACAAATCGCGGGTCGCGGTCCTACGTCTTGACATTGACTAATCGCTCCCCATTTAATTTAGCTGGCGCAATTATAAATAAAATTTCGACGATAAATTGTATGGTGGAACATTAATCAAGAAGTTGGGACGCTGATTAAAATGCTGTTGGCGCAACTATTTGCTAACTTGATATTGTTAATATTTTACACGTGGATGGGGCGGGAATGATCGGGTGTGGTTACTAATGGGTTGGTTTAATTGTATACTTGATTAAATGCCTATAGCGAATGGCTTTCATTCTGTATGTATGTTAGAGTTTTACATATTGTGTTTAAAAATACCAAAGCATATTAATCGTTTTCTTATGTTAAATATATCCGTATTATATTTGCTTTTATTTAACTGGACCGTTGATGTGATAAGAAATACCTTATATGTAATAATACAAACTATGATCACCATCTTACAGCCATTAAGACAGGAAAAAAAATTGAGCGTTACTACTTATTTCAAATGAATTATATTATTTTTTTAATTTCGTTATTATTATTTTTATATTCCCTAATTAGTTTTGTTTGACGTCACATGGTTTGGTTTGACGTTGAAAAAACCTTTTCCTTCTATTTAATTTGTATATTAGGTCAAATAATATTGAGGTCAAATTGTATGTATAAATATATTTTTACAAACGAGAATTTCTAGAACATTCTAACCAAATGTTATACAATAAATGAACGAATTTAGATAATCCATTCCCTTCTCTAAATTATATGGAAATATTTAAATCTTTTTCGTGATTTTGGTTACTAAGATAGGTACCAACTTCACTCTAAATAAGGCTAGTATTTTATCAAAATAATTTATTAAATCTTAAAATTACAACATAAGGTTTACAAGGAGATAAAATTTATTCATCCCATAATATATCTACAAATTGTACATCTACCGTAACATGTGCCACAATAACTAACCTAACCTTAAATCTTTTGTCTCGGTCACGCGCGCTATCTAAACTATTTTCATCTCCCTCCCACCCACTGTAAAGCAATGAAAAGCGAATCTACGCCTGAATCACGGACGATAACCCCCCACCCCATCTTAAATGAACTGGGGAGCCGAGTAGGTATTTTGATAGGTATGTCGGAACCTCTCGGATCTAGAGTACTGTGTTTACGTTACATAAAAGAAATTCCTGCGATATAAATCTATGACAGTTCTTAGGTTTATTACGAATAGTTTTAACTCGAGTTCAGTAATCGATATAAGACGATATTCTTACAATTATATATTTATACTTGTGAGTCATGTGGTAAAGTACACTATACTTGCTATATATTTAATCATAAATTTAGAACCAAATTTGGTTTCATTTTAAAACATTGAACATGGTTATTTTTAATTTTTAAAACATATAATAAATAATCAAAAAATATGAAATTATTCAACATCTGTTACGGTTTTAGACTTCTTAAAAAATATTATGTACAAAACATTATATTAGGGATTATATTTTGTTCTGTGAGTAATTCATAAAAGAAAATATGAAGTAAAAAGTTACAATTAAAAATAGTTTACGATGTCATTATGTTTTGTCGATTTAAACTAAAGTAAAGATCAAATAATATTAATTATTATTAATTCAAATAAAAAAATTAATTAAATAAATTTCATTTTATTAAAACAACTAGCAAACAAATTGTATGATTTTATATACAGAATATTCAAAGATGAATTAAAAAATAAAGCCTCTAACACACAAGCAAAGTATTCTGATGATATTTATAAAAAAATGTTTCGAAGTTATTTTCAAACACGCCTCTGTTTTCAAACGTCATAATTAGACTTAATAGTAAAACATCTTATGTATCAGAGTAACAAAAATTGTTGAAAGTTATGCTTCGTATGATACTGGATTTTTTTTAAGCAATGGTACAGTCACTATCAATTGGTACATACTACCTTTCTCGTACGTATTACCTATATTACGTATCTTTAATATATTGATTTTAAAAATACAATTACTATAAATAAATATTAGTTAATCTATAAATCATGACCGCCTGGAATGGTGGCAAAGCGCAGCATTTTCCCGTTCAATCGCAATTCCGATCCTCTGGGCAAAAATGAACCAGCCGTCACCAAGTTTTCACTCTATGAATCAAGACCTTCATGAAAATAATTCTTATGTAAATAGTTTTATTATGTAATATAATCTGAATAAGTTAAGATGAAAAGATTTCTCATGCACATCGTGATAAGAATCACATGAGCTGTTTAGGGTTAAGTAGTCATCGGAGCGTTCCAGAATCTTATCCCTCGGCTTAAGTGTTAACGAAACAACGGACTATATACCACAACATCATGTATTCATGAAGGGTTTTATAAGAACACACGGTCATAGCGCTAGGACAATATAATGAAGCTAAAAGAAAATTCACACGTTTTAAAAAAAAGTTATGGTTCACTAAACTGTGAGACTAAAAACGTAACGACGTAAACTTATGAGACGCAATACAATTATAAATTAAGTGTTAAATTAAATATTAAATACAAACAAACATTCTTTACTGTATCTATATTAAGAAGATGGAGGCTTATAAGGTCGAGATGAGGTTAAAATTGTTACATCTGATAGTTGATACCTGAGCTAAATGAGATAAATCATGTCGTGCAACAATTTTTTGCCGAACCGGAATACTTTGTATTGCTATGTTCCTGTCTTGACCTTTGGTCGTTTGATGAGTAAGACGGCCAATTACAGGCACAAGAGACATAATGGCATATATTCTGATTGGTGGCGCGTTATGAAGTCAGTGCAAAATGACGGTTTATGAAACTGTTATTACTTATAGTGCCAGAGTTTATGGTTAAGGTAAGTTTAAGGACAACGGGAAGATACTGAACTTAATTGGAATAAAGATTACTCATTTAACTTAACTTACTCTACTTTTCTGGAACAACTAGTTGGAAGCGCGGAAGCTCTGTATGTATCAATAACGCAATCACCCTCTAACGCGCCGCAAACTCCTCCCGTTCACTCCTTCGCGATTATTATAAAACGCCCTAGCTCATCTTAGGTGTTAATGTACATTAATTATGTGGCGAGGGGCGCTAAGATGTTGTGACAGAGGTGCCGGTTTGAAATACGCCAGTACTTTAAATGGGAACTTAAATTATTACCTTCGTTTAGTTTAATCCCATCATTTTAACATAGTTATGGTGCTTGGAGTTTTAAAATAATTCATCACATTAAAAAAATAACCAATAATATGGCTATGATAAACATAAAGTTGCCATACTATAAATATTAACACACCTAACATCGACTACTGTCTTTTTATATAAAAAAATACGCCAATTTCCAAAAACATTTTGAAAGGTGTTGTGGGGTTTTTAATTTTAACTAACATAGGTGTCAGCTGAAGTCACCTTCTCTATTTTTGTATTGCTATATAATACATACCATTATAGTAAAACCAAGTGACTTACCAGTATGAATGTAGGTGTGTTTTTTCATGTCGGATTTTTGGTGAAACCGCTTGCCACAGTACTGGCACGGGTAGGGCCTGGTGTCGGAATGTATGAGTAGATGGGTCGACAGCGTGCTGGACCGTTTGAAGGTCTTCCCACACTGCTTACATTCGAAGACTTTTTCTACACTGTGGACAGCCCTGTTAAATAAATTAAGATAGTAAAGAAATACTCTTTTGTAACATTTTTTTTTTCATATGCTGAAACATATGCTAAGTAACTTGTCTTTAATGTGAATTAGAAATTTATCATAAGTTAAAAATAAAAATACTATACTGGTGATAAGAAAAAAAGCGCTCACCTATGTTGGCTAAGGCTGATTTCGTGGCCGAATGTCTTGCTACACAGTTCACATGCGAAAGGCCTCTTTCCGTTATGTGATCTTCTGGCGTGCACTTCTAAACCGTGCGGCGTACTAAACATTTTTTCACACTTAACACAAGAATAGACATCTCCGATGGGTAATGGTCTTGATAATGGACTTGGGGCTCCAAGAACTGCCGCACGTAGTCTTAATAGCTCTGGTCCAGCCGCTTGGACTGCATGAAGATATAAATTACTATAACCGCCCCAACCTGGAAGTCCCAAGCTACCAGCATCTCTAAGAAATTCAGCGAATGGTAATGGCGGATATAGGAAAGGTCTTTGCGGCTGCACTCTCGGTGCATCTGGTCTTAATAAAGCACTCACGGAAAAGGCTTCTGATCTCTTTAACGGTGGTGATGAATCAGGTGGTCGTCTAGGAGACGATGGCGGTGAATCCACTTCCAGTTCGGGAGAGGTCGAACGAACAGATCGCGGTGAATGAGGCGAAGGTGCCCAGCATGGACTACCACAGCGTGACGTAGGGGATACCCCTTCTGCCCTCGAGGTTTCATTATTGTGTGATTCATTATCCTCCTCATCTGTCCTCTCACCTACCAGTCGGTTGATACCAAACTTAATTTCTTCTGTAAAGAAAATCACAATGGTTACACCTGTTTTATCATTCAATACATTGTTACTACATTCGCAAAGAGCTTTGTCTTCAATTCGAAGTTTTATTACGAATGTATGAACTACTTGTACGAAAATGTAACAGAATGCTCGATATGTTTGGAGCGGGCGCTTAAAGGGACACAATGCAATTCGCTATTGTTTGCTAAAAGATCACAAAGGACGCTGAAACGCCCCTAGGCCAGTGAAAAAGCGCAGGTGCCACACTTGTCGCTCCGATGAAATGAGCCGTATCATGTCGCAGCAGCAAATTGACTTTCATCTATTCTACCCTCGCCCAACCCCAGTAATTAACACGTCGGGTCGGAGGGACCCCAATCTTTTTTTACAATTCGCTAATCCGCGGGCGCGAGTAAACGAAACTTTATCGTTCGACGCTTACTTTATTTGGTTAGCTATTCATTGATTTTTACAATTTACGATAGCTAATACTTGTTAATTTATGAAGTATTTATCAGTTGATGTTGTTTAATCAAGTAACTTTTAGCATAAATATTAACTAATTCTTTGTTTTTATATGAATATAATTATGTCCACGTATTTTTAAGAAATTTTGTACTAATAATAAATAAAAAAATATTAAAAAAAAATGGATGATATGAAAAAAACTAAAGAACTAAACTATTATATGCCAGAAAACCAATTTATAGTATTCCAATATTAACTCTAATAAATAATCCGCAGATCATCAAGAAACCATCAGCGCGGACTCACGCTGTCCAAAAACAAACATCCATCTCGAGACGAGACAAGTTACACTAATGAAGAGCGACCCCTATATCTGAAATTCTGCAGCTGTCGTCATTCGGAGCGGAACCAATCGGCCGAATTCGGCAATGTTCGCGATGACTTAGTCCCTCAAACAATTTACGCTTCGAACTTTTCAATAGTAGCAGTTTAGGGTTGCCCCCGTACACTTGTTTGTTTGTCCCCTAAGCGACACGGTTTTATTGCCCCATAGTATTTATTACATATTAATGGTTATTTGGATTCATTGTTCCGCCTCGACAGTATGCTCGAATTCATGGCCTTGCGAAATATTGAATGGGTCGCTATTCAGGGTAATGGGGTGAACTGTAAAGATGGTTATTATGAGCTCCATTGTGTACTGTTTTGTAATAAGATAATTTAAGTTATTCAAAGTTTGGACTATAATGGTCAGGTACTTCAGTCTTTGTTCAATAATTTTGCAGTAACATTATGCAATATCGATCATTAATTTTTAAACAACTGCATACATATAATCCTGGATTGTATATTACGAACTAAGATTTTATTTGTTTTGATGTAAAACTAGAGGCGCTCAATAAAATGAATTTAATGTTTGCAAATTTTATTTATATATTAATAACATACATCAGTCAAGTAAAGATAAATAAATCTTTTTTAATTAATTTTAAGATAATAATTCACAAATATATATATAAATAAATATTTCACGAATAAAATTTTGTTAGAATTTGTACACAACAAATATCTATACTTCAGTATGAGTTTCGGTTCAGTAGGATTTATCCAAATCTGCTTCAACATTTGATCCTCATACTAATAGCAAAAACATTTTTTTTCCTGAAAACGACAAGCGATTTAAATATACAAAACGGTCTTTCTCATATTGAACAACCAACAAGGATTATGCAATCGGGAATATTGTTGCCCCACCAAAAACAAAAGCGGTGATGTTCACAAGCCGTGACTCTCACCCAAAACCCGAAGCAACTCCGAGCAAGCACCACTGAATTCATGTGCTTAATTTATATTTATAATTCATCTGGTACTCGGTGGTGTAGGAAACCATCGGGAGGAAACCTACATGTGGTGGATGAGAATCTGCCACAGGAGCCACCAAATCGCATTGAAGCAGCATACTGGAGTAAGCTGCGAACCTTGTACATAGGAACGAGTCCTTTATCCACCAGCAAACCATTAATTTGCCGTTACTTCTCTGCGACACATTAAGTAAATACTCCATGATATACTGGTGAATGACTTCGTTACTTGTTGACTTCTTTCAAGTACTCTCCAAACGAAGCACAATCTATTTAAGGCTTTTAAAATGCAAACGAAACTACCGTTTAATTTTTATCCAAACAGTGCATTAGCATCATTACTGTCCACCTATTTGCAGACTAATGCAATTTTAATTATAAAAGGAGCGGCCACAAATTACACGATGCATTCTATGGCATTCGAAAAAAGAGGTTTTATATAAATAAATATTTAATGTACGAATATAACAACTCCTTGTTTTTAATTGCTTGATAAGATATTATTTCTATTGTATTTATAGTAACGTCGTATGTAACACAATTTTTTATGAGTTTAACGATAAAAATAGCAAAGGTTAAAAAACAAAGTAACTTACGACCTTTTACAATAAAAGTTGGATATTTAGAATAAAATACATATATGTTTTATGTTAATAAACATTATTTAAATAGATCAGATTAATGTTAGTCTTCTAGTATTATCGGTATTTGATAAAAACCATTAAAAATATTATAAAGATTAAAAATGTTATATAAATTGTTTGTCCTTTACATATTACGGAAGATCTGATAATTCTTTGTTAAAACGTAGTTGTTCGGATAAATCGATCAGCGTAATAATACTATCAAATAATAAACAATATAACGGTTTTGAGCTTTGTGCTAACCCGTCGGGGTGGGTACCACCCACTCATCAGATATTCTACCGCCAAACAGCAGTACAGTTACCATGTAACTTCAGGCACAAGTTGGTGGCACAATGTTAATGGTTAATATTTCTTACAGCGCCATCGTATATGGTGGTGACCAACAACCATCAAGTGGCATATTTGCTCGTCCGCCTATCTCATATAAAAATATCATTATCAGCTAAGAAGTATCGAATTAAATAACATAGCAAAGAAGTTATATACCATCCAATACAATATATAAAATATTTATAATATTAATTATTTGAATTAGGAATTAAATAATGCAAAGTCACGTCACAATCGTTAGTCAGGATTAGAGGTTGTTATTAAATGTTTAACAATGATCCCGACTTATATGGGGAGCGTGTCAAATTTCATTTTTAATAAAGTACGAGTGCTTGGGGTCCATCGGACCCATATCGATGAGTTTGGTGTTAGAAATTTTAATTGCATTTCTAGTTGTAAAATTATGATTTATAATATATATATATGAATTATTTAATTTCAAATAAATTTATTTGTTTTGTAATATAATTTTTACTTCCAAAGAGTCAATATGGCAAAGAGTCATTCTTAATATATTTATTTACATAAGAATTTTTCACATTAAGTCCTTAAATATATTATAAAAATATGAATTAATCATAGCGACTGTATAATTTTGACCGCGTGGAATGGAGGCAAGGATGCTAACAGCATTTCCATGCTGAATCTCAAGCTGATTGTGACGTCATCTTAAGTATTGTAATTAGAATTGTCGTTGTAAAGACTGTATTCTAATTAGTAAAAAGTGTATTGTAGGGTTCTTCTTATATTGGATTTTAAGAATAATTTTTTAAATTATATGTTATCATTGATAGTTTAATGTGTCGTTTACTAACCACTTCTTTCTTATATTGTAAATTGTAAGTAAATATGAATTTGCTTAACCTACGAAGCAGTAGTATCAATAAGTAAGTGTAATGCTTAAGCATATGTATAATTTTATTTTCAATAATTATTTATACACGAAATGTATAATATCTTCGTTCACAACAGTTTTTCTTTTTACCGGTAGCGCCATTTAATATATCTTTATTGAAAAGGTCAAAAAGTATCATTGTCAATACCACTCGAGATTAGCTACAATAATTAAAGTCGATTACACGTGACAGTTTTAAAATTCATTCAAATACACAAAAAAAAAAAAACAAGAATAACATATTATATATAAAATCGTATAATTCCCGATAACTTGATACACTTATAATTATTTGTATATTGCGCTATCAGAGAATTTATAAAAATAAAATACGTATAAATCAAATGTTATCATTCGTTTTTAATGTCTTTTATCATTCGTAATAACATTCTAAATCCCATTTATCGATTTGGATTAACGAAATCATTGATCGTAAATGACGAAATATGTTCAATAAATTATACAGTATTGTGTATGTGTTGTCTTTTTATAAATCACTCACACATTTACAATTTAATCCTGATTGGAATCGAACGTGCATTTTCCTCTTATGGATATCCGACTTGAACACTATTAAGAAGGATATTGTAATTTGCACTGTTTGTATTTCGAACTGTCGATAGAATCGTCTCGAGCGTATGACGTCATAATAAAATGGCGAACAGCGCCATACTGTATTTTGTCAATTTGAAATCGATTTATATTTCATACAAGTATGAATATATGAAAATATGATAATGTATGTTTGTCACGTCAAATTTTAAAACGAGTAAAAGCTAATATTATAGTATTCTAGCTTTAACCCGCCCTCTTCGTTTGGCATTAAATAAAAAGGATTGACGATCAACGGAATTCAAAGAATTAATAGAGTTTAACCATCTACGAACGATTGCGCGTCGACTGGTCAGTCTCATACCGATAAGTTCTGTAGTTAGACATGACTGTCGCTCAAAAAAAGCATATTATTTATCCAAAGACCATAGACGTTGTATATTCTGGTAAAAGTTTTATGTATATTGGTTTAGTTGATTCCAATTAGACATTACAATAAATGTTTTTTATTAGTATTTTTTTCTTTAATATTATATGAATTAGTACCTTATTTATCTTTATATGTTTATAAACTTGGTCAGCTATCCTTGAAACCGAATCGATACGTTAGAAACGTAATAAAAAACGAAAACAAACTACCATTATCGTAAAATCATAAAAAAAACAAATCCTCTTTAATCAGTTTACAAAATTCTACACGCATTCGTCTTTTGTTCACGGTACACCGAAAATCATGCTTATCGTAAACCTCGGGTCTAATCAAATGGATTTCTTATTTAATCCTCTCACTGGGCATTAATCAAAGTTATATTCTGAAGGTCTGCGCAAGATTACCGCAAAACTGTATCTATATGATCCATTTATCTGTACCGTTTCGCTCAGGAAGTGACGTAATAGCAATAAACCCGAGATTAAAGCTAATATTTAGTTGTAAAAATTTATATTGTTTTGCACTAAAACCTTGATAAATACAAAACACTATTTCTACTCAGTGCGTTTACTTAAAACCGAGTTTTAATTAGTGTCTAAAAATAATAATGAATTATGTGAAGATTTAAGAGGTTTACTTGGAGATTTACTTTTTTTATGGCATTAGTTGGCGGACGAGCATATGGGCCACCTGATGGTAAGTGGTCACCACCGCCCATAGACGAAAGCGCTGTAAGCAATATTAACCATTCCTTACATCACCTATGCCCTACCAATCTTGAGAACTCAGATGTTATGTCCCTTGTGCCTGTGATTACACTGGCTCACTCACCCTTCCAACCTGAACACTACAATACAGAGTACTGTTATTTGGCGGTAGAATGTCTAATGAGTGGGTGGTACCTACCCAGACGGGCTTCCACGAAGCCCTACGAACAAGTTTTAATTGGTGATAGGGAGTCTGGGTAGGTACCACCCACTTATCGTATACTCTACCGCCAAGCAGCAATACTTTGTATCGTGGTGTTCCGATTTGAAAGGTGAGTGAGCATGCAACTACAGGCACAAGGGAAATAATAACTTAGTTCTTAAGGTCGGTGGCGCATTGCCTATGGTTTATATTTCTTACAGCGACTATGTCCGTGGGCGGTGGTGACCATTTACCTTCATGTAGCCCATTTGCCCGTTCACCTATCTATTTAAAAGGCAAGGATCGCAAGACGCTTACGAATTTAGTTAACGTTTTTTTGGTAACGTAAAAATATTATTTAATACTAGCCGATCATGAGACTTTTACGAGTATTATGGGTCTGCCCTCGTGGATCGTAGCGTTTAAATAATAATCCATAACCTTTCCCAATAAATGGGCAAACGCATTTTTCATCAAAGCGGTCTGGTAAATCCAAAGAAAGAGCATTCGAACTAACAAACTATTGAAGTTTTTAATATTAGTAGATATGACTGAAGCAGCGATTGTAATACCTTAAAATAATTTGGCTAAATTTTGATATCAAATCATTTCTATTATATCTCTGAAATGAGGCGTCACACACTACGTCACTAATCTCAATCTCCTACATCAGTAAGACAAGCATTTGCATTGACAGTTTTGGTGATATGTGAGATAAATCAGGTCTTAGCGGCGACATCAGACGATCTTCAAGTGATATGGAGTGCGGGATTAGGTTCACGCCCTGATCTCTGGCTCTATCAGCGAATGCTACGTCATTGATATTCTTAAATCCTAAAATCGAGGGTCTTGATATTTGCACTTTTTTTCGGTGATCATATAAATTGTTAACTATTTCGGCTAAGAATTTCATCAAATATTTTTTGAAATTAAGTATTATTATTGTTAATAGGGCAACACACTTTGTAAGTGATTAACGGGTATAAAAAAAATATTTTTTTCATTAACAAAATAATATTAATAAAATTTACATTTTACTTTAGAATCTATAGGTACTCGACTTGTTTATGAATGTTTAATTAATTATTGCAAATATAAATCGTAAATTAAGTTCTAGAAACAATACATAATTTATATAAATTGGTAATATTTCACGACAAAATCTACCTAAGTGGCAAAATTTTAATTCTGCCTTTCGAGCGTGATGAAACGACAAACACAACTTTCTCATTTTTAATATTAGTTTGATAAGATTTAATCAGAGGTCGTGGTTCCTACACTATCTCGGCGGCACCTTTGTGTGTGCCCCGATTTCTCTTCAATGTTTCCACGAATTATTTGCTGAAACAATAGCACGGTTCATGTTTGTAGCACTAAACAATTTAATGATTCCATTAAACATGAATTTAAGTACTCTTAATGACTGTGTCATAAGGTTGAATTTGGAATTGTAATTATGTATTCAATGGTATATTTAAGTCTGTTTGTTTGTAAACATTGACGAAATGTCGCTCGCGGCATCTTTGAGATTAAATTCTGCCTCAATAATCGTTAAGCGTGGGCCTAGATTTGTGATTATCATCACTTAACAAGGTTTTGGTCTTAATGAGTTTTCTCAACGTGTGTTTACTTCGTAGTACATTTTCATATAATTTAGTTTCTTCACGTAGTGACAAAATAGTTAGTGAAGCTTAGGAACAGATAATATATATTTTTTTTATGATATCGGTAGGCGGACGAGCAAATGTACCACCTGATGGTAAGTGGTCACCACCGCCCATAGACAATGGCGCTGTTAGAAATATTAACCATCACGAATGCGCCACCAACCTTGGGAAGTAAGATGTTATGTCCCTTGTGCCTGTAGTTACCCTGGCTCACTCAGCCTTCATAACCGGAACACAACAATAATAAGTACTGCGGTTTGGCGGTAGAATATCTGATGAGTGGGTGGTACCGACTCAGACGGGCTAAAAATATTTTAGATCTTAATTTAATATTATTTATTAAGAGTTATTATATATATTAATGCCTTAAATTAATTCCGACTTAAGCGGGTTTCTAGTCGCAACATATTTTCATTAAGGATCAAGTATGAGAAAATTTTGAAACTAATTTGCTCCGGCTTGGACCTAAAAATACTGCTTCTAGAAAAACTGTTACTACCACTTAAAACATTAGGTTTCATAATAACATTATTCCAGTTTATTTTATAAAATATCCAAGAATGCTGTATACATTTTATAAATGAAACCATACGTTTTAAGAAGATTGCGATTCCTCTCATTAAGAGCGTCAAAATCACGTCAAGCATTACTTTATAAGCAATCTAAACCAGATTAGTTAACAACAATGAGATACGTACGGATCTACAAACTCAATTTTTTAGTCTTTGAAAATTATATACTTAAGTAATTTTAATTGCGACAAGTAAGCCAATGGTTCCAAGAAGCGACAGTATACCGGAACAATCACGAAACCCTCAACAATTCATGAGGCACACAGAATTCAATTGTCATAGCGCTAAGTCACGCGAACTTTAAACAAGAGGATAATGTAACTTTGCCGACTTGGCCACACTTGGCCAAACAGAAACGTGAATAACAGGGCAAATAAAATTGTGGGGCGATGTCGTGACGTTGTAGCCACTTGGCAAATATTGACGGGACTTGGCGTGCACGAATGGACAACATTTGATTGATCGAGCATTATAGTCACCTTATGCTTCAGAACTGGACTTGTAATATATCAGACATGCAGGCTAATTTAATTTAAATTAACAATGGTTTCGAGGGGTGGAATAGATTAATTTTGAGAAAATATACAATACAAGAATTAGATTTAAATTGTCATTCAAGTATAGGAATTATTGTTTGGGCATAATGTTTAAAGTGAATAATAAAATAGAAACAGTTCTCGTAAACGGTCATAATGTTAGACAATCCATACATTTCAAACACGACGCAACGTTATCTTGTATACTAATGTTTGCTTACAAGGGTACACATGTCCAAATCCGATTTACAACGTGCCAAGACGAGGGCAGAGGAGAGTCAGCAAATAAAGCTAATATTTTGTTTTGACGACAATATTACTTTCTAGCCGGAATCTCGAATCAAATTACCGTTTACCCCAAACGATATTTGCATTCCTTTTTCGCATTTACTCGCTATGATGAAATTAAATAGTAATAATGATTTTTGAAAGAACACGTAATAGTTTAAAAATGTTCGTAATTTGTACACAAACCGTTGTTAGTTATGTACTTCGTAAATTAGTTACATGATGTTCTATGTTCAAAAATACATTTTTTTGTCAACGATCCCCTTATCACCGATATCAAAATTTGTGTTCGATATATGAATTACAACCATCATAACACGAACGTTTAAACTGTCGATATTCATATCGATATCAGCTTTGTCGCTGCCGCCGGCAAATCAGAGTCATAAAACAAACGTAATTTTGCCGAGCGATACGCGCTGTCGGTCTGATAAGATATGTCAGCCCAAATCTGAAGCCGTGGGATTTGACGCCCAATGTTATTGGAAATTCAGCGAGGGCCTACGTGCTTATGAGATTTTATATTAAACATAGAAGCCTTTGGTCGCCGATGGGTGTGGTTTTGGCGTTGTTAATAACTTACATTGCTGATATTAGATTTTTTTTTTTTTACATTACATCCTCGTTAAATATAATTCTGATATGAGCAATGACGCTAATGTAAAAATATAGACTCTAATAAATATATAGCAAAAAGTTCTTAATATGTAAATTATTCTACATACTACATGTATGAAATATACTGATATCGTACCTCTAATGGGGTAATTATCTATTTGTTGCGGTGGTGAAGCTATACGAGGCTCGTGGCGCGTCACAGGCGACCATAGTGACTGGCAAAGACCGTTTCGAAGCGCCTCGCTCGCTGATACTCCTGAGAACAAATAAAAACAAACATGAAAATATATCCCTGATTAGTTGTAGTCCGTGGCTTCGCTCGCGTTTTATACAAAACTAGCCTTTGTCCTTCCTTGGAGATCAAAATTGCTTCATACGAAATTTCATCATAATAGTTTCAATGGTTTGGCCGTGAAAAACCAACAAACAGAAAGACAGACACACAAAGTTACTTACGCATTACAATATGAGTATAAATTAAGTAGCAGATTGTGCGTTTTTTTAACCTAACAAGAAGACCGTCTTAAAAAGAGGGACCTTTAGCTCAACTGCAGATTAGCGGATACACTTGGACTAAATTACTTCGAAATAAACGACCATCGAAAAAATACCCCTGGAAAAAAGGTTATTGACTCACATTAGAATCTGTGACCTTCGCTTATAATCCTCCCGGAAATCCCACTAGACGTTCATTAACACTCTCGTTTGACTCGAAAATATTTAATGAATCAACTTTATTCAAACGATTAAATAAACGAAATTCATACAGAAGCCACTATAATGAGTCCTTCCGTATTTTTCATCCAACAATTAAAAGCAGTGAATCACTCAATTTTATATGGGTGGGACTTGAGATTAGAGCAGATTACAACTTGTTTCGTATGGATTACAAGCTTGATTATCATCAGTACTTATGACATATGCACTTGTTATAAACTAACAAAATAAATTAAAATTTTTAATACCAAAAGGACGTATATCTATACCATTTTTATTCGTTAAAGAATGTTTTTTTACAGCGAATAAAGTATCCGATGTTATTTGTGATCGTCTGCCGTATCGGTGAGAACAGACAGTGATCCAGGGTAAGGAGTGAAGAGGTATTATAAACACCGGTCATTATTGGCGTGATATCAATGACTTGCAATTTGGTATGCAGGAGTATTTCCATTAAAGGTTTTTGCAAATATATAGTAATTGTATGAGTTATTTTATTACTATCGTTTATCACTACAAAGTATAAAGAAAAGTCGCTTCCCACTGTCTGTCTGTCCCTATGTATGCTTAGATCTTTAAAACTACGCAACCGATTTTGATGCGTTTTGTAATACATAGAGTAAATCAAGGGGAAGGTTTATATGTATACATGCATAATATAGTAGAGAAACACTGATAATTAAAAGATATTCTATAGTATGATTAGTATCAGCGTTGCACCCGTGCGAAGCCGGGGCGGGTCGCTAGTTGTAAATAAGATATTACTCGATAGTACATACATCTTTGATGCTAATGATTGCACAATGACGCACAGCACGAAGCTATCCAAAACAAATTTATGATCGAGACCCTAACTCGATATTTGAAAAAATGCTTATAAAAAAAAGGGGGTTCAATTCAAAAGTATAGTAAATATAGTGATGATCAAATGTATATTATTTATTATTTCCTATAAAGCATTATACAGCTCACAAAAAAATCGATTCATTATCAAAATATTTTACTACCATTGATAAGCTTGGATAAGCTGTGATTATTAAATCATTATACAAATTTACGTGACATTCTTTATAAGTAACGACCGAATAATTACAAACAAAAACTCTATCGAGGCGCCTATCTGCCTGTAAAATTATACCACTTCAACCCACAAAATGCAAGAGTGGTCAATTCATCCTTGTGTTTTCCTTCATCGCCGAGCGCGAGATGAATTATAAACACAAATTAAGCACATGAAAATTCAGTAGCGCTTGCCTGGGCTTGAACCCGAAATCATCGGTTATGATACACGCGTTCTAACCACTGGGCCATCTCGGCTGAACATAACATATTGGTTTCTAAATATTAGAATGACGTATTGGTCACTGTTAATCATGTCACGGTAAGGTAAAGTTAATGTTGACCATTTACTTAAACAAACAATTAATTCATTCATTCATATTCAAATACTTAGAATTATAAAAATACTTTCTTATATGACTTTATTATATTATTAAAATGTTACGTGCCTTAATATCACATGAAGCGGTTATAACCGGTCGTAACTGGTTTGATTCGGTCAAAAATATATAAAAAAGAAACCGTAAGCGGTAAAATATTTCGTTCATGATTTTAATTAAAAACGATGAATTCCAATACGTGAAAAATTCAAAGATAATATTATTATCGGGACTCGGGACGCAGTTATGTAATCACTGCTACGGACACGCGATAACCGTCACCGTAACATTTATCGCGTCCAATTGCGTGTAATACCCTGTATTTGATATAGGATAATGTCAAACGTATTCAATTATGTCAAATTCAAATATTATGATTAATTATTTCAAAATATATATAAAATTTGCATTGTGTATAACTACACCCCCAGTGGTGAGACGCGTAAATCGTAATCGAAGATTATGGCCAAGCACCATTTCATTTCCATACTCTGAAATTGTGTAATTATCATACCAGCTAATAAAGGATAACATTGTTATATATCGTAAACATTCCGAATAAAATTCTGCCAATGTAAATTATCTTATAAAATTTAGAATACTTAGTCCAGCAGTGGAATATTTATTGGATGTTTAATATTTTAATAAATCAAAATCAATATATTCTTATTCAAGTCGGCTCGTAAAGGCACAAAATTTGAATCGGCATCTTAGTTTTGAATTCAATGTAATTGGTTTGGAAAGTAGATTCTACGGAAAAGAACCGGAATAAAACTCAGTACCACAATTTTTATATATCCTGCTTGGAAATCAAGAAATACTAAGTCCACGCTTTCTTAATTTTAATACAATCTTGTATCGAGTAATATACCTTATGTATCAATGTTTTTTGACATGAGCTTTAAATTTTTTAAATAGCCTATTTGAATTAAGAATATTTAGATTTTTTTCCAATTAAAAACATATATATACATCATCTCTATATACATTGATTACAACTAAATTTCTCAAGAAATATTAGAAAAGATTTATCGAGTAACGGACGGACATTTCGAAACAGGATAAGGATGATAAGAGCAAGGACAATCAGTGCTGCATCCTCGAGGAAGAGACCGATTCGATGGCGCCAGCGCGGCGGCCTCGGGCCACTAATGTAGCATTATGGTAGTGTGACTTTGAAGTTCACATATTTAACTGACACGGTTTATTCTTTAAAAAATTGTTGAATAAAAATTAAATTATAATTTTAAATAAAATCACATAATTTTAATTGTGTTTGTCGCAAATAATGAATACTTAACAAATATATTGGTTTAAATCAGAATTACTTTCGTTATAATGAAATTGTACTTGTTTCGAGTGAATTCTTAAATTACTGTGTAACGATCATTAGTTACATAAAATGCAATATTAGACCAAATAGAAGAGAAAATATTATTATTAAGTATTTAACTATAGAATTGTACAACAGTTAAACAATTATATTTTGTGGACTATTCATTGGTATGTAAGTTTTGCATACAATTTAAATTCATGACGATTTAACAAAGTCATCGATTATTTATAAATAATAATTAATATGAATTTCCTTCAATATGTAATTGAGGATAGACAACTTAAACAATATTAAAAGAAATGTTTCAATAATTCTTCTTGTAAATGGAATTGTAAATTTGAAATCAAGATCAATAGAAAAATTCCAAGCTAATTCAGTGAGATTTTGTTTAATATTTTTCGTAAAAATATACACGAACTCAAATCAAAATACTTTTTATATTTAATCGAATAATCTTTTACTTTTAAATCGAGAGGAACCGACAAAAAAATCTGTAAGTATTATTTTAGTTCATCTATTTATTTTAAAATGAATCCCTATTTCCCTTAGTCACATCGACCTTGATTAAGAACGACTTCACTGATTTCATAATTATTTTTAAGTTATCTAAAATTTGGTAAGAAGTGCTAATGGAAGGAAAAATTCAAAAAGTATTTAAAGCATTTTAGCTGGTCCACAAAGTATTTTAGCTGGTTAAGATATTTCTACAATTGGCTCATATGAAACAAAATTGTCACACTGACCTTCAATCATCTGTGAATCATAGACGTATCATGAGTCAGGGGTTCAGGAAATAAAAATGTTAAAAGCGAAGCGGGCCAAACGGCGCCAATACTGGTCAAGAATCAATGACCGGCGTCCGGCGCGGGCTCAGCGCTAATTTGTCGCTCGCAGCGCCAATTGTATCACAGCTTCCTGTCTTATGTTTTGGTACAAATGATGCTTACTGATCAGCTGCTATAAAATTTTTATTAATAAAGTAATCTTAATTGAAAGAATTAAGCTAAGCTTTGTTGTTAGCTCGTATTGCTGCCCTAATAGGTATACACTTAAGTTGCATGAATGGTGGAGTTGCGTTAAATTTAGAAGTATATAATTACCAAATGTTAATCCATCAATAGCTACACTATTTTCTTAAGTTATTAATTTCACTTCTGTTACAAACGAGTTCTAGTGCTTGGTTATAAAATGAGTATAGATAAAGTAATCTGAATTGATGAATTCAAACGAATCTATGTTATTAGGACTAGTGTTGCTTGATACTTAATTTGTTGTTAGGATGTTACGTTAATTTTAAATTGATTTTAGTTACTCGCTGTGGCATTTTGTAAGTTCGATCTTGTTTTCTTTCTGTCAGAAATTATACATTTTATACGCGGGCGAACGGGGAAACGGAGCACCTGATGGTGAGCAGTCACCATAGCCCATGGATCGCACTCTAAACAGTACATCGCCAATACACCACCGACTTGGCGAACTAAGTCGTTATGTCTATTGCGCCTGCTGTTGCGCTGGCTCACTCATCCTTCAAACTAAAACATAACTTTACAATGTACTGTTTGCCGGTATAATGAGTCGTATGTACCCAGACGCGCAAAGACCTACCGCCAAGTGTACGGTGAAACCTATTGTTACTAGATTAAACTAATTTGGTAATTCTTAATGTTGTGATGAATACTGTCGATGATACTTGATAAATGTTGTTAGATTATTAATATAGTTGATGTAGATTTTTACTTACAGTTCCTTTTATATACCAATATCGCTTTCATTACTAACTTACGCCAGGTCCAAAACGTCGCGTGCTACCAACACAATGTTTATACATCTTGAGTTCAAAAATAAAATTACGTAAATTTTTGGGACTATTATATTAAAGACATAATTCATATTTAACATACTTCAATAAAATTAGAAATGATTTTTGGTACCAAACAGAGCCAAGTATAGCCCATCATACTAATTGTTATAGATTTCGTCTAAATACAAGACTCTTCTTGAATTACGCTGAGTTTCTTTCGCCGGTTCTTCTCAGGTCCGAGGTATTAAATTCCGAACCGGTGGTAGATTTTTGACTATCAATAAGCAAGTGTAAACACTTCTACATTGAATAAAGATTTTTGACTTTGACTTTGAATATAGAATTATATACATGCCATTGGTATGCTGGAGGGCAAATGGTAAGTGGTCACCACTACCCAAAGACATTGGTGCTGTATGAAATTTTAACCATTGTACCATCACCAATATTTGGAACTGAGTCCGTTAACGTTATGTCCCCTGTGCCTGTACACTACCTCACCCACACCGGATACACACACTTCAAACCGGAACGTATTGCTGCTTGATAGTGTAATATACGATAACTTGATGGTACCTGCCCAGGCAGGCTTGCATAAAGCCCTTTTGAGACGCCGTGTTACAGTTTTGATTAAATGTAAATATATATAACTAACTACCGTCCATAAATTAAAAAGTTACTCTTTTTCAATACAATTATTGATCGATTTTTATCACATATATAGTCTTTTGGGTACTATAGTATTTATAATTATATAACTTGATATTTTGAAAATAGCTCACAATTTAAAAGAATATGAAGAATCTGATACATTAAAAATAACGATTATTATAACAATAGATTTAAGTGATAGTAACCGTTGGATAAATTTACAATGTAAACAAAGACACTTAATGAAAGACGGAATCAGAACGAAGAAGGAGAAAGGTTAATTGAAATTGTATCTATAAATAGTGTTCCTAAGAAGGACCAGATTAATCAACACTCAGTATGGTAACGTTAGAGCCAACACTCCAAAACAATAAAGTTATGAGTTAAAAGTCGACTATCCATTGAACGTACGGCGCGACGTATCCTTATATTAAAACATTAAAACTTCATATAATAATTTTAACATCGTTATTTAAAGTATTAAATTAATTAACTTTTCGAAATACTTCTCATAAATGATGCGATGCCCGTTTTATTTTATTATTATTTTATTTTATTAATGAAACAATAATTATTGTAGGATTTTGTGTGTGTTTAAATGCCGTGTAACAGAGATAGCTATAGATTTTTTTTCAAAATATAAAGCAGCTGTTTCATTAACGTAAAACAATAAGCGGTAAGTGGTATAATATTACTATTATAAAATATATTCGAAGTTAATTTAAAGGTAGATCAGAACAAATTAAATATCCACGATTCGGGCGTCCAGAAGGATCGCATAAAAATATTTATCTAAGAAAATCGATTCCTCGACTGTTAACACAGATGTAATTTGTCTTTAATATAAATTGGTATAATGTTTCTCGTCGAAATGTTGACGAGCTCAAGGAATAAGTGCTTGCTACATGGGCAAGATACTATTCGGCGCTATGTTTCCTGTGAAGAGGCAGACTTTAGCTGTCTATCAGACGGCGCCAGGGCCGGTGGCGCCCTCTCAAATAACGCCACTCCCGTTGATCGTGTGATCGGTCATTCAATTACGATTGACTTTATTGCAATTGTTATCGTAGCGGATGCAATTTTTTCATATTTATCCAGACACGAGGTGGTTAATAATACGAGATCGTATCAGGTGACCGTCAGTTGATGTGTTAATAGTCTCACGGTAGGGGTTTGTGGGCACGCAAGTACGTAAGGGCATAACGATCAAATCAAAAAAATTCCCTACCTAGTTATTTTTAAGTAAGCCTGTTGTGTGGTTTTAGAACTGTGTCATAGCCATCACTATATAAGCTACTTACAATAAAATCATGACAAATTAATATCCTCTATAAAAATAATATTATATTTTATCAGAGGAATATATTAGCACAATAATATAATACTTATTTCAACAGCTTCTGTTCTTACAGTGTCAAATAAAAAAAGTTATTCGTATGTATAAAAATACCTATATACAATTCAATGATTAAAATGATAGTTATAGCTTAGATAAATAAATATAATTCCAGAGCGATTAGAAAAATAATATTCTTATAAATAATAATTTATTATTAAAAAAAGAAACAATTAATTAATTTAATACAAATAAAATAATAATTTGTCTGTTATTTACCGTATTTATGAATGACTGTTAAATAATAATAATATTGAGGCAATGATGAATGTGGTTACGAAATGATTATTTAATTATGTTAAATAACCACAATATCCTCTTTTATTACTCAAATTAACACACAATTTAAATATAAGTATGTAGCTTCGAACCACTGTATTCCACCAACCCGCATTGAAGCAGCGTGGTGGAATATGCTCCAAACCTTCTCCTCAAAGAGAGAGGAGGCCTTAGCTCACCAGTGGGAAATTTACAGGCTGTTAATGTAAAAAAATATGAATGTAGCTTTGAAATATTAATACATTTAATTCTATTCAAACGAACCCATGAACCAAGTTTAGTAAAGTAATATAATCTGCATTACTAATATTGATCGATACCGCTCTTGCTCGATGACCCATAATTTGATACTCTAAGTTGGGGGTCTGGAACACACAAAACAAGAATTCCAAGACAGCAAATAGTTACATATTTGGTAGTTAATTCTCTAGTATTTATTATGATTAGAATTTATTGCAATAGTCTGTACATTTCTTTTAGAAGTAGATCTGTCTCATTCTTAATTAGTTTCTCTTTAAACATCACATCGTGTGTTAAAGTCGAACTTCAATAAAGGTGATGCTAGTTCGGTTATTAATATCAAAGTGTACCGAACATACCAATATTACTCCTAGTTGAGAGACAATCGGCCGTTCATCACCATCAATGGGGCCGAGTTCATTCATTGAATTATTATTAGCAAATGAATTACAATTGACAACGTAAATCATCATATTAGTTTGTCAAAGGAATTTGTTACTTATTACGTCGTTCGAGGGACACATATCTCGTGCATAGTTTGTTCATTTCGACACGGTTAAGTGCTGTATGGAATCGTTCGATGAAATATCTTCGCATAAAGTAATGGAGACGTATTATAGTATTTTTATTAATACGAAAACAATTTTATATCTTAATATCGTTGATCGATTCGTTTAAAATATGAAGTGAAAAATGTATATAACATTTATCGAAGGGAATACAGAAATAGTTGCTATATTTTTAGTTCATGTACGTTTTAGGAATTTAAATGATCGGTTAAATAATTTGGTCGGTTTGGTTTTCTTTAAATATTAGCATATATTTAATAAAAACCAAAATGAAAACATTAATTTTATCGTGCATAAAATATATCGATAGCATCTCTAAAGATTTCATCTGTTAATCCAAGTGTTTCATTACACGGAGCCTGGGTGGTCACAGTACAGGAGCGTATTATAATTGGCTACAACGACCCACTCATGACAATCTAGAGAATTCAAACGGAAGCCAAGATCGCTTTACTGATAAATGATCACACGTTACCACCAACTTGGACTATTTGTTTGTCAACATTGTCTAATGAAACAGGTCAAGATGAAAATAATTTAGGTATTATTTAATATACTTTAATTCAAAACGAACTAACGAAACTCTCCTGAGAAGATTCTTCTGTTTCCTTTGCTCCAATGTTAATAATGATACGTGATAAAAAAATGAGATAATATTTGAATTTCTCATTGCAGAAATATCATTGATGGCAAAAAATGCATGAATCTTTGTTACTTGTGTTCGCTGTTGACCGTTCTCATTATCTTGGTGACGCGCAGTCTACTAGGTACTTCTTATCTTAACCAACACACAGACTCTTTATTTTCTCAAACAAGACTTTTTATTTGCGAAACACACGGGGTCAGCCGGGTCGCTCCTTCCTGACTTCGGAATATTCGATATTTTTATTAAACAATGTTGCTTTAATTAATACTAGTGTTTCATGCCTAATCTCTTCTGTGAACACAATCGCGCTAATAGAGGAAGTTGTTGATTGTTGGGCTTAATTAATATTTACCATATAATCTTGCTTGGAAACAAAGTATATGGTCACATTGAATTGCTAATTACAACAAATTCAGACATATTTGAAAAAAAAAATACCGAAATTAAATGTCGCCAGTGATCGTGCTGAGCATATTTACTTTTCTTTTCTGGTCAGTCAGACTTGTATTATTTCATCTGTATAGCTAATATATCTATTACAGTATATACTGTACTTCATAACGTAAATTTTTATACCAACTTTGGTCCTTGTACAGTGTGAACTATTTTATATTCAATACTCGAATCTTAGTGTCATCGTACTTCGCTTTTTTATAGTTTCTTACAAAATTGACCCCATGTTCAGTTCTATTATCAACATTTTATAATCTTCGATTTCAGTTTTAATCCTTCTATTTCCGATCATTCTGAAATTTTTAATAACTAATTTGGAACATAAAAAGCACCGAACAGTTATTATCAAAGAGAACTGGAAACATCAATTCTCTTTGATAACAACCGAAAGGTTTTTTTCAAATCATCCTCTGGCAAAATCCATCCGTCTAGCCCACGTCTAATCAAGAGTTAGCTGAGGTTCCCACGACACGCCTCCTACGCATGCTTACTCACAATGTTTGTCATCTGCTCTAATTGATCTAAGATCTAGTTGTGAATTAAATCGTGGCTCATCAATGTCTCTGTGTGAATATAGTTTTTGTGACTCATTTATTTTTTTGGTTATATTATTTCGATGGTTTCATATTAATCCATTAAATGGACTGCAAAGGTAATTATTTTAAATGCTGAAGCTGATAATTTTAATGTTAACGAGAAACGACCTAGTATTGTTTATAACTAATTTTACATACTTAATTTTTTTTTAATTCGAATTACGAGTTTTAGTTGTGACATGTTGTTCTCTAAGTAATTGGAACCAAAATATATTTGAGAGTAACACTAGCACGTTCAGTCTTAAAAGTTTTAATTGCTGCAGTATATTGCAAATCTATTTACCGCTCCACTACGAATTGTCCCATTTTGCCAAAACCTTCAAAAAAGTTTTAGAAACAATTAAATTGTGCTCGGCTGATTGTCGTGCGAACGGCGGAACGGGTTAAGAGGTGTTAATTGTGCGTGATTGAATGTTTTCTCAGGGCAGAATTTCAATTGGACGCAATTGTTTGTCTGCCTGTTCTTACCACGGAAACTGTTGTCTTCTCTTTCTCCGATTCGAATGCAATTTCATTTTCTCCTACCTCGTAGTCTTCGTCATTTACGGTGTCATTTTTAATTTAAAAATTGATTTCAGGTCTTTTCACCGATTCATCAAGAGGATAAAAAATATTGTTTTTGTTTTCTATAAGAGTATTTGTTTCACAAGCTTTGAATTTACTGAACCATGTCTCACAACTATTGTTAAGGTCAGGAGCACAAGTGGTGTTATAATAAAATCATTTCTGAAACCAAATCCCGTGAGACAACGCTTGAGCGAATTGAGGTCAAAGTCATCGCGCTATACCATTATCAATACTTTACGCGTTATCTCCTCAATTAACTAGAAGCGAAGCTTAAAAGAAAATCGATTATAATAATTTTTCAAGAAATACTATTAACCCTGATAAAGTAATCTATTCGAAGCTCAATAGATCTCAATAGATATTAACTTCGCAGAAATTTAGATTTAATCTAAATATGAAATAAAATATCGAACTGGTAAGGTTAAGTGTGTTATTATTCTTTATTTCAATTATCGATGGTTGCAAGCAGCATGTACAAAAACATATAACAATACGACAACAATAAGATAGAACAATAAGTACGACAATCATCGACAACAGAAGCATTTCAATCAATTCCATTGGCAGTTATGATTCATGTTGTAACATCGCTCCAGTCATTGGTCAGAGAGTCGCCGACGTTTGATGTCGGCCGCTCATTTCACAACCTAATTCGCCGACAGGAAGATTCTAATAGGGTTAAGATTTAGAGTTGTTGGGTCATAGGCGAGATGGATGCTACGACGTTTTGGGTGTGTTATATTCCCTACTATGAAAAATTGGGATTTCGTGATAAATTTAAATGAATCCGGTTAATTTGATATCATTTTTGTTGTTGCTACATGCGGATGGAATTATCCATGAATTAAATTTTATTGATTCATAGAAATCTCATGTTACATAAAACCTTCTATCATAATTTCTTCCACCAGCGTTAGAAGTTTATTTTCAGGTTTAAATTCAAGACAGTTATCTTTATTAAGATAATTATTTATGTTAAGTTTAACTCATCTATAAAATTAGCAGGTTCAAGCTTTGTCATGGACTCCTAAAAATCCTCGCAATCAACTAATCATCTGCTCCGGACCGCAGCTTCAAAGGGCCCATTAATAATGAATTTGGGCAGCAAATCGCCTTTTGTGCGCGAAGGGATTTACGCCACGTGTGTGCCATTACCCTAATGGGTGGAATCTTCTCATCGTCGCGAGCGTAATCAGAGCGAGATGTTTTGAGTGAAGGAATTAGTACTGAAAATTGTATCTTGAGTTTTTTTTTAATACGTATTTAATATTTTTAATTAGGATTACGGAATCCATTGAGGTTTCCAAATTCATTCATTCATTCATTCATTCAATTCGTCCAAATTGAGGAGAACATAAATAAAAAGTCACTAGATTAAAGCACCACCATACAATTACCATGTAATTAATTTTAAGTTTATTTTAATAATATTAAGTAGATAAAATTGATTAGAAAAATATTACATTGTTATTAAGTGTTGATTATAATTGTAATTTATACTAAAATAATTTTCGAAAATTCAAATTCAGCAATACATTATAATAACAAATGAAAAACTTATAAATTATTTCTGTAGTAAATTTAAATAGTGCATCAAATTTAATTCGTAATAATAGTGAAATCTTAAACTTAAAGGATTTCCTCTGTACACTTTTGAATTCGAACCGGCAATGGTATTAAGTTTAATAATATCTGTTATAAAGTTTATTTAAATTTCGAATCGATCTTTGTATTATATCATGTCTAACTCATAAACAATGGCATCTTAAGCGAGGTAAAGTAATTGATAATTAATATTAAACGTCATGAAAAATTCCGTTCATATAATATTCACGTTAAACAAATCACAAGGGTATCCTTCTTTCATGATGTTTTCAACGAAATCTTTAATACATCAACCAATTACAGATCGGTGTGATTGACAGTCGTACACTTTTAATTTTATTACGCATTAAGATTTAATGCGTGGACGCTGAGTGTGAGAAGCGGATGTAGGATGTTGCCAAGGACATGCGACTTTGTTGTCGTTTTGTGACAGCATGTGTTGCGACTTGCGAGAGAGCTTGCTGTTATTTTGCTCTATGCTTGATCGTTTCACGACTCTACATTATTCTCAATAACACTAGCATATTGTACTTATTCTAACGGTTTTTTAATATAATTATCGATTTGGGCTTTTTAGGACTTTTATTTGGCCAATCGTGATATGTGGTCACCCTAGCATATAGACACTGGCAACTTCTCAAATTACCGCCGCTAAAAATGTAATATATTACATATATATTATATCCTGTAATTATAATGACTCATCTTATAAATCCGAATACTGTACACATAGTCCTACCTAATAGTTATATGCTTATATATCAACTAATATAGATGTAAATATATACACAATTATATTTATTGATTGACGAAGATTTATTCGAAAAAATAAAATTATATCGAGCTAATGTTACGTACAGCATTCCATTTAAATACTTTCGACATACGCAATCGATCGATTCGACATTTCTACCACAGTTGCGATGTCAGAAATAAATCGGTTAGACCAATAATAGAGGCGCGTGTCGCCGTTAATTCATTTAGGGTGCCTAGTTCGAATGCGAAATTGGATTTCCATTCTGATGATGGATGGAAGCTCCCAAATCAGAGGATACATGAGGAAAGGCGAATTTTGCTTCGGATTTCGAGTTTCGTTTGTATCAGAAAAGGACGGAAAATATATAAAAACTTCGTCGAAATATTAAGATACACACTGTTTTAGGGATGCACAAACTTGAGTTGCTTTTTTTTTTAATTTATGGTCATATACAAAGTGATTGATTGGTCGATTGAAGAAGTTAACTCCTTATAGACTATAATTTGTATAAAAAAATATATTTGACAAACATAGATACAATAAATAATTAATTATCTTTTACGACAACTACAATACCATAAAAAGATGAAAACTAAAATTAAACAGTTAAACAATACTACAATTCCGACAAATACTTAAATAAATTATTAAAAACACTCAAGTCTCGACACGTAAAAGAAATAAAACCTACATGCTTATTCAATAAAAATCGAACTTCAAATTATATTAAAAAAAAAAACAAAGACAATTTACTTAAAAAAAATATTAAAACAATTCGATTTTTAAAATTCGTTTATACAAATGATTCATCAATTAATTATCTATTCGTTACGAACATTATATATACATATGTCTAATGTATGTAGGTATATGCAATCGTATTAAAAATCAATGTAGCCAGTAATATAGAGGAACAACGGACAAATTCAATAATACCCGGTGTTCGATCAGACAAATCCGATTATGACCGGGATCAGATGTCTCGTCCCGGGGTATTATATTCGATAGGATTACGAATGTTTCTTTTATAATATTAATTGTTTTCTGTACAGATTACAGTCTTGTGATTGCGATTTATTATTTATTACGAAAGACTGCGCACGGTTCGTTGATTCTTTGAAAATACTAAAGATATACCTTTTAATAACTTTTGATTCCCTGGTACAAAAGAGAAAAAAATCTACAGGAAAATAGGCCTGTGACATACGCATTAATAAACCGTAGACAACTAACTGATATTGATAAGTTTTGTTATATATATATATATATATATATTTTTTAGAACATTACAATATTTGAAACTATTTTTATTCGACAACTACTTGATAGGGATCATTGCAATCTTAAAGCAATACATGCTATGGTATGTTTCTTAGGTATACTTACAGTTGCGTCATAGTATTATGTATGTTTCGAATGTCGTCAACGGTGAAGATCGTTGTTAAACACTTAAGCAAGCAAGCAAACTTAAAACATCAAGATTCCAACTCCGCAAATTCAATACATTCTTCTTTAAAGTGTTAAATTTTGTTGATGTCAATACAGGATAAAAAAAATATATGATTAATAATTGGATTAATGATTATGTTACTCAGTTTCGTGTCGTTTAGTGATATCTTTCTATTTAATTTAATCACGAAACATAAAGATTCCAAATTTTGTGTAATTTTTTGATTTTGATTGATTTACTGAATCATCATGATCATACTGAATTTCATTCAAATAGCTCAAGTGATGTGTTTGAGTTAGACAAATATATCTATGAATACAATATAGGCCTTATGAGTTATGTGTACACATTCTTAGCAATGTTTGGCTTGGTTTTATAGAAAGTATTTTTTTATATACCTACTAATTGGAAAGTTTTTTTTTTTAATTATTCGTAGCATCGAGATATCGTAAATCGGACAGATAAAAAAGTGAAGTGATTACTCCTGCGCATAAACAGCGCAGAGTACTATGACGCGCCGGAGCCATATAATAAGATTTAAAGAGAGAATAGTTAACACCTCATTTATGGGACATTGTTTTGCTATTTAAAAAAACATAAAATAATCTTTAAAACGGTGACGTTTAAAGTTACGCCAAGAGATGGCGCTGTAGGTTCTTTAACAGTAAACCATGTATGTATGTATAACCATGTATGTATGTATATGTAAACCATGTATATTTTTTTGGACGTACGATCACGTATATAAAACTATAATGACTATATAAGGTATCTATATTACAACGTTGGGTACGACAAGTTGAGTCTAGAATTATTTCGTACAAAATTATTTGATAATTGATATCAACATATATATATTCTGAAGCCAATCTGACCAATTTCGGTTATGGCAAGCATCCGCAACAGAGATTACAAGAATACAGAAAGGGTCGACACAAAGAGCTACAACCAAATCTCATAGCATTTCTAAAACTATTGGTGCAAATCGCAATGTATAAAAAGCAATATTCGTCTAAATGAAACGTTTAAAAGGAATAAGTATGTTAATTCATTTTGATAAGCATTAACACTTTACGACATTTAAATTAAGCTATCGTCGTTTGTTTTTTGCCTGTTACCTACCTTTGGTTACACTGACTTATTTATAAAATACGTTACGGATCGATATACGCAGTCGCTGACTTTAAAAAAGTAATTTTATAATACAAATCTCTAATATGACGTTTCTAAATTTGTTATAGTTATGGCAACATTCTCTTCAAAATCTACTGGACCGGCAATTATATCTTGAAAAAAAAAAATATATATACAACAGAATCTACGACAAATTTGAAACTGGCCCCATAATTTTATGAAACTAGAAAACAACTCACTATTTTATAATAATAAGTTCGATGCTAATCTGTCAAATCGGAGAGGCAAATGGCCTACCTGATGGTGAGTAGTCACCACCGCCCATAGACAACGGCGCTATAAGAAATATTAACCATTCCTTACATCGCCAATGCGCCATTAACTTTGGGAGCTAAGATGTTACGTCCCTTGTACTGCTTGGCGGTAGAATATATTACGAGTGGGTGGTACCTACCCAGACGACTTTTTTAAACCGAAATAGTTATAAATCAAATTGTTTACGTGTAGTTTAACATTAATGCATTTGTATTGCAATATCGATGTTTTCCTTATTATTATAACGGTACCTTTCGTCGATATGATATTGAAATACACGGTTAAGGGAAGTATCATTGCTGATTTTAGTCAAATATTATATCATAAAGTATTGTGTACACTACGTAAAGACGAAAACTATGTTAACATTTTCAAAATATCGTTTGGTATTGGACGAACTTAACGTATCCTATAGCTATTATTACGATAAAGCGCTATGACTATCAGGAAATTGTAAATTAATTTTTAACTTGAGCTCTACATCAGTATCTCCTTTGTAGGAAGCCTTTGACCAATCACAATTGAGCTGGAACGTAATGGCGTTCGTTCCTAGTTCGTTAATGTGCAATCAGTAAAATTGTTCATGGATTTGAAATCTTTAAATAATACTAGGTTTAAATTTTAAATTAAATATCGAATTTCGAACGTGGAAAATATAAATTTTAAATAATTTTGTTTATTAGCCTTTGATTTTTAAAAATATTCACGTTAACTTAATCCTTTGTTAAGCAATAATGATATATATATTTTATGTTATAGATGGCAAACGAGCAAGAGGCTCACCTGATGGAAAGTGACTACCACCGCCCATGGACATCTGCAACACCAGGGGGCTTGCAGGTGTGTTGCCGGCCTTTCAGGAAGGAGTATATGATAACATAATCTCTTTTAAATTTAAATAAAATGTCAATTCATTTACAAATAATTTTCAGTTTTTTTTTAATGTAATTGCACGTGCGTGTTTTGTGACATAGATATCATAAAAAAAATATATAAATGGAAATATGTAACACTAATTTTAAATAATCGAATATGTTAATACATCGGTCCGGCGCTAGAATTAGCCTTAATAAAGTGTCTAGAAATAGTTTGAATTTGTTGCGCGCATTACCTTTTAATAATGAACCATTTTTTTAAGTTCAAGAACTTTTTATAATAGGGCCATCTGATGGTAAGTAGTCACTATAATCCATTAAGAATCACCAATGCACCGCCAACCATGGCAACAAATATGTTATATCCCTTGTGCCTGTAGTGACGCCGGCTCACTCGCCCTTCAAACCGGAACACAACAATACTAAGCATTGCTGTTTGGCGGTAGAATATGTGACAAGTGGTACCTACCCAGACATGTTGCACAAAGTGGTAAGGACCACTAAGTAAATATTTTAATTATTTGTATTGATTATTGGCCATTATGGAAAAATAATAAACGAACATCCGACCGACTACCTCGTTGAGGTTAGTAGTACTTTCCTATAAGAACTGACCTCGTATCTCATTCGTGAAATGTCTAAAACAGACTTGCGGCAATGCTCTATTTTGATACTTATATCCTTTAAATGCATAATTATTACACTAAAAGTTGTATATCACCTTATGGCAATATATGCCTTGATTTCGTTTTTGTTCTTACAGAATAGCTCTAACTTTATGATGTTAAAAAGTATTTTTTTATTTTTATTTATTGTTGAAATATTCTTTTGAATATTTAAAGATTATTTAAATTATTTTGCGACTTATATAATAACTGTAAATGCATTTAATTTTTTTGTATGACAACACTGTCAAGCAAAGGAATTTATTAATTTATTATATAAAAAATTTAGGATTTATATAATTATGTTTTAGGACACGTTTGTCATCGGAGCAAAAAAAAATGTATTTCTTATTGCGTCAGTCAGCATTCAACACATCTTCTCGACTTCGATACGATACAACACGACGCGATATTTAAAGAAAAAAGCAATGTTCTGTCATGTTTTTAAAGAAAACAGATTAAAAATATATTTCCAATTCGTTCGTTTAATAGCAAACAAGTTACAGTAATATTTAAAATTTTAGTCGTTTTTTTTCTGAACAGCTTAATACATTTTTTAGTATAAATTTCCGTATTAACAATATTTAGCTGTACATTAAGGATATTTGAATTTATAAAACAGGATATATTTTGTTTAGTATCAAACTAAATTAGTTTGAAAGAAATGACAGTTAGTGTTTTAATTAGGGATGCGAGTGACCGTAAATGTAATAATAACTTATCTGTACGAGAAATACAAATAATTAAACGAGTAATAAGATAGTAATAATATTTATTTTTATTTAATTTTTTTTATGATATCGGTAGGCGGACGAGCATATGGGCCACCTGATGGTAAGTGGTCACCACCGCCCATAGAAACCGCCCGCGTTGTAAGAAATATTAACCATTCCTTACATCATCAATGCGCCACCAACTTTGGGAACTAAAATGTTACGTCCCTTGTGCCTGGACATTGGCTCACTCACCATTCAAACCGGAACACAACAATACTGAGTACTGCTGTTTGGCGGTAGAATATCTGATGATGGCGGGTGGAAATATTTTCCGTGAAAAAATATTTAATGCGATCGTATCAACTATGCGCAATGTTAACGACCATCAGATAATGAACTCCTTATGTCAACGGACAGAGGTAACAGTTTACATTTATATTTTTGTCGTCTTTAAATAACCAATTTAAACCAACAATACTTATTAAAATATCATTAAGTTATTTATTGTTGTCATCCCAGTCATATTTAAATATCTATTTGAAATAAATTATACCGTTTCAATATTTTGATAAAGGTAAGCGAACGTGGAAGTGTGCCACCTGGTGGTGAGTGGTCACATTGCTATAGATATTGGCAATGTGCGAAATATTAACCATTCCTTGCATCGCCAATGCGCCACCAAACTTGGAACACAAAAAATATATAGTATCGCTGTTTGACGGTAGAATGTATGATAGGTCTACCCAGGCAGGCTTGCACAAAGTCCTATCAGCAAGGAGATGCACCAATTCTAAGATATCCATAATATGACATACTCGATTATAATATTTTCCTTTACATGATATTTACTGTCCATTTCCTGAACCTTAAGATTCCACATCTGTAATATTAATATAGCATATAGAATCTATAAAGATTAGCTAGAGTGTGAATCTTAAACAAAGATTGCGGGTTCAAAACCACCACGGTTCGTTGTAAGGCTTTTTTTATGAAATATCTAGTCGGACCTTATGGTTAGTGGTCACCACAGGTCATAGATATCAGCGCTGTAAAAGATATTAATCATTCCTTACATCGCCAATGCGCCACCAACCTTGGGAGCTAAGCTGTTATGTCTATCTGTAGTTATACTGGCTCACTCATCCTTCAAACTGGAACACAACAGTACTAGGTATTGCTGCTTGGCGATAAAAAATGTGATGAGAGGGGTGGTGACCCAGACATTTCTCAGTATATAATCATGTTACTGATAATTAATAGCTCCTAGCTAAATCCTCGATAAAAATGTATTTAAGAGATCTATTTTATATTATTAATTAGTATTAACTTTATGTGATTAAATTTATAAAGCAATGCTATACGATATAATTTTTACTAAATAGCAATAGTAAATTTCCTCTATACTAATATTATAAATGCGAAAGTAACTCTGTCTGTCTGTCTGTCGCTCTCTCACTACCAAACCAATGAACCGGATTTGATGAAATTTCCTATCAAGCAGGCTTAAACTCCAATGAAGGAAATAGGCTTAGTATATCTAACTCCTGATGACTAACCACTAACGTGAGCAAAGCCTCGTGCGACAACTAGTTCAATATAAAAGGTATATAATTGTTTATTAGTTGTCAAGTCTACTAAACACATATATGACAATAAATACTTCTGATCGAAGAACTGATACGAAAGGATACACACATAATTATGATATGGTAATCATCGGAATCTTATATATTTTTTCACAATTTATTTTTAACGATACAATGAAATTTGGTAGTTTCTATGTTTTTTTTTTTAATCCATGCGTATTTAGTTTGCAATACTTTTTTTTGTCCTAATATATGTAGTAGGTAGAGCTCACAAAAATATAATTATATATTTTTTTAATATAAGGTCATTGTCAAAGACATCCGGGCTATTAAAAATTTAAAAAAATCGCTGATAAGAAATGTGTTTTCTACAACAAATTGATAGCAAATAAGGGTCACTGAAATTCTACCGATGCCATGACACAAGAAATTACTGAATAAGATACGAAAGAAAGGAGAAGTGTTCATAACATAATTACTCTCAAAAATATTAGTTTCTAGTTCTCTACGAACCGAAAGCGTTCGGTTATTAGAACGATTTTACACGCAATAGGTCACCCGATTAAGTCCGTGCATTCGCTTCAAAATACTAAATATAGTGTTGAACTAATTTTAATAAATAATTTTCCACTTAATTTAAAGTTAAAGACAAAACTTTTGATATCAAATTCATATAGGTAGGTACTTCTTTTTCCAAAGATTCATCACTTCACTCGCAAAGAATTAATAGATTCGGAAAACAAATTGGACTACCCAATTCAAAATAAAATTATCTTAAAAGTTAAAAACAATTTAACTACCGTTAACAAAAGTGTTATAGCTTGAAAATTCTCTTTTTAAATATTCATTCATTACAAACAAGAAGCAAGTAATTACAGTCGTACGAAAAATCTATAAAATAAGTAATATTTACAATTCAGCACTAAATAAAAAAAAAAAAACATCACCCACCTTTCGGCGTGACAACTCTGAAAGCGCTGTTCGACACCGGCCTCGGCGATCCTTCCCTCATACTCGGAGAACTTCCACCATTCCTAACCATTGAAAAGTCCAAAGGCATCGGCGGCATCGCACTTACTTCCATCGTAAACAGTTTCAAACATAAACCGACAGCTTCATAACAATCACTCGAGTTTTACTAAGCGCGGACGTGCGAGCTACGCGGCCCGCCGTTTTGTATTAAGGCGTTAACACACTGCGCTCCACTTGCCTTGTAAAGCCGGATTCAATATACGGAGAGATGAATTTCAACCTTATCACGCGGATGGGCGTGGCGTGATAAGCACCGCCCACTCCCCCCTCAATGCCGCGTGACAATCACTCGGTATAGGTAACACAATAATATCATTCCTGATAGATTTTATTGTTACGGCGATGCATTTTTTTCGCGAACAATTTCATAGTAACTTCCAAGTTTGGTTTTATTTTTGTTCTCGTTGCTTTTTGCGTTTTTCGTTTTAAAAAAGTTATTTATGATCAATTATGTTGCGTTCGGTTTAAAGATTTTTAGATCGTAAGTTTTTTTTAAAGTGTTCTAACAAATAGATTTTTTTTATGACTTTAAGAAATATTTTAATTGAATTCGTAGATTACAAGTGTTTTATGAATTATCGATATGATAAATATTATGCGAAAATATTGTAATAATACCTACCTAGTATTATATTATAATGAAAACCACTTGATATGCATTGAAGTTTTATATATTGTATGATAATAATTTATCTTTTGAAATAAGAATTGATAAAATTTATTAATAAAATATTATGCAACTTTGGCTTTTGGCTTCATCTCTGTGTTAGGGGGGGGGGGGGGTATAGGTGTTAGATATAAAAAGCCTATGTATCTGGGGTTCAAGATTCTTTTATATCAAATTTCATCAAATTCGGTTCAGTAGTTTAGCCGTGAAAATGAACAGACAGAGGTAATTTCGCATTTACAATATTAGTAGATATAGATTATACGTGACGCTTACATCAGCCAAGTTAAGCCAAGTTGTGAAAAAAAAATACAAGTTTATTAGAAAAAAAGGTAAACTTCTAACAATAATCTATTCTGTAATTTTATATATGTAAGTATAGATATGTTTCACATTTTGATTACATCATTCATCATCATCCGTACAAAGGATGACTCGAGATATCATAAAGACACACACAAACAAACAAACCTCTAACATTATCTAAGTTACACTAATATAATTTGCGCCTGCGGATTCGCCCGCGTGTGTGGAAGGTGTTAGGGTACTCTTTATCCGTTTTTGTATAACTATGCTAAGCAAACAATCTCATTCTTTAATCATTCTAAGGAATATCTAAAGAACGGCGGTTTTTAGATAAAAAAATATGTGAACATTTTTTGTAAATAATTTCAAGATATACAATTTTATGTTCAAACTACTTTTATAATAACACGCACTATTCGGGAGAAAAATTAAAAAAAAAAACGGCACTTTTGACATTTGACCTTGATTTTTTTTAAACTATGCTCGGTAGGTTCTTTTGATATTTCATTTTAACAGCATAACTAAGGCTTACCTATAACTATTTTCAACACAATACATACGTACTTAAGTACTCAAGAGTGAAGGCGGTATCTCCGTTAATATTGTCTTGTTCATTATTTTAAGTTCTCTGAAAGGACCACTATACTATATTAAAATTACAATACTAAAATTGTTTTAAGAAATATATATTCTGAATGACTATAAAAGTGTTTGGCTCTTATGATAAAATTCAAATTCAATCAAGAATGTTTTCTAAATTCGAAATTTGCACCCGCACAACTGTAGTAGGGGTAGGAAAACGCAACCGATACCAGCAGCCAGACGGAACGCATCTCGAGGCAGTTGAAGATCACTAAGAAAAGAAATATGCAGAGACGAGCCTTGAAATTATTTTTCAAAAATGTTGCTAGCTCTCGTAAAAAGGCATAAATTATATGTGCATTTTATTCGTGTTATTAGGGTAAATACTTTAATTACAAATTTCATATAATATTACAGTATCATATGTTGTCGTACAAATTTGTACCTTTTAGTTCGGGTAGATTTTGGTGATTTTTTTTATTCCCTTGGAACTGTTAACATCTCTGGGGGTAAAAGTGATCTATAGTTAAACACACTCGCTTAACGTGAGGCTGTCTTTAGTTGTAGTAAATTCCATTCCATTATGGTTATGTTCAATAAATAATAATGGAAAATTACAATATTAATAGAAAGTGCAGTGAATACAGGAAAACATAATAAATATCTGGTCTAAAGGACGTTGGTTCAAATCCAGGCCAGAGCTATTGAGTTTACATTTGTTTTAAATTATTTACTTTAGTAGGTATGAGGTGAATACTGCTATTATTAATTTTTTTTTATGGCATATTTTGGCGGACGAGCACATGGGTCAGCTGATGGTCACCACCACCCATAGACAATGGCGCTGTAAGAAATATTAACCATTCCTTACATCACCAATGCGCCACCAACCTTGGGAATTGAATTCAACCGATCCGGTAGACGATCTGGCAAGAAATACAGTTGTAACTCTTTGCCATTTGAATTACAGAGTATGTCAGTAAACAACAATTAATCTTTTATACATATATCCGGCCTAGAAGTCAATTAAAACTAAGTCCACACTTTATTATCTTTAATATACCTAATCTTGTATTGAGTAATATGCCTTATTTATTATATCAAAGATTTTTTGACATGAGCTTTAAATTTTGTAATATTATCAGCACGAAATGAATTATAAACACAAATTAAGCACGTGAAAATTCATCGGTGCTCGCTCGACTTTGAATCCACAACCTTCGATTAAAATTCAGACGTTCTAATAAATACAGTTACTAAATAAATGAAGATTATTTTATGAATAAAGTATATCGGAAGCGTCAATACCGCAAGTGTCTACGGATAGGGTTACGGCCCTAGCGATGTAAAAAGTCGCAGGATCGATTCTGACCCCTTGGGCTAATGTCGTCCCCACTCCTAACACAAGTGATAAGCTTAATAGTAGGGGTAAATAGGAATATTAGTAATTCCTTATAAATATATATTATTTTATATGAAGCGGAATTGAAGATTCTCAGGAATCCAAAATATGTTATTGTATTTATGAAACAAAAAAACTAACAAAAAGCAGCTAAACTAAGTCTGTCCTTAAGTTAGATATCTTCAAGCTATCGTACTATATAATAATGATTAATTATTTATTTAAATGTTAGTAATTAAAAAATAATAATTCACTTCAGAACAGTTGTAGAAATAATATTTGAAAAGATGCAATATACAGGTTACGTTTGTGGGATTAAGGGCAGAGGTGTCACTGGGTTTCCCAAAAATAAAAGGCTTTCCGGGACACTCTCACTTTACCGTCCCGGCTTAACGGGACGGTAAAATGCGGGACTTATAACGCGGGAGAAGTACAATAGTCTGAATTCAACATTTAACCTATACGACTCAGTTATAGTTTCTACGTTTGTATATATAATGAACGTACTTGTATACTATATTGTGTTAAATTATAATTTCATTCATATTTTAGGGAAGATAATTAATATTGAATAACGAATATCAAATTTGTTTTTATTAATTAATAAATCTAATATTTATTGTTTTTGTTTCGCTTTTTATAAAATGGTGTCTCCAATTTCTGTATATTCCTGGGACAAAATGTATTAATTTAAATCTAGCCATTAAAGAAGTTATTAAAGAGTCGGATTTCCGGGAACTCCGTATCGCATGGTTTCCTTGTGCGTCACGAACCGACATTAAAAACAATGAACGCCTCAATTTTTCACCGGCCTCGCCGAAATACGCCGCTAATCCAACCCGCGTACCTATTCCGACATAAAGCGAATACAAAAATATTCTTCATTTAAATTTCTGTACTTAATTTTAATAATTTGTAATATATACGTTACAATAAATATAAACTATATGCAGAATACTACATAGAATTTAAAATTATAGTCGATAAATCAAAATAATTTGTCAGCTTTGTGGTAATGTAGTCATCAGCCATGTTACCACAAAATATTATGCAATTAGGCAAGTAGAAGTCAATAATTATAGACCTACAGACCACATGTAAGAATTAGAAGCTTCATCTGAATCAAATTTTTCGCTGTGGTTTCCCCGAACTGATACGACTTGGAAACCTTCAAGAAAAGATTCTATTCATTTATTAGAGGCCAGTGAAGCACCTGCTAGTCTTTCAATTTTGCAGATGGTGTTAGTCACTTTACATCAGGTGAGCTGCCAGCTCGTTTGGCATATACCAAAAAATATGTATAGAAGTATTTATTCAAAAAATGACAAAATAACTATCATTTCCTTTCAGCAGGAAAATAAAAAAGCTCATATCCTTTGAACTTATACTATCTATAGGACGCAGGCAAAAAAAAAATTACAATATTGTCCACGTGATCACTATCAGAATAAGACCGTCGGCTTGCTTTGCGAAAACTAATTACGCCCCAGCTTCGAAATGATAAAGCAAAGCCGTCGTATAGGATATTTTTATTCCGAACAAAATGAAATTCACTCGATTTAAATGTCATTTCAAATTCAACCTTACACAATTAAAATAAGTACGATATTCGACTGTGAACACAAACACGTACTGGGTTACGGAATATTTTTTAGTAAGCGCTCTGTATGAAATAATCCTATCATAATCTGGGGTAGATTCCGTTATTTTGATCATCCCTCCGATTCGGGGCGAAACAAAGATGGCTATCGTATGGTAATTCGTAATCATAATTTCGGGTTCGGACTTTTGATTTGTACGTTTGATTCGGGATTTCTTCCGTAAACGTTTACGCGGGCTGAATTTATTATATACCTTTTTACAAGATTTTTTAGGTGCCGTGACTCAAAGTAACAAATCGCCATCCTTGCTATGTCTATCTCTATTTCTTAGCGACTGTTACAATTTGCTAATTATTATATGTCAAATAAATTAATAAATAAATTCCATTATAATCAACCTTGTCTTTAGCACAGCACAAGTCCAGGTGCAGACAGTATACTGTCAATACCCCCAAAAATATTTAAGAGAAAATAAGAGACCTGGGGCGCCTGATATATGATCCAAGATTTAACCATTATCAGCGAGGCACCCCTCCCAAAGCACCATCTACACTCTAGATTAAGACGTGCTTGATTATATTCCGTAATACCGTAAATTTCCCACAGTTGAACCTAGATATCCTCTTCAAGTGAGTACCTTCTCTACTGAGTGAGCCTTTCATGCCAGCGAGACTATTGTTTGTTGGATATCGACGTGGCAGTTTACATTTGATACATATAGTTGCCATTACGTTGTTTTTCGTCACCGCCGAGCACGATATTAATTATATAATTAAGAATATAAAAATTCTAGATGTTAGAGGTGGTTCATATGCTCGACTGCCGTCTTGTATTAATTTAAAAAAAAACGCGTTCATTAATTTTTTGTTTTGTTGAAGTAAAGATACATACAGGCAAATATATATATTTAGATGTTTGAGTATATATATACATTTGCTATTATCTTTTAAATTTATATTTTATACTTTAATAAATAAATACAATATTTTCAAATGAAATGTTCCAAAAATAACATTTGACGATCAGAATTAATTCACGAACCTTAAACTGGAGTTGCTCCATCAAACTTAATATTATGAATGATACACAATATAAAATAATAGCTGCCATTATCAGTACAGCAATCCTTTTCATTTTAATACGTTTCGGAGATCAGACGTCATTTACACACAAACGGCCGGGCGGAGTGTTGAAACACGGTGCAATTTTGTACGAAGTCGTAAACACGAGGAGGTTGCTTTATTAACATACCGTTTTGGAGATTGCCACGTTTTCCAACTACGCTAACACAGAGTTTGATATTGTTTTAAACCGGAATTTTGACCCCGTAAATGTGTTCAAATAATCTATACTAATATTATAAATGCTAAAGTAACTAAGTCTGCCTGTTTGTCTATCTGTTGTTCTTTCACGGCCAAACCGAATTTGATGAACTTTGGTGTGAAGCAAGGTTGAACTCCAACTAGTCCTACATAAAATTGGGGAAAATGTTTTTGAATTGCAATTTATATATTTTAACATAAAAAAAATTAATAGAAATTGTGACGCGCACGCTTGATAAGAAACAAGAAACTTTTTTATCTTTTACCCGATTTCATATGTTTAATAATACCTTTGTGGGACGATTGTACTATGCTTTTACAACTGGGTCCCAGAAAACTTACAAAAATGCAATAATTCGTTGAAAAATTGTATAATAATAAAGCTAAACAACACAAACAAACAAAATTAATAAATACGAAACTTTATCAAAATAATTATATTTGACAATATTTTAAATTATTTATATACTTAGTTCAAGAAAAAAACATTTATTTATTTATCCTAAGGTCCGAATGTATCAATGAGCTAATTCGAGCTCATGATCCTATTTGCAAAAGTGGGTTACTTCCTTTACTGAGGATGGGGATGGGGATAGCTACGCTAAGCTGATTTCGGACACGGCCAATCTCAAGGGTGAACTACGTAGAACATACTACATATAGTGCACTATATGTAGTATGATGCACTATACATTAACATACATTAACAGCCTGTAAATTTCCCACTGCTGTGCTCTCCTCCAAGAAGACCTTAGCATTCTCTCCCTTTGAGGAGAAGGTGTGGAGCATGTTTCACCACGCTGCTCCAATGCGGGTTGGTGGAATACACATGTGGCAGAATTTCATTGAAATTAGACACATGCAGGTTTCATCACGATGTTTTCCTTCACCGCCGAGCACGAGATGAATTTCATTGGTGCTTGCCTGGGCTTGAACCCGAAATCATCGGTTAAGATGTACGCGTTCTAACCAATGGTCAATCTCGGCTCTCAATATTATGATGCAGTATATAAAAGGGTTAACGTAAGCCCTCACTATTCCCTCACTCCCATAATTCAATAGGACGGCAAATTCGACACGACCAGAGAGAGTTCAAGCGCAGGACTATATGTGCTTTCCGGGGTCCGGGATTCGAGATCCTCATTGATCACACAGGTAGGTATTTAGTATAGCTTATTAGACCTAAAATACCTTGCAATGAATCTTTAAATAATTTTTGAACAATTCGATAATATTCGCGTGTCATGCTCGTTGAAACCTATAATTTGAATAAACACATTTATATAAAAAATAATTGGAGCAGATACACACATCACGACCAATAATTCGATATTGTAACATTTTTTATATGCACATTTCATAAATAAATTAAATAAATTCACCTAAATAGGATTTCGAACAACCTTTTCGTAATACAAAGGCAAAATAATCATTATATTTCAAAACGTTTTATTTTAACAAAATTCCGAAATATTAAACAAAACACTTCGACCTCCATGTCTTGATATTTACAAATATTTTTCTATGTAAATTCGTATACAATACATTATAGCAATAGTAAATTATAACATTAAGACTATCTAAACACAGTGTTCCACATACAACTTTGTGTGTGCATAAGAAAAAGGTAAAGGTGGAAACCGGGGCCAGTATTTTGCACATTTTAATTATACGGAATTAATTAATACAAAACATTACGACGTCGGCCACTAAAGAAGCGGATATTAAATATTTAGCGGATTATTTTATTTTTTTACTATGTAAATAATTTTTTTTCTTATCTTGATGTAATTTTCGTCGAGAAGTTATAGCTATAATTTTATTATGAGTTTTATGCGTATTGCTTGAATAATAATACTGTTATTCACACATACTAACACAAACACAAATTTACTTTGAATGAATTATTAATTTCAATTATCTTTTTTTTTTTTACTAACTAATATTTCTTTATTCTTTTGTTGATTATATAACATACGATGTCATGGAAGAGTGGGTCCCTCTGACACGATTATGTATTGTGCTCACTAGAGAGTCTCAACCTTAAGTATAATATGGTAAAAAATGAAATTTCATAGTCACAGTTCTTTTATATAACTGAAGATAATTTGCAGTATGCAATAAAGCATAAATATTTATGTTTAAATCTGTTTTAGTTATAAACATAATATATGTTTATTTAGTAAATAAAATTGAATAATATATTTTTAATTGTATCTACACTTATTAGTTCTACAATAAGAACTTCATTAAAGGAAAATTTATCTATCTAAAAAAATATATTTTTCGTGGCTCCTCATTTATACTAAAAGCTTAAATACAAGCAGGTAGTTAGCTATCAAAAATCATTTGGAGTTCGCCTACCGAGGTGTTTAACTAAATTACCTCAGAATTGTTTACTTTTCATTTAAATTTTATCCCAAGCGCTTTGTAAGTCTTAAGCGGCGAGCGTTTTATAAGCATATTATTTTCCTTTGATGCGTGTTACTAAATAATTGTTAAAAACCTTAAACCCAATGCGTGTTACTAAATAATTGTTAAAAACCCTTTGTTTATAATAAATATAGTCATTTATTAAACTTACTGAAAATAAATTAAAAGGAAACTAACAGGCTTTAGAATTCTACAATGACTTAATATAAGTCGCGTTAGAGTACACGTTTATTAAGTAATATGTGTTATAAAGAATTTAAAGCAATATTGTATAAATTAAGCGTATTATAAAATATATGTATAAAATACTTAAATATTATATTAGGCGTATATTGAGTTCCGATTTACTGAACTTTTTTTTTTCACATTTTGTGATTACTAGATTCGAATACTATGTTTATTTTATAAAATATGCAACCGAATACTCTTTATATTATCATGTGGTTATTTTATAATAAAAATGTTATTATAAATGTTATAAATATACGTATATTATAATTATTATTCATGTATAAAGTCACTATTTAATTTTGCTCGTATATTTCCTTTGCTATAATTAGATTATCATATTCATACCATACTATCCGTTCAATGAGACTTAATCTGTGTAATGTTTTATATTTTCCTTAATTTATATGTTGTGTTTTACAGCTACCGGGCTATTTCTACGGCAAATATCATTACCATGGGTTCAGTGGTTTGGTATTCACGAAGAATCACAGTAACAAAATCGAAATATACTTATGAATCGTTGTTTTATGATGATTTAAATTATACCAAGAGAAGTCGACGAGAAACTCGATAGTTAATCATATTTATAAATTAAATTGATCAATTGTAATTTAAAATAGTTACTGTACAAATTCTGATAGGTAACAATTTTTTTGTACATAAATCCAGCCCTCTTTTCGCCAGTGGAGGCAATAGGATTATTATAAGTCCAAGTATTTCAACTGCAAATATTATTACAAATATTATAGTATAATGTGATAAAATAAATTACTTTCGAATTTATAATCTATATGATTATTATGACCTGTGTACACTATTAAAAAACACAGAGTCTCTGTCACTATTTTTATTATAATTTAAATATTGAAATTGGCTGTATGACTGTGGTCTGACGCTTAAAAAAAAAAAACAAAATAATCAACTATTACGACTAGCGGAAACCTTGTGATGCTTACCATGGAAAATTAGCCTTGAAATAAATACACGCCCGAAACAATTTGCATGTAGATGTGACATTAGTGTAGCTCCCGAACGACTGGCCGTGGGTCAAATTAAAGGTAAGGGTTGATGAGAATATTCGACGATTTTTGTTTTATATAGGGAAAGGTTAATTTATGGCATCACGTCGAAATTATTCGCTTTAAATATTATTTTTTTCTTGAAAAATTTACTTTGTTTTAATTTTATATTAAAATGTGAAATAATAGTAATAAAATTCTAAAGCTAATAAATGTTTCATGTTGGCAATCAATTTTAATTTTAAACGCCGTATTCAAATTAAATTATTGATTCTTTATATTTTATAAGTTTTAATTAAAATAAAATCATGTATTAAATGTGAATGTATGTGTGTTTGGATATTACACAGTTACACAATTAAACTTAAACGGCTTTACGTATTCTTATAAATTAAAAGTAGAACTCAGTTTCGTGGAATTAATCAGAATTTTTTTTTTTTTTATAAACACTCATTAATTAATTTAAAAAAAAAATGCTACTAATCTAATATTCCTTTTAATGTATTCACATAACAAACAACAAATACTTTGTAAATAATATTATATATATAAAGTCCTCAACAAAATCCTCATTACATTCTAGTATTTAGCGAAGCGTGTCTAGATCTAGCTCGGGTCAACGACACCCAGACACATGACAATCGACTGACTTCCTGCGTGAGCTTTTTTTATTTACATCTGCTTGGTTACACTATTGTCATAAACAGACTACTTGACAGTTGAAAATCTTTAAAAAATATTTATCGTACTGTCAACAAAACACTGTCTTGTATTTTTTTGACCTCACTCTTCTTCTATTATGCAATGATGCTTCTGTTTTCGATCGGTGCTTAAAATAAAATCAAAAGAATTGTTGTTCTTGTATTTTATTATATATTTTTTTTTACTGTTTTTCCAACCATACAAATATATAACTATAGAATCAAATGTGATTACTGCAAAAAAATAATAAAAATAACGTTATTTATTTTTTAAAAATAACAAACATACAGAATTTGTTTGTCACATTTTAGTATCTTTCTATATTAAACATGTTAATAAAATATTTTTTTTACCATTATTAAAAAAAAGAGATTTTTACAATTTCTCGCGTAGCTGACATGGATTTGACGATCACTATCCGGTTTTTTAAAATAAATTAAAATGCCTTATAATACAGACAATTACTAAGTTTTATACTCTTACGCTTTAAACATCAAGACGTCTTGAGTCTAGACTCTAGCCATTAGATTATAAGACTTCAGACTAGTACAAAAAAGTAGAGTTTTGCTTTCAAGAAAAGTCAGCAAAGCTGGTCTCCCTCGCCTTATCTCCGTCGGTTTGTCAGCCGTTCCGTCTAAATTTGTGGTTACGAGGAATAGATAGTCTCTACGAAGACTCAAAACAATAATATTCTATATAATATAATGTTTATTATCTTTAGAATCGCCTTAAGTCGAAGTTAGGTCAAAAGCTAATTTCATATTTCCTAACCAATTATAGTTTTATGATACCAAGCGAGTGGCAGAAAACGGAATTTCATACCAACAGTATTCCTAAAGAGTGTTCGCGCGACACGTGGCTCGCCATAAAACCAACGAAATATAATAAAACACACCGCCGAGACTCCAAATAAATATTAATGAGAAGACGTTTTTTAAGTAACATCAAACAGAAAATACTACTAAATCAAAATACATAAAACTAATACCAAATGATGCAGTGCGTTTTGAAGGTTTTCTATATAATATTATACACTAAAATATCATGTTCTAGTTATTATTAAAACGATAACACTTCTCTATCGAACAGTATTATAGACGCTACGGACATCTGTTAAGATAAAAAACATTCTTAATTCATAAATTCGCATTGCATAATGTACCACGTTTCAAGTAAGCACATATGGTTCATTAACAAACACAAAACATGACCAGTGAGGTATAACCAATGAACACATGCAAAATTTTATGTGTTAACTGTTGTTGTTTGCGTGTATTTGTATGTGTGCGTGTCGGCTAGATTTAAGTGTTTCAATTAATTTGATCGATTTCGTTTTGGCAAAATGTTATATATTTTTTAACCTAATATGTTGGAGGAAGGACAAAATAGCGTACCTGATGGTAAGTGGTCACCTCCGCCTCTAGACATCGGTTCTGTAAGAAATATTAACCATTTCTTATAATACCAATGCGCCACCAACCTTAGGAGCGTAGATGTTATGTCCCTTGTGGTTGTTGGCTCATTCACCCATAAAACCGGATAACAACAATACCAACTTTAGCTGTTTGGCCGTAAAATACGTGATGAGTAGAAGTAAATCATGACCAGATCCAATCATACTAATATAGATAGACAACTTTACTTATTAACATTTACATAAAATGATTTGAGAATAAGATAATATTAAATTAAGTTTTCAAGATTAGAGAAACATTATTTATTTCAAAGATGGATTCATTACGTTCAGATGTGTCTAATGGTCGCCAAGAATTGATTCGAAATATCATCATCTGCTAGATAACCCAACGCAATTAAACTACATTATTAAGAAGAAGATATTTATCTTTTAATTTTTGGTCTGGAATTTTATAGGGTTAGTGTACCGTTGGTGAAGATGCATTAAACTCGAAGTACCTAACTTCGTATAATATAATGTTCGATGTATCAGCCAAGATTCACTTGTCATTCTATCGATAAATACGTATTATAATTAAAACTGAATTAGCTCTTATCACTAGTTCTTTATACTCCAGGGTCCTTCAGCAAATTTAACCAGTTAATTCTATATTACAAAGAAAAACCAACACTTGTCTCCCGACCACCAAAATATATTACGACAAAGATATATGTCAACAGATTTATTTTATCTGACGGTATATAACATGAATTGGTCTTTATATAATAAAAAAAATTGCTAGTAAATATTAAAACCTATTTAAAAATGTATAATGCCAAATGCATGCCATTCGATTTTAGAACGGAGCCCAGAGCTTCGAGTACCATTAATTTCTAGAATAATCATTCGCTATGTTCACTTAGAAGACACAAGTACAGTCTAATTCTTATTTCAATCTTATATTGAAACAACAAATAATTAGATGTCGGATGTCAATTCATCAGACGTCGTGAATATGGCGGAAGTCGAGCACATCGCGAACATCTGCGGCGAGCTCACACGCGAATTAACACGATTTCATTCGTTCAACACTAGTAATTAAACGCGAAAATTTATATCATGCAAATACGAAACGTATGGGGGGTTTCACGGCAATAGATTCTCATTTTTCAATGTTCGTTACAGTACTTCTTAATTGCATTGTAAATATTTTTCTGATGTAAGTATCAGGCTGGAAATGTCCCACTTCTGGGTTAAGGCCTCCTTGCTCTTTCACCACTTTAGTACAATGTGGGTCGGTTATATACATGTGGCATAATTTCATTGAAATTAGACACATGCAGGTTTCCTCACAATTTTTCGTCACCGCAGATCACGAGATGAATTATAAACACAAATTGAGCACACGGTAATTTAGTTATGTTTACCTGGGTTCGGACTCGCAATCGTCGGTTAAGATGCACGCGTTCCTTTCCGAATAATCTTTCTCTTGATAGTTTAATAATTAAGTTAAATGTATTATCTTGTAGGAATTACAATATTCGTTTTTTGACGATGGTCTAAACATATTGCTAATAATTGATACGACGAGCCTAGACATTAGAGGTTAGAACACATGAATCATAATTGAAGACAGCAGGTTAAAATCCAGACAAAGACCAATGAATTTTCGTGTGGTTATTTCGTCCTTATAATCATGCTCGGTGCAGTAAAAATCTACCACAAGTGTTTGATGACTGTAACCTGCATTGGAGCAGCGGATTACAAAAATAATAGAGTTGATACTGTAGGACATTTTATAGTATGTCTTTACGTGACTTTTCATTCATTAATTATTAAGAAATAACACTTACTTTTCACTACGCAAACACCTTATCAGTAGGGGTATTCTTTAAGAGAAAATCGAAAGTCACCGCAGACTACGAGCGTGAAAATTCAGAATGTGATATGCGACGTGAATGGTTATTGATACACGTATCAAAATGACGTACCGTTAGTCTTGGCAATTATTTAGAGATTTAGAGATACGAAGTGAATTCTTACGGAATCGCACTGTAGGCAGTATTATGAGTATTATGACAATAATGTCAATCTGATCGATCATAGTGTCATCCTCAACGAAACTAGCCTAGTGCACCGGATATATTATTAAAAACAAGTTTAAGTATGTACAGAAACATTTTTTTATTACGCTAAAATGGAGTTTGGACTTAAACCTCGACATCACATAAAGCCCTATAAACTAGCCACTGGACCAATGACTCCACTATCTCAAATTTGAATATCGATATTTATATAAAACCCTCATCTTGTTTTTCATTTTCACCCACTTTGAATTTCTCAGGATTTTCGAATTAAACATTGTAAGAATTCACAAAACATTCTAGAATGGATTATTGTCGTAAAGAGAGCAGTAATGGCGTCTGTGTCGGTAAAAATGTTCGTTATTGTGGTTTTTGAGCGCAAGCGACGTTGTCTAATACGTCTCCGCGGAACCCTGTACACGCTGACTAATAAATTGGGATGAATTTCTGAGCTCAGTTGATTTAAGCTTAAGCTGCATTTTAACTGAGCATTCGTAAAAATAAATGTGTATATATATAAGTATTGTTTTTATTTCGTATTAAGAATACATTTTTTTAAAAGATATCAGTAAAGCTAAATTTTAAAAGTTTTCCATTAAATACAAAATGTATCGTGGAGAGCAGAGATGGTTCAGTAGTGATGCGTGCTTTTTAACCGATGATTGCGGGTTCAAACCAAAGCAAACACAACGTATAATTCATCTCGTGCTCAGCGGTGATGGAAATCTTCGCGAGGAAACCTGCATATGTTTAATTTCAATAAAATTCAAAATTTTGGAGCATTAAAGCAGCGTGGTGAAATAAGCTCCAAAAATTTCTCCTCAAAGTGAGAAGAGGCCTTAGCACAGCAATTGGACATTTATGCGCCTTTCTGAGTGAATGACTACGTATACATACATACTGACTTTGTTAAGTTATCAAAATGTTCTGTATTCAAATAAGCTTTCATGTGATCTGAGTGTAGATTCTACAAACTAGAAATGAAAAGAAATTCAGTAGTTACTTTTTCCACCAAGTTACATAGGTATATTACGTGGTAGGTTTACACTTAATTAAACACTCTAAACATAACGATTCAAAGTGCTTTTATGAGTCTTCTTGAATAAATAATATTTTAATTTTGTAATACGATTAAATTTATTATTTATCCTTGAATAAAACCAGCGGAAAGCTCCATATGTGAATAAATAAACTAATTTCAGAGCACAGTAATCAAATTCTGTACCGAATTTCATATATATAATAATTTAATATATGTGTAATTCATCAGTCACGCGAACGACACAGATATTAAAAAAAAAAAATTAAAGCATACTGAACGGAATGATGGACACAATCGACCCAGCCAATTCAATAAATATAGTAATAATAAAACTAATATCAAATATTCAACCCTGTAGTCGCTAACTGAAATCCGTCTACCGATTTCCGCGAGCGAACATCAAAGACACAATAACAAAGTAACCCTAAAAACATAATGAGACGGCAATAGGCGCAAGTGCTGTCGTTCGCATGGTCCCGTAGCAATTTCGGGTATCCTCATAAATATGTATAAGGCGGTACTCTTCTTTTCCTTTACTTATCAATTACTGGGTCGTTTAGACACGGTGCCGCCGGGCGGAAATATGGGACGCAAGGGTTAACACATTATGGCGCTTTGACTCTTTTGTAACTTGCTTTACATTGGGACTTTTGTGTAGAAACGTTATCACTATTTTTCGAGTTCAGCGCCGAGCAATTAGCTGTGCTAAGTACAACAACACAAGTTACTTATTTATCAAAATATAATGTATATAAGTATAACATAATAATAGTATTTACTTGGGGGCAGAACTTTTGTGCAAGCCTGTCTGGTTAGGTACCGTTGACTAGATATTCCACCGTCAAACAGTAGTACTTATTATTGTTGTGGTCCAGTGAAGACTGAATCAATGTAACAATAGACACAAGATAACATCTTAGTTTCCAAGGTTGGTGGTGCAATGGCGATGTAAGGAATGGCTAACTTACAGCGCCATTGTCTGTGAGTGTGACCACTTACCATCAGGTAGCCCATTTGCCCGTCCACAAACATATATCATAAATATATAGTTTATTTATTAGTACTAACAGTTCAGAGAGAAATAAGATAAAATTTTATTAATTAATTAAGTACTTATTGTATAATTAATGTTATGACTTAATTAAATATGAAAGCATAATAGAAATATCATATATTTAGCAAGAAGTACAATGATTAAATCTTTATATTTATATATATAATTGTTGTTTAGTAAATTATCTTCACAAATACACTGTTTTTAACTGCTATGATTTTTTAACGTAAAATATTTGTATGTATTATTTATGTATGAGCTAAGTCCATCTCAGTCCTGTATTTACACAGAGTTCACTCCTAAACTATATACCATACGTAACCCTTAAGCCCCCAGGCGACACCCCGCATTTTAAAGGGTGAATTTTATTGCAAAAAATACTCGACAATTTTACGCCGTACAAAAAAGTCCCCGATGTCCCTGAGGTAGTTTCGATTCGTATTCGATTATTTTAGGGTTAAACGTCATTGATATCGCCCATCAGTGCTGGGGGGTTATTGAATTTTTTTTTACCTCTAATTTGTACGGACCATGTGGCTGATAAAGATCGTATTGGTTATTGATGATTAAATACATCAACCCATTGTGGTAACATTTCATTTAAATGATTTGTTATTCGTTATTTATTTGTGTTTGTTCGTGTTTAAAAGTTCGGTGAAGAGAAAACAATATAAGTGTCATAAGTAATTATAAAATACTACTTTAAATATGCTTTAATTTGTTTAACCATTTTAATCAAAAGAAATACAGTCACGTGACAAATTGAGTTTGAATTCAGAGCTAAATAAATGAGATTGATTCACGTTGCACTTCTATTAGTTATAAAATGTGACCATCATCACAACCTAAAGTTAACAAAAATTACTATAACATAATTAATTTAAAAAAAAATGGTAGACGTTTTGCCAGTAAAATGTATTAAGGAAAATACCTTTACACTCCACACCCTCAATGTTTAATAATTCCTTAAAAAATCGTACATTTTATCATTAGTTATTCGTAACGGAAACAACGTATAACCGCCACCATCTCAATAACCGGTATTAATGAGAAAAAAAACGAAAACAATGACAATAAAAAAATCCATACCCGCATACAAAAATGAGCAATCTTTTAACGTAATCTTTAAATATCGAATCAAACCTCCGTTTTAGCAATTTACGGTAAATTTAGTGTTGGAGCCGTTTTTACCAATTGACCGTCGACAGATCGGAGCAGATAAACTGCTGCGCCCGCATGTGCGCGCACGCAACCGTCGTCATAGAGCAAGGGAATATAATGAAGGGTATATAATGAAGCATATTAACATATATATAATTACGCTGAGATTATTTAACATACTGACCAACTTTATTACCGAAGTGTGTCAAGTTTGACACTCACGAAACTTCATTCTATCTAAGTGTTCGTGTACTTGGTGAGAAAGAGTTGGCCAAATTTATTTGTTTTATATTCAAAAGCCAAGCGAAGAAATAACTTACTCGATTTGCCTTTGAATATTGGCATTGGCGAAATTGCAAATCACTAACCTAACCTAACACTATCAAATTGCCGCCAATTTTACTTTTTTAAACGTTATGTCCAACAAAAACTGGCTCAATCAGCCTTCATACGAAGACAACAGTAAAAAATAAAAATGAAGAATTTAAAATGTTTGATAAAATATTAAGTCGTTTGGTACAAGAAATGGGAAGTTGATGGTAAGATCTCGAGTAGTAGTATAATAGTTGCACACAATACCTAATTAAAGCACATCTGGATATTACGCAGCTGTTACTCTTTGCACAAAAAGCATTCAACAGTTCGTCATTAATAAATAGTTGATGCGGCTTACAGTATAACGGTATCGCTGTGTGATTCTTTTATCATTGTACTAAATATAGAACCTCACTAGGACAAATTGACTAGATATCATTCATGAACATGCAAGTAAATAATGAAGATAGATTTTCTTGGTAGGACTTTGCATAAGCCCGTCTGAGTAGATCTCTTAACATATTTTCTACCGCCAAACAGCAATATTGTATTGTATTGTTTTGTTCCGGTTTGAAAGGGGAATGAAACAGTGTTACAGTAGCACAAAGAAAATAACGTCTTAGTTCCCATGGTACGTGGTACATTGGTGATATGAGGAATGATTAATATAATAATACCAATGTCTATGGGCAGTGGTGACCACTCTGCCTACTACCAGTCCGCCTACCTATATGACAAACATTTTATATACATATATTAAAAGCGATATCTCATAGGGTATGAGGGTATGAGTGTATTTAAATAATAATAATAAATCAACGGCCCATAAATGTCATTCAACAGCGCAAAAGCCTCCTCGTTTTTTAAAAAGAAGAGTGTGAACTTATTTGTCCAGAATAATCAAGGTTCGGTAAAAATACTTTAGGCAAAATTTCACCCGAAAAACCGATACTCCTTGCGGTGCCTTCGCTGCACGGCCATTCAACTGCATGGAAATTATACCTACGATTGACCGTCCATCTCGAACCTCGGTATCTAACTATTAATAAGCTTACCAAACTTCTTTTATTAAGGAACTTAGGACATACCGTAATTAGTTTAGTAATATTACTAATTTTCTGAATATACTATTGTGTTAAGGTATGTGTATGAAAATATATCATCATTCATTTAGTATATTCATATTGACCCTTATAAATATATAAAAAATGCAATCATTTTTCTAGAAGTAAAGGTAAACCAAGGCATAATACCAATATGGACTCCACAAAATCTTTATGCAGCTCTGCCATGTTATTAGTTTTTTATATCAAAATTTTATACATATTTTACTAGGTGGTAGGACTTTGTGCCCGTCTGGGTAGGCACCACCCACTCATTAGATATTTTACAGGCCAACAGCAATACTTGGTACTGTTGTTTTCTGGTTTGAATTGTGAGTTAGGTACATACGTAATAGCTTATGTTCTTAGCTCCCAAGGTTGGTGGCGCATTGGCAATGGAAGGAATGGTTACTATTTTTTACAGGGCCAATGTCTAAGCTAAGTGCAGTAATGACTACGTACTATCAGGCCATTTGCCTCATAGGACGTAAAAAAAGATTCCTCAATTCTTCTTGAAAAGAGTTTTTGTCGGTGTTTTACGATTTCTGTATTTCAAATCTATTTTGGTAGCTGTAAATTAAATTATATGATGAGCCAAAAGGAATAGTACAGCCCTTTTAATAAAGTATATTTGGATGCAATGGACTACTTAAATTAAGATACTAATCGTAATCAGTAATAAACAATAACTTAAAGGACTACATATTAAGAGCGTTTTTAGCTTGCAGCTGTATGAGTGATTAAGCCTTTATTCCAATCAATTATAACGTCGTATCAAATAAAATCGACACTCATTCGTTTTAAACTATTGAACGAATATTGCAAATTAAAAATTCAAACTCTAATCAGACCGTGCTTAAATAATAGCCCATAGTTCTTTATCAGTATTATCAATTGAAACAACTCAGACGTTCCTCAAACAAATCTAAATTCACGTTTATAATTATGCTAATGAAAATGATCTTTAAAATGATCGCTTCATCAACAGCAATCTGACGCAAGATTATAATTAACGTATAATCAGTTAAGTGACGATAATGACATGCGGGTATATGTTTTGTTTGTTTTTTTCGTTGATCGTACGTTCACCCTTTGTCTTAGTGACAGACATGTTACGGAGACCACGGGGGCGATGTGTTTGCTTTTTATTTCAGGCCTAGTCCCCGCGCGTTTAATCGTGTTGTACAATTTAAGTGAAAATTCTTTGGCCATATTGAGATTTCAATTTGATTGCATCGTTCTTTATACAGCGTTTTGTCAAAAGCATTTGTCACGTGCACGAATTGCAAAGTTTATTTTTATCTGTGACCAGTTGCTGAATCACGTGAATCTTATGTGAATGGTGAGGGTCAAGTACTAAATTCACGTGCTTAATTCGTGTTTTTACTACCTGTGATCAATGCTGAAGAAAATTATTGCTAGGCAACCTGCATGTAGTAGATGTAATTTATCTATCAACTCGTACTGGAGCTGCGTGGTGGAATAGACTCCTTCTCCATGAGAGTGTGTAACGTCGCTGCACCTTCTCTTATTATAAACTGAACATTTTTAATTTACTAGGCATCGGTATATCTTTGGTTAAATATTGATCTTTCGAAGTTTAATAATTTATTGTAATTGTGGCAATTTATAATAACTACTGTAATGATAATATTTAAGTTAAGTATATTTATAATAATCAAATTCTACCACTAGTAGAACTCAAGAGTCTTTCATTCATAAATATAAATAATTATAAATAAATATTGGACAACATCACATACATTACTCCCAATCATCAAATCAAAATACATTAGATCCCAATGTAAGTAGCTAAATCACTTGTGTTATGGAAAGCAGAAATACCGACGGTACCGTAAACACCCAGACCTAAGACAACATAGAAAACTGAACTTTTTCTACATCGACTCAGTCGGGGATCGAACCCGGGACCTCGAAGTAACGTACCCATGAAAACCGGTGTACACACTACTCGACCACGGAGGTCTTCATTAAGACTTAAATGTTTAGTTATACTTAAAAACGTATCCTATAAATGTTACAGCAGATTAAAATAGATCATTCGTTTATTCTTTCATCAACCAGTCAAAGAGTCGATTAGTCCAACTTGTTCCATATCAGCTAATTACATGTTATTCCCACTGATTAAAGCACAGCTTGTGTTTAATGAGTGACTCAGATGGTTAGAAAGCTATTCACTCGATACGACATGAGAACGACTGCCTGACGACGTTTAGTCGTTAAATTGATTTGGTTTTTAAGTGATAAATATATATACCGACGCACCAGGTTGTAAATTGTTTTATACTTTATTTTGATTGGTTACATTTATGATTTAAATGTTTAAGTATGTATGCATTGAATAACAATAATTAAAAAAAAGTTTTATTTAAATATGTATTAATAAAATTATTTTAAAACGTAAAATTACATATTGTGTGAGGCCTAACAAATTTACATGAAATTTGGTCAAATATACGCTTTTTTCCTGATGTTAAATATATAAGGTTGACTTTAGTAGGCTTTTACGTTTGACACAAAATTGTTACTCCTGTTAGTCGACTGCATAGAGTTAGTAACATGTGGGGTATGTATACGGTTCTACAACAGGATCCCAGAAAGTGTTCAAAATGCTTCTGTTGCCAAATTTAAAAAAAAATGTTAAGGAACGCTTGTGTGCGAAAGGTTACTATACAATTTACAATTAGTGAGTTTATGATTGATTGCACTCCTTGGGAATGAAACGTTCGCCTCCTGGTTATGTCTATTCATATAATACAAAAACACAAAAAATAAATAAAAAAGACCCGCTGAGTTACTTTCGCAGGTTCTTATTGGGTCAGGGTGTTTCCTTTTCTGAACCGGTGGTAGTGTTTAATTTGACTATCAATAAGTAAGTGTTATGCTTCTATATTGAATAGAGGAATTTGAGTTTGAGTTTGACATCATTAATTAAACATAAACTTACGACAACTTCGATATATCACCGAAATCTATCGAGAAGACCCAACAAGATAATTAATGAATTTATAATCAAAGCGATATTGTTGAAACTGTAAAATATCGTACCGACTAAAGTTCCCATGAGCGTTCACACAGCAGTCATCTTTCTCAATCAACGACCCATCGGGGCACGATTTTTATTGTTTTCCGACCAATTGCTACGGGCGACGATATACTTTTTTATAATTTCCTCCCAAAACACTCGATTAGATAATTAATTTTACGGTCACTTGATTAAACTTAACGGTTGCGCTAAAAATCCACTAAAATTCCCTTTGTGTTATTTTTAACAGTCGATTGTCGTTTTACGGCCGCGTTAGTTTACAGATAGTTAAAATAATCAAAAGATTTAATGGATGTTTGAAAGTGAATGGTATTAAAGGGTTTTATTAGTGACGTACGATAAAAAAATGACGTAATTAGACGTTTATTTTAGATAAATTTATTATTTATTAGCAATTTTTACAAGCTCGTTGGTATTAATCTATCTATAAATATCACTATGTATAACTTGAGACATCATCAATATTTTAGTAGAGGTGTATTTTGTACATCTTTGATGTTTAGATTAGCAGTGCATTTATATTGTATAAGAAGAGTTAATCACTACTTTATAAGTCTCTTACTGTAAAGACTTATGGCATGGCATGGCAGTGGTGAGCTTATAACTATCACGTGGCACATTTGCCAATTCGCCAACCAACATTAATACCAACCAACCAACATAAAAACGAAAATCGCAAGAATAAATATAAAAAAAAAAAAAAAAAATGTGTCAAAATGTAAATAATTCAATTCAAGTAACTTCGCAACAACTATAGAATCCTAACTTTACATTATTACATTGAATATTTAAATTAAACTACAAATTCAAACCTAACTATTAACAAATTAATAATATATCCTGGTTGAAAGAAAATAAAGTAAACCAAATTTCAAATAGTTATGTCCAATTAAAAAAGTCGATAAAGCAATTACAATTCCACGATTAAACTACCAGGTACAGTTAAGTAAAACTTTATATAATAGTAATATTCTTTATATTATGTCAAATAAAGCTTAAAGACGATTGAAACCACAAAATAGGACGCTCAATAAATTAATCAATTAATTTTATTGCTCATTATTAATTATAACAAAAGTACTTAGATATTTTTGTCGCTGATTGTACATGCTACGTGCTCCCCGGGGCCTGTCACTCTAGGCGTTGTTTCTACTTGGCTTTTAATAAACGACTCTGTTGTTTTTTTTTATTTTCGTCGCGTTTTCCAATTCCCATTAGACGCGGCTAATGAGTTTTGCTTACAAGTGACAGATGGTTGACACTTTAAAGGTCTTTTGGAGCGCAATCGGTTAAATTATAAATATACATATATAATATAAAAATAAGTATTATATTATACACGTACGAACGTAAGTAAAGTGTTACTTCGTGTCATTGTGCAAACTCTACCAAACTGCGATTGATATTGTTGTGTTCCGATATCTAGGGTAAGGTAAGCCAGTGAAACGCACAAGAGACATAACGTTTTGGTTCCCAACTTTGATGTTGTATTGACGATGTAAGGGATGCTTAATATTTTTTGCAATGTCTCTCCGTGGTGCCCACTTACAATAAGGAGGCCTATTTGCCAGACTGCCTTACTATTTCAATAAATAATAAACCAAAAAGACTTTTATTGTAAGAGTGGACAAATTTCTTGCATCAACCTATTTCTTCTGATCGTTAAACTCAACGCTTTCACGTAAATACGACAAATGCGTGGAACTCACCACTTCCCTTTAGCTGAAAAGCAGAAATTAAAAAAACATATAAGCATTACAATATCATTTATAATTAACGTCCGATCTATTTTCTTTAAAAACATTTATTGTTGTTATTTTTACATTACAATGAAATAACAATTTTTCGTATGTACATCATTTCCTTAAAGGAAAATGTATTTTTGCCGACTAAAATCGTATATAAAACCCAAGACGCAATACTACAATATATTTATATTAAAATTGTCGTGAATTTCAAATTAACCCATTTATATTGTCGGTTCCGTTTTATTCTTTACAGTTTCTACTGTTTTATACCAATTATTAAGCCAACTGATGACCCCTTCCCTTAATGGGTGAGCTTTTAAATTAAACAGCGCGTGACCGAGCCGTACTGCATTTACAGTAAACGAACACACTTAAAATTAACAATACATTTACAGAAAAATAGTCCTTATATTTTACGTATAAAAGTTATAATCGCTTGGTTTGATATTAAATTTTTTAAACGATTTACGTAGTGTATAGTAATACAAATAAATACTAAGCCGCGATATACTGACGAGTAAACAGGGGTAAAATAACAGCTACTTTTACAATATTTTGATATATTGGCCATAATAACAGGCGAGCGACTTTTCGCTTTAAAAATCGGTCGATGATGTTTACTGTTCAAGTAAATTACCGTTTAAGTTGAAGGCTATTTACCATATTGGTCATGTGATGAATTACTACGGGTTCTCGAATTTCGAAATCACATTTTTGCAATTGTATTCGAGATTTATTGAAAAATCTAATTGTTAAATATATTAAAATATTATAGTAAGTAATTATAGGTTTTCTTCAATTATGTATTTTATTGAATGAAATTACAGATTTTTTTTGTATTGAATGACGTAATGCGTTTATATTCAATTTTAAGATGTCAGATGTCATGGTGACTTAATCTAATATGTAGATTATATATCATAATTGTATCTTATCTATTATATTATGTACGTACAATTGTACACGTATGACACGTGCAATGTTCTCGCAAAAACTGAAGAAACTCGTAAGCCTTTTTTCCCTTACAGGTAATTTACTCTGTAATAATATACATTTGGAAATTCAAATGAACCGAGATGGCTGATTTTTGATATGTTGTAGGGAGGGCTTATGAAAGCTCAACTTGAAATTGTCGACCTCGATTTCCTATGTGCGTTCGCCACAATATTGAAAAAAGGCTTGCTCAACTGTGCGTCGTGATACGAAAATTGACTAACAATATACATAATTTAAAGTAGGCAGCGCATCATTTACCATCAGCCAACTCATGAATATAATATATCCTAATATATAAACACTAATAATGAAAATAAAATTTCGATTCGATCGAGTATCATTAGTAACGCCAATGTTTGATTTGAGATTTTTTAATGAGCGCTATACGCTCAAATAAAGTTATAATTTTTGAATAAAACATCGTACCACGGCGCACACGCCGTTTTTATGGCTTATATGCAATTATTGTTTAAAGTAAATATTATTGAAACATGATGGATTCAATTTAATAAACAAGTACATGGCTAATGTTAAAATCAATACTGTTGTTATGTGTCTTTTGTTTTTCCTTTCCAATTAAAAATAAGTTTTTTAACCTAATTTATTTATTTAACGGATTTTTTTTTATGAGGCATAGTTAGGCGGCATGGTCACCACTGTCCATAGAGATTGGCGCTGAAAGAATTTTTAATATTTATATACATATGTATGTCGTCCATGCGCTCCAACTTCAGAAGCTGGGATGTTATATCTTTGTAGTTACACTGTTTCACTCACCCTTCAAACCTGACCACAACTATACTAAATATTGCTGCTTGATTGTAAAACATGTAATGCGTTGGTGGTACCTATCCGATGGAGTTACACAAAGCCTACCACCAATTTAATATAAAATTAAATTGATGAAAAACTGTACAAAAATTAGTATGTCTTAGTTAAATCATGCACCGGTTGCAGTTTCTTTGATTTATATAATTGATAAGCTTCGTTATTGTCTAAGATAGTGTGGTATCATTTTATTTTTAATAAATAAATCATTAATTAAAAAATATATTTAATGCTTATTTCATTCCACTGTTTCTATTTTTTTTTTATTTGAGATTAATCAAGGAATGTGAATCTACTGAGAATCATTTGTAAGAACTTCAGTCACTGTGTTAAAGGATTTATATTATACCTAATATGATGTGAAAACAAATCAAAAGAATTTAATTCAAATAAACTTCACAATGAAGCGTTTTTGAATCGTCAATATTTAAACACTACCACCGTTTCGAAAGCAGTCTTCAGCGTAAAGAAACGGCAAGAAACTCGCATAGTTGCTCTTTTCAAATAAACAGATTTACAATGCTGTTATTAACAATTAGTATTCAGGTGTTTATTTCTAAAAAGTATTATTTTAATGAATAATAAGATTAATTAATTAATTAATTAAATATTTTATATAATGTCTACTTTAATTCTATACTGTTATATATTATAAATAGATAAAATTTGTTTATTTGTATGTAGGGAATAATCTTCGGAACTAATGATCTAATTCCAAAAAGAAATGTCTGGTAGAAAGCTACCTTATTCCTGAGTGCTATACGGTATTAATTCTATTTATATTACATAATTTTCTTGAATAACAAATTGCACCCGTGCGAACCCGAAAGGGTCTCCAGTGATTTACAATTATAAGCTCTATACCATTTCGTTCGAATAAAAATCATAATATAGTATTTATATAGCAGTATTACACGAAAAAGCGACAAGGCAATAATAACCCAAAAAACCAGTGACACAAACCTGCCCACCCCATATATATTACACGTACCTAATAACCTAGATGACTCTATTAACCCCCAGACTTTGTTTACGTAATAGAATAACGGCCTATTGTATAATAAATTGGGAGATTTCCATACTTGATAGCAGTATATTTATCATTTTAATACTGGAGAGTGCTCAAGGGTACCACGACGTCGTTAGCTTGCACGAAATGCAAACATATCCGTGTTAATAGAAAAAAATGTAAAACAATCCAATTTAGACCTTGTAGCCGTAGTATTAGGGCGAGTAATTATATTTTTTAACGGTAAAATAAATTTGGTTCCACGTTGAAAGTTAAAAAGGGAGTCATCGGATGATTGACAGATATGTGTTATTAATTTGCGATGCGAACGACAACGAGCGATTATACGTTATTAGGTTTGAACTTAATGGCTTAATAAGGGGCATAAATAAATCAGATGTTATATTTTCATGTCTACTGTTTATTATTGTTATTGATATTTATTTTTCGATTGAGACCAAAGGCAAAGGCAAACCTGAGGCAAATGGACCACCTGGTGGTAAGTGGTCACCACCGCCCATATACAATGGCTAGAAATATTAACCATTCCTTACATCACCAATGCGCCACCAACCTTGGGAACCAAGATGTTACGTCCCTTGTGTCTGTAGTTACATTGGCTCACTCACCCTTCAAACCGGAACACAACTATGCTATGAGTACTGCTGTTTGGCGATAGAATATCTGATGAGTGGGTGGTACCTACCCAGACGGGCTTGCACAAAACCCTACCAACAAGAAATTTAAATAGTACTCTAGTATAAGTAGCTCAAGTACAAGACAGCAACTCTTATTAATATTCGCTGAAAAGACGTTCGCGAGCCCTTGATGTTTGATAAATACATTTATACTATATTATAAATGTGAAAGTAACTCTGTTACCTCATCGCGCTTGAGCCGCTGAACCGATTTAAATGAAAATTGCTATAGAGATAGTTCCGAGGAAGGAAATAGGCTATATTTAATTCACCTCTCGAGCGGTTAAAATGGGGGTAAAGTTTTATATAATTCGCTCGAATAAAGCAGGTTCAGCTTGTAAGGAATTATAAAGACTATATTGATTATGTATTTGAACAATATAGATTTTATATTACTTTTTTTAAATCCGTTCCGTCAATTTAATAGTCCGTCAATGTGATGTTAATTAAACATATTATTTCGGTTAAGAAAATGTATTTCCTTGCAATATAACATGGAGTACGTTTATGTAATAATTATTAATATTTATGATATTATTATTCTTGAAAATATTGCATTTTATAAATGAATATTGTATAGATTTTTCATCTCATATATTAAAAAGAAACATCGTTGTTTTGTCCATGTATATTAATCGTAAACTGATTGAAAATGATCTATTGAATGTAGATTAATAAAATTTTGACAAACATTATAATTCAGTAATCTTAGTTAACAGGAATGCACTGAACAAACAAAAATGGTTTTACAAAAACAATTCTACCTTGAATCGTAAATACAACAGTTTCCACAAAATTAAACTTTATTTTTGAACTCCGCGTTTTTGTTTTGTCCTATTTGGAAACACACGGATTAAAATTTAAAATTTTACCGCGTATTGTTTTTCGTTAGCAGCTTGACAAAGTTAGATGAAAATATTTTTATTTTACATGCATAGTTTCTATTATCGCTTTGGACTTTTTTTTACTGTTTGACCAAGTTTTAGCAACGTTATTAAATTAAATAGGAAAGTAGATGGATAGATGGATATTTTTTTCTGTAGTAGTATATTTTAGTTATTTAGTATCTGGGTAGGTACCGCCTACTCACTTCATATTCTATCGCCAAGCAGTAGTACTTTTGTGTAGTTTGAAGGGAGAATGGTCCAATATAATTATTGGCAAAAGGGACATAACATCTTAGTCCCCATGGCTTGTGGCGCATTTATTACTCAAAATTTATTTAGGCATAATATATACCTTATGAAGTTATTCATCTAAATAAATACATTAAATTTTTAAATCATTACTAAAGCAACATGTAAAAACGGACTCGTCCGAATTGTAAGGAACAACCTTCGTTCCACAAATATAATTCTTAATAAATTTAAAATTAAAAAAAAAAAAGTAATTAGTCTACGAATTTTATAAATATAAATGTCATAGAATTATATGTATGCATTATAGAGATAAACTTTTGCTAAAACTAAATGCCTAGAATAATGCTATAAGCTTCAGACATATATTTTTCTGTATTACATACTTTTGCAATACATCATGAATCTCATTTTAATGTATGTAGTTTAAAGTTTTAATAATGTTATTTACACCTTTAAAGACGTATCACTTTGCATGTTACCCAAGTCAGATATTAATTTTAAGTGCTTAGTGACAAGTTGATGGTGTAACTTTTCCAATAAATAAATAAATAAATAGTGTATATATACATAAAAAAATAAAGCGCATTGCACGAGACAAATGCACCAGCACACTTTGACCATTAAAACGCAATTCGATTGAACGCGTTTGCAAACGTAACGAAACACCGTATCTATGTCAAAATGGCCAGTAATTCAATTTCGGCAGCGTATGTATTGCTTCACCTCGCTTCTCCGAGACCACTTCATGTGTAATTCTCTTAATTGAAATTTTTCAGACATATGTGTTTGTGTTACGAGAATACTAGAGTATTTTTTTATAAATAAGTCTGTTTTTGAGTCTATATAATATATCTGAATTTGTGATCGATTTATTTATTTTGTAATGTTTCTAGGATAATTATAATTTTTACTCAGAGTTAAAAATATTGATCCATCCCCGTAGTCTTAATTAAATTTGATGCGATTTTCATTTCTCAATGAATGGGCTATCTAACGCAATTATACTGTTACAAATTGGACCCGTTAGTCTTGAGACTAGCGCATTCAAACAAACAATATCTTCAGCTTTTTATATACTATATAATAAGCTTTTATAGATATAACCTGAAAAGCATATAGTATAAAGAGCTAATTATACTTACTCAGTTTCTGTTTAACTCAATCCATCAACTACAAGCTTGTACAAAATATAAATACTTGAAATGATTGCTTTATACAATGAGCAATGTATGTGGGTAATCGAAAACGGCCGCTTTTTACATATTTTTGAACCAAAATGTCTATCGTTTTTTCTTAGAATTTATAGGAGAGTTGTAGTACGTATTGATTCGATTAGTATCCTATCACCGAATGAGTCCCCAGGTGTCTATCTCGTGATTTCCTTTAATCAATGGCTACGGAAGATCGGAGAGGAGCAATTTCTTAACGTAACTTTACTGCTGTCAGGTGCATTGTGCCTTAGATTCGATCCTTTGAGAGTAAACTTCTTTACAGCTTTATAAGATACACGGTTTAAATGTTACAATACAATAGTTGACAAACATTTATAGGGACTTACAAATTGAATAAGATTTTATTATTCAATTTATTAGGTGAAAGAAACTACTTTCAATATGGCGGATACAATCAGCCATATTTGGTTACAGATTCAAAGATTCGAGCATTCAAAATATATTTCAATGGTTTTATGACTTATACTATTTGATACTGTAGAATCATCGTACGCAAATTCCTCCAATATAATTAAATTAAAGGCATTTCTTACCTCCTCCTTCTTACCTCTCTCTCTTTCTCTCAAGAACCAATACAAAATTTCAATCAAAGATAATAAATAACAAAAGTGAACTTTCATAAAAACATAAAATTAAATATCAAAAAGACGTATCGCGAAACCGAGCTATTTATGAAACCGATTTCAACCGTTCATGAAAAGTGACGTCACGATGGGCTAATGAGGAAGGAACGAACCTCAACCGGGATGCGAGCAATTAGTGCGATCATAACAAATCCCCGGGAAGCTGGATAATCGGACGAGGACAAACCAGCAATTATAATTGGTGTACAGTGATGCATAATACTGAATACGCGAGTACTGAGATAATAATCTCGTTTTTATGTACAGTTGGACAATGTTTTTATCGATAATTGGTTTTCGGCAGCGGCTTCACCCGCGCGTTAAGGCAGTGGTCCTTGGGTTTAGGTATAAAAATTGTGTATGTACTATCTCCAGCTTGCTTCATTATAAATTTTATCGAATTCGTTTTAGTTGTTTAGCTATTAAAGTGTAACAGAAAGAGTTACTTTCGCATTTGAAATATAAGAATCGATTGAGATACTTTTTGGTTAGATTATGGTTTCTGGTTTTTTACCTCGGTACGTGAGTTGTATTGGATAACTCATATGGAGTCGTCGGATAAATTAAAAATGAAGAGATTTTAAAACGTCAATAAAAAAAAAGGTTTACAACCCGATTTCACAAAAACTGCCAAGTGAAAAGTACGAAATAAGAAAATATTCTTGACCAAAATACGTATACCATAACTAACGACTTAATTTATTCGTCATAATATAAGATATATATTTCAATTTATCACACAGATATTATGATGTCCAGAGGATACCACCTCGCCATATATACAAAACATATATAGCCATATGGCTATATATGTAACATAGCCTGTTGAAATCACATACCCTCCATAGTTGGATAAGAAATAAATTATAAATTAGTAGTGCCTTAGTACAAATTATCTTTGTTGCCGATAAAACAAAAATACTACTTCGAAAAACCTAAAACTAATCAATAAAAGTAAATAACATTAATACAAGTTCCAATATTAAATACTAGTTAGGACTTTTTCAATAGATTGACTATATTGAAAATGATGTCTCAAAGGAAACTGATACAGGCCGTAAGAGAACAGACTGAATCATATGTGTTTGGTCTAAGTCATAGAAAAATTAACGTCGTTTTTAACTGTTCAAGAAGATTGCTTGGTGATGGGGCATTGTGCAAGCTCGTCTTTGTTGGTACCACCCACACATCATATATTCTGCCGCCAAACAGCATTACTTAGTATTTTTTTGTCCTGGTTTGAAAGATGTATGAGCCAGTGTAATTAGATGCACAGGGAACTTAGCACAGCGCGCAAGGTTGGTGCAGTGACAATATAAGGAATAGTTACACTTTTTTACGGTGCTAATTCCTATATCGGTGACCACTCATGGGTGCCAATTTACCAGTCTGCCTGTCAATTTAAAATAAAAAATACCGTCACATCTGCTGCACCACCACCTACCACCACTAACACATCCATTAAAGAGTTGGTCTTTTGTTAACTTACATTTTGTGATAATTTATCATTTCACGATAATTGCTTTTTATTTTGAACCAGAAATTCAATGGTCGAATAAATAAATGTAGTTAATACACAAAATAGTATGACCCGATGGCCGTTGGAGCATATGCTTAAAGTGGAAAGCGCGGCTCTTTATTTCTGATGACCTAAAGAACCCACAGACCAGAGGCCTTGTGAGAGACCTAAATACAATTGTGATGACGATGGCGAAATTATGAATATATAGCTAAATACAAACGAATCAAATATATATTCCTGTTCTTCGAACCACGATCTAAAGCCCGAGGCGCAGAGAAACTTAAACATGAAATCTTTGAGATTCAAATCGCCACAAATGATGTTAATACTGCAGCTGGATGGATTGCAAAGTAGTCGGAATATGTTACTGCTTTTAAGTACTCTGAGTTGGGAATATGATTCTTATTTTAAGTACGTTAAGGATTAAATTTGAAAATTTTATAATACAAACTTTTATTAACATAATTTTCTGAATAGGTATTTATTATAAAGTATCATTTATTTCAATAATCTCTTGTTAAGTAAGCTTAATAACTGGTATTTGTTAATTTTCAATAACAAATCCCGCAGTTGGTTACCAGTAAATTTAAAGTTCATGTGATAGAAACTGATATATTATACTATATGTTTAAAATCTTGTATATTATTATAAATCATTTCACAGGAAAACATAGTAATTTTATTATAGTACATATTACTTACTAATTAGAACAGTACCTATTAGAGTATTTAACAAACACCACTTTAAAACTTACCATAAAAAAAATCTGATTTTTTTGTCGATATGCAATTACACGGATATTATAAGTGTAACCCGCTGTAGTACACATTACTTCGGGTTCGGGTTTAAGAACTTTATTTAAAGAATTTACATTCACTTAAAAAACAATAATACAATTATAAAAATTATGTTGGGTAGTTCGACAATTCGTACGGTACACTCGATGCATAGAAACGGAGAACTGTTGCAACTGGAAGTGTTAACATACCGAAATTTAGAAGTTTGATATAATGTTAAAAAATATTTGATATGTAATGTATTGTACAGTAATTTATTAACATAGGCTCTGTAAATATCTATATTAGTTCAATTCACATTACTGCATTTCGCTATCCATAAATAATAGTATTATATAATGACTTATTATGATATTGCAGAACCTTCTGTCCCGAGATATGTACAACAATAATGTTATATACTTATATATATTTTCTTTTAAAAGAATAGTAGCACTGCCCCATTATAAGGAATTATTTAATACTAATACACATTCCTATTTACCCCTTCATTTTTAAGCCCAATGGGTCAGGATAGATTCTGCGACTTTTTACGCCACGACTTAAACAATTGCGCTAATTACACTTCAATTACGAAAACATATTTGTTTTAAAATATGTAAAAATTAATGTTACTAAATCACTATGTAAATTTTTCAACTATCTACAATATAAAACAATGATTTAAGAAATTGTAGAATACTATCGGTAGAAATAAGATTAATAATACATAGATTTTTTAAAACGAAGTTCTTTTAGGTACTCAGTTACAATAGAGTGAACTAGGAGAATTCGTGTAATGAAAAAGAGTTAATGGCTCTCTAGGAGACATTTCTCTTTCTCTTTATTTGTTCTATTATATACGGTTTTATATAATATTATTTAAACGTATTGTTTTCATTGTTATGTAATGTATCTCAAACGTCGTTAGTTTATCATATTGTGTATGTTATTTAACACATAACATATAACCAAAGATACTTCGTTCCAACGGAGAGACCCACGACATATTTAGTCTTTTATTTTCTATATACTTAACTAACTTTAAAGCTGTTCTATTATACAAAATAGATAGGTTGGTAAAAACAATAACATCGTATGTATAAAAATAAATACTAACGTAAGGCAAAGAACGACGCCCGCGGGACCGAGCCGCCGCGCCGTGGATTGTTGATTCCAAATGGCGGTGTGTTTCGATTGCACACCGTTTCGGGATTGCTTTTAAATGTATGAAACTGGGAGCGATGAGGATTTCTTTCCATCAATAATTTAGGACTACGTAAGGAGGTTCACATAAAAAGGTTTTTGTTGAAACTTTAACTAGGTTTTTTGTAATATTTTGTTTAAAAAAAATATTTTTTTTATTTCATTCTAAATTGTATTTGGTGTTTTCCATTCAAGTTTTATATGATTAATTTATTTGTTTTCTTTGAACGTATCTACTCCTTAGATGAAATTACGCATAGAACATTATTATATATTACAAAACATTTTATTTAAACCTCCTTATTTTCATATAAGTACCTACTTAGATTTCTTGTCTCTTGTTCTTTAAAAAATGTATGTGATATTATTAAATAAATTTTGTATGTTTGAAGTTACGTTAGACTTACGGATAATATTATTTTCCAACGGCATGGCGGGCCGCCTTGCAATTTCCCTGTTCTATGTCCCTGAATAATATTTCCATAAAATTTTTGTAAACATATCTGAATACGATTTGTTGAGAAGATTAAACTGGAGCCCCATTTCCGTATGGCTTACTTTTGATTATTTATTGCGTTCGTACTCTTGAGGATTCATCTATGCTTTCATTGTAAAGATTATATCGCATATATTTATTATAAATATTATATGCAATATAGAAACTTTATTATAATGTTTATTTATTCTCACTCATGTATAATACATAAATATAAAATACAAAATATATAAAATATATTTAAAAATATAAAATACAGAGGCCAACCAGTGGCGGGAACAGGGTCCAAGCCACCGGTGGTCAGGGCCCCAGAGAGAGGAACTTCCTCACAATACGCGCCGTGCCGAGGAGTACTGCCTTCTGCATCAGGCTCTTGACCCAGCTGCCTAACGAGAGCCTCTTAAGGTGTTGGCCGAGGCTCTTGGCCATTAGGCCATTCGCTGAAACGACTATCGGCACAATAACTGCTGTATCCACATCCCACATGTCGACAATCTCGTGAGCTAAGTCAAGATATTTTATTTGCTTATCCTTCTCAGCCTTCACGAGATTCTCGTCATGAGGGATGGTGACATCAATAATTATCGTGCAGCGCTCTGACCGATCTAGCACCAATATATCAGGCTTGTTGGCGACAACAGACCTGTCAGTGATTATAGATCGGTCCCAGTACAGTGTGATACGGCCATTCTCGAGAACTGGGTCGGGCACATACCTGTAGTATGGTACCTCTGATACCACAAGACCGTATCGAAGTGCAAGTTGTTGATGGATAATCTTGGCCACTTGATTATGTCTGTGCAAATACTCTCCGTTAACAAGACGAGAACAACCGGAAATAATATGTCTAAGGGATTCGCCCGGAGTCTGACACGCCCGACATATGTCCACCGTGCCATCCCTAACAAAATATACTTCCGGTAATTGTTCGTCATGATAACTTCGTCCATAATTGCACAGACAAAACCTTCGGTTTCACCGAATAAAACCTTATTATTATTATTATTGTAGAGCAACAAAAGAGACAATATCAAGATACCACAAAATAAATGTTTAGTTACACTTAAATCCTTTTAAATCGCGTTTCAAATTTTCCCCTGATGTCACGTAAATGTTTAATATATATTAAACTATATATATATTAATATATATTAAACTATATATATATATAAATTAATATATATTAAACATTTACTATTATTATAAAACTCGGTTTTTCTCGGCTTTGGTATGAAGCGAGCTTGAAATCCATTGAAGGACAAGCGAAGCTGCGGACGACAACTAGTATGAAATAAATGTAACTAATGCGGGTTTTATAAAAATGTTCTTAATTTCATGGGTTATTAAATGCGAAATGAGGCAAGCATTTGATTCCTTTTTTCTATCTTGAATAATGACAAGTTGATTTTTATAATTCATGCGTCCAGTTTCTTATGATAAAGATTAAGTTACACAATAAAAATATCATTCCAAAACAAGTCGGTACCAGTATTACCATTTCAAAGCAATCTGTCCATCCTTTTTTGTTCCATACTTTAGGTTATAAATGTTACCATATGCAAAAAAAAACATCAATAGACTAATTCAACTATTTCAACCAAAAAGGTTTTCCTAAATAAACCAACAAAAAAGGAACGTACGAGGACAATTTTCCTTATGGTTTTAATTAAGCCGGCACTAACCTGCCGCCATTTTTGTGCTCCCGCACCGCTCTTGCAGATTGATTAAAAGTCTATGGTCCATGCTTTATAGCTCAAGTTCATTGTAACGAACGACACGAGACATTCATTGTTGGGAGATTTTATAAACTCTGTGTAAACTTTTGTATATTGTATTTTAATGTAACAAAAATTTGAAAAAATTTAAAAGAAGTCATAACATCTTCCAAGCCAGATTAAATTTATTAGTTAATCTGTCTGCGCTGGAGATACTTCAATGCTCCAGATCTAAGTAAGTAATGGTTTCGACTATTTCGCTTACAATGTGGAAGATAGTCAGATACTAGATTGTCACACGCATTTGTGTTACTGTTTGCGTCATCCTAGAATCATTGTACAACTCTTATTATTGGCCATTTACTTGGTGTAACTTTTTGTAAGAGTTTGTCTCACTCACCATTAAAACTAGAACACGTCAATACTAACTATATATTGCTATTAGTTTGAAAATATGACGAGCGGGTAGTAGGTACGTCCCCAGACATGCTTGCACAAAGCCCTATATCCAAGTTATAAAATCTAAATCTAGATCAAAATGTTTTTTATTCAAGTAGGATCACAAAGGCACTTTTGAATCATGTTACACTGGTGACATTTAATAATGTAAAGCTACCAACGGTTCTATAAATTTACTTTAATAAAATAATATTCGTTATACTATTAAACAGAATTAACCTTTTAAATACGTCATGACATTGTTTCATATTAAAGACAAAATAATCATTACCATTATAAACCGCGTAAAATTAAAAAAAAAAAAAATAAGCGAGCCACACAGCTCGTATATACAGTAGTCATATAGGATGCGTTAGCATCTTACATCTCACTTTGGTAATAAGCACCATTAACATATATTCTATGGGACTGACGTACCTGTGTAGGACAAAAGACCCAGATGTAATAAGAAAAAAAAAACATTTGACAGACAACTTTAACACTTTTACACGCTCATTTGTCAAATGAGCGCACGCTTCCCCGACTTGCTACACATTTTGATCCCTTTCCTTGAAAAAAATACCACAGATTATAAAAAAGCGAGAGGAAAGATGTTACGTAAAAAAACCTGTAATTAAATATTCTATCAAAACGTTCTCAGTTACCACCATTCATTTCATATGTTATCTCTTTGTCGTGTCGGGAAACAATGGACTCGTATTGAACCCTTGTACCGCTCAAGTGGCAACTAATTTATGGTCGAGGTGGGCACCCGTGCCGATAGTTACGGCCGAACGCTAATCTGACTGACACGATGAAAGTTGTACCGCTCCGATTAGTTTGACTATTTGTACACAATTAGTTAAAAGGGTGAAATAGTTAATATACTGAATGCAAAAAAAATTAAGTACTCCACCACAAGTCACAGGAAGCCGTTTTTTGTGGAACTTTTCATTAATTCAGAAAATTTACGACCTCGGTTTGGAGCACAGAAGCTCAAAGCGTGGGTTCTCGAGTGGCGACCATAGACCGGTGGCGCCCCACAAGATGGTCCGACGACCTGGTGAAGGTCGCGGAAAGTTGCTGGTTGCGGGCTGCACAAGACCGGTCGTTGTGGCGATCTTTGGGCGAGGCCTATGTCCAGCAGTGGACGTCCTTCGGCTGAGAGATGAGATGATTATTAAGTAGAGAACTTAAGTTACATATTGCCGTGCTTCTAATATTACGTAAATCGTCACTGCTGCATCACTGCACTTATTTTTGGTCGTGTCAAATTACCGTTCTATGAAGACAAAATATGCACATTGGCACTGTAATATATATTTGTGCTGTTAGCTAGTTCGTGAGATTGGCTTTCGTAGCTGAAATATGTTCAGAAGGACATTATTGTTATAAAAAAATCGGACCTTGAAATTTAAATAGTTGTTACTTCCAGTATATACGTATGTAATATATCCTATATTACATACATATACAATTGTATTTAACTAATACGACTTTGTATTTTTGTAAAATGTTGAAAAAAGAGTGACTACTGAGTTTCATGTCGGTACTTCTCGATAAAATCTGCATTCATTTGATTTTTTAATAGTCCTCACTGCACCCAAAGAAGATCCTCTCAATAGTAGGTAGCCTTTCTGAATATCCTCAATTAATCTTCTAATATACGTGTCTATTCTGTATTATCGTGTTCCGGTTTGAAGTAGTTCATACTTTCTGCAGTGTCTGTGTGTGGATGGCAGATGTGACCATTATTCGTATTCTCTTTTGCCTTTCATCTAAACTATAATAAAAAGTTACTTGTCTTTTTATATCAAGTAACTAGTTAGTTAACGATGTCGATGTGATTTAATAAGGTACATTTACGACATTTGAGTAGTTATTATATTAAAAAAAAAAACAAACATATATAATAATCATTGATCGAGGCTATCGAGGGATCATTGAGGTGTTCATTGATCGATTATGTGTCAGATAAAATTGACTCGAAGAAGATATCATATCTTCCAAGATGACGAAAAAACTCCCATGAAGATAAATTAATTAAAAACGCACACATATATACATACAAAACGACGCGCAATCTTACAAAGAAATCATAATCCAAACTCTGAATTAAATTTCTAAGTTATGAAAACTTCTATAATGCAAAAAGGAACTAAGGGCTTTTTTTTTTATGTTAGAGGTGGCAAACGAGCAGGAGGCTCACCTGATGGAAAGTGACTACCACCGCCGATGGACATCTGCAACACCGGGGGGCTTGCAGGTGCGTTGCCGGCCTTTCAGGAAAGAGTACGCTCTTTTCTTGAAGGTTCCTAAGTCGTATCGGTTCGGAAAAACCGCCGGCGAAAGCTGGTTGCGCTCAATTTTAGTCAAAACTAAGAATACATCGTTACATTTTGGAGTTAATTTATTTATCCAGAATTCGAAACGAAGTCGATTGCGATTACTATGATCACAAACCTATAAATAAATTTTAAACTGGTACTAGTTTTCATATCATAAATGGCGCTGTATCCATCGGTATCTATTTTGCATCGCGTTGGTGAGAGTCTTTCATGTCGAATGACGTTTTTAAGTTGTGCTTTAAAGTGAAACGGTACCGCTTCTCTGCCTTTGACTTTGAGTTAAGACTATTGTTGTATCTGTTCTTTTCAGATTAATAAATGAAACTTCCTGCACCATATGATGACCAGTATATTGAGCTGCGTTTTGTAAATCAAAGTCACGGGTCGTCCCGGCGTTGCAGTACTAATGGGAATGACGCAGTACTAATGGGAATGACGCACTATTAAAGATATTAATAATAACTATTATTATTAATTCTATACATCTATACTAATATTACTAATTCGAAATCAATTCTGTCCATCTGTAACGTTTTAGACGCCAAACCTCTGAAACAAATTTGATGAAATTCCGTATGAAGCAAGCTTGAACCCCAAGGAAGGACATAGGCTAATTTTTTATACCTTACACCTGACAACAAACATTTGACAACACATGACTAATAGAATAAAAAGTTGCAAAATGTCTTACATTTTAGACGAGATAACAATTTGCTCGCAGTCTCAATTTTTAAAATATTCATTTAACACTACAAACACCATGCTCATAACAAGTTATTTAAAAAAAGATCTATGAAAAATTTTAAAATTAAATTTAGAATTTCCTGTTTCAGTCACATCTTTTATAAAATTTCAATAGGCTATTAAATTAATTACAATTTTTTAATAAAATTTATTATAAATTGAAAGAGCAAGTTACTCGTACATATTATTATAGTCATAAAATATTTCACGCTAGCTTGACTGGTGTCCTGCACTCTCTCTATGAAAGCGAGATTGTCTATGACATATGGCGGGGAAAAACCACCGCTAATACATTTTCCACTATCATTTCAAACCACATGATTCTTATCTTTTCAAGTCACGAAATACGCGTTTACATTTTTTAATCAGTCTCGTAAATCCTTGTTTTACATGAATGAATTATATCAAAAACCATTATGAGGTTATGTGCCTTACACCAGTTGTTTACAAACGTGTACTGTTTTTCATTTAAATATTACATTTTAAAATGGGACAATACAGAATAATGATGACATAGACGACGCCTGCACGAAATCCATCCTTCAGAGATGCGTCATTATTTAGATGTTCTAAAACCTGAAGGAGGAGGATCTGCCTGGACGCGGAAGGCGAAAAATTGGAAATCTTGATGCACCTTGGAATAATTCCATGATTAATTATCATTAATCATGGAATTATTCTAGGGGTTATCACCCTTGTGAAAGAAAGTCCTATGTTTAACAGTGGCTTAATAATCACACATGCTATTTTAGACTTGTCCGTCTTGTCAAATAGTCATCACCTTATAAGAAGTTTAGAGAAATAAATAAGTTTAGAGCTTATCCTTCAAAGCTGCAGTGCGATTCCTTAAGAATTCACTTCGTATCTCACTTGTGAAATGTTGACAGACAACTTAGGGCGATATGTAATTTTGATGTGTCTATTCTATAAATTTTATAATTATAATAGTCAATGTCGCAAATCACATTCTGACATTCTACGCTCGAGTTCGGCAGTGAGTTTCTTCCATTTGACAGAATTTCATATGCAGATATTTCACCACTTACACAAAAAGATGCGTATGTTTTTCTTTTTATTCTCTTAGCAAAGGTTTGTATAGCTAGTATTCTGAACAACATAAAAGACTACTTTTTAAAACAAACGTTTTAAACGTTAAGCTTTCATACATTATTTAAATTCCAAAAACATCATTTTTCAATCAGAATTTCTTAAATAGCGTAAAAAATTAACATGAACTTAATTCAAGTAACCTCTGTATTACAAGCAGTTTTTAATTAGTCGTTACTACTCAACCAGTACAATAGTACAATATGTAGGTACCGGGAAAGGTTAAATTTTATCAAAGTAAATTTTATTATGACGGAATGAGATTTGAATTACTTATTAATATCGTCGACTGTAAACGCAAAGTTTGTGTAACTTTTGAACACAATGATTCTGACAAACTAAATATTTTGATAAATATAAATTTAAATTTATAGAATAATATAGATTTGTGATCCAAATATAAAAAATTAAGAATAATTTCAAGCACTTTCTCCACATATTTTCCGCGTACTTCATTGCCCGGGCCAAAGATCCGACAACTATTTAGACGTCTCCATTTGTCACGTCGTCAGATCATTTAGTTGATACTTTACAGACGTCGCCAACCCTAAGCGATTACCGCGTAGACAATCGACTGAGTGGACAGTGGACACTAAGGACATATTTCATGCGTTAATGATATCTGTTTCAGTGTTGCCATGTAAAAAAATTGACAACCATTCAAGAAAATGCGTACTGGACTTTTTTCATTATTATATTATATTTTATATAATTGTGTTATTATTTACTAACCAATGGTATGTGATCTTAGTGTTATAAACATTTATTATTTTTCTTAACTTACCCTATCCCTTCTACTTATGAATACATCCATAACTTATATATTAAACTTAAAAGGATTGAAGCAGAAAGCATACCTACGTGAATGCTACGGTCAGACTATTGTGAGTAGTCGGCTTAGCGGGAAATATTAAAGTGCACATTTATAATGTTTACGCACCTGCCACTTCCAAATAGGAAGGCTTACATGACTAATCTTTGATCATGTGCAGCTATAACATAATTTATATTGGCCCGACTCGGAATTCGTAGACCTCAGAATCAGCAGAAATTTGTATTATCTAGCGATTAGATTGGATGTGATTTTGGATAATTATAACCAAACCAAAAAATAATTATTTAATTTTATTGAGAATGTTAATTATTGTGATTAACAATTATTTATGTTCTCAATTAGTAGTAGATACAAAAAATAGTTATAGTACCTATTTTGACGCAATTTATGCTGTACCAGGCCTTACCAACTGAACTAAAATTTAAATTTTGTTGACACCATAAAAACCATCAATAATTAAAACAATTTGAGTAATAATTCTAAAAAAAATTGTTATTTCTTGTAAGTACATTAATTTAGGATGTACTTTATAATTATATTTTTTGTTATTATTCATAAAAATTATACGTAATTTAACGCTTAAATGTATTAAAAACTATAGCATTTCTTGTTTTTCCAGATTTACACCTTATGCTTCTCCCATTAACTGTATCTTATTATTTATATTAATTGTTATTTACAGTTCTTAACGAAAGCACTTTATTCAGTGAGAAAATACCAGCTGAAATATCTAAATGCGGATGACGCGGCATTTTTGTTAATATCTGACGGACACAGTAAGCAATTTTTTTTCCTTTGGCATACAATAAAAACTCCTTTAAAAAGAAATATACAGTGATGAATGAATTTCAGTTTGGTAAGTATTAAGATTTTTTTTTTAATCTATGTATATCTTCAAAGTCGGGTTTTTTGGGTACCTACTGTGTTATTTGTTAATAGTGTTAACAATATTTGGATTAATGTTATTTTAAAGTATGAAACAGTAAACATTACAAGCAATTTAAATATAAACTGATAGTTCAAAGGCTACCTTTTCCATTCAAATTTCTATTTATGTAACAGCTTCATTTTTTCCTAACCCCGTTTTACATGTAAATAAGCCGATGGGGTTAACTGTCTACAAGCGGTTCTTCGGCTGTTTTCTATGAAAACGACCGATGTTTTTGTTGAGTGAAACCTTTTACTTTCGTTGATTGTGTTGTTAAACCATTTTGCCGGGATGAAAGACAAATTTTATTTAACGTTCCGAAATACAACTGTTTCATTTCATAGTCTTGTTCATTTTGAAATAATAGGTAAATGCGTATATGATAAATATTTTAATACCGTTGCATAAAATTAATATAGGAATGCTTTACAATTGATTTATTTACTAAGGAATATTTTTATGGGAGAATTGATATATATTTTATCTGACAACTAATTGATTTGCTACTAAAACGGAAGGTATTTTTTATAACGAGTGATATATTATTTAATTTTTCTCGTATCCATTATCAAAATCAAAATATACTTTATTCAAGTAGTCTTTTACAAGCACTTTTGAATCGTCACTTAACAAATTATTTAAAGTAAAGCTACCACCGGTTAAGAATGTAGATTCTACCGAGAAGAACCGGCAAGAAATTCAGTAGTTACTCTTTTTCAATATCTAAAAATACAGTCATGTTAGTTAAATACAATTATATACGTATGTTATGTCTCCTGCCTGGAAGTCAACAAGCATTAACTCCACGCTTTTTTATCATCAATATAATCTTGTATCGAATAATATGCCTATATAAATAATTAACGAATTAATAACAATTTATATTTGATAGATATTGCAATCAACTAAAACTAGTTTTTATTTGATTTGTAAAGGCTTATGAGATAGCTATGCATTTTTATAATACTTTATTACACTATTTATTTTACGAAGTAAAATACAATAATTGCACGACTAATGCTATTGATATTAACAAAACAAACAGCGCCATCTATTGCGCAATTTTAACATTTTATAGTACCTCATCATATCTTATTTCAAATTGTATGTCATAAATGTTTACGTCATAAAAAATAGTGAACAATAACTTAAAATAATCTGAAAAACATTTGTTTTTTACAATTCATAATAGTTATTAATGTTATTGGTAATTGGAATTTAAGTTATATTTGAAAATAAGGTACTGGCAACACATTACATTGTTTTGACTTTTGCATTTTAGGTTTGACATGCCGCTATATCAGTAACGGAAGGATAACCTAAAATATTGTGATTATAAACAGATTTTCAGTGATATTTAAATGAATATAAAAAAAACACTTTATTAAATCGTACATTTCAAATAATAAGCGTAGTTCTATTCACTTTCTGATTTCTTTAAATAACCTCTTCTTCCACAAATCCAACTTCAAAAAAAGTTCAATTTAAACTTATTACTAAAGCTAAAGCATCAATTATATTATGTATTTTATATTATATGTATAATTTTAAATAGTTTACTAAATTTACAGGCAAAAATTTAATTCGGTACATTTTTTTTAAATTTATGTACATAAGTATTGGTATGTTTGATATTAATATCTTATTTACTATCAACTTGCTTTAACATTATAAATTAAACTACTATATAATAATATTTTTCATGATTAACAGGTTAAAGAGTTTTTTCAATTTTAAACAACTAGTGCTTACGTTGCAACATCCTAGAGATAATTTTTGGCGTTTATCAAAAATGGCAAATTCTGGCCATAAAGTAAAAAGTGATTTAAATTTCGAACATAGTCCAGTGAAGAAAGTGAAACATGAGAATTCGGTTGAGACTTCAGTGAGTCAGAGAACTGTAGCAACTATGTGTGGTTCTTGGCGACCGGACGAGACGGATGGTGGTCTTGTCTTCGTTTTCAAGACCAGGGATCCTGGGCTGAGTCCTGATCCAAGGAATGAGTGTGATTTCCCCGAGAACATTGAAGACTTCTGGGAGGCGAGTCTTGTAAACGTCGATATTATACAGGTAAGTCCACATAGCTTGAAGCAATATTAAACATAGACATGAATACATAATTATAAATATAAATATAAATCATTTTTTAAATTAATTTTATACTAATACAATATTGTGAAAAATTTTTGTTAATAACGCCATCTCTTAGAGTACACTAAAACCGTTTTTCATAAAAGACCAATTCTAACTAGTTCATAACATTCTTCATAGATGGCGCTATTTTTCATTTCTCAAATGCTGTTTATAATTTCAAAAAAATGTGATATAAAGGCCGAATATACATTAAATTTATAGGTATCAAAAATGAAAAATGCTTATCATTTGATTGATAAGCATTTTTCTATAATCTTATCACGACTAAAACTTTAAACCGATCGTAATTAATTTAAATAATAAGGTAGCCTAGGATCTGTATATTGCTATGGGAATAAAAATGATCTTATTAGGTGGTAAACAATTCTGACGTGAATGGAAATGCCGAAAACAGCTTTTTTTTAAATATTTTAATTACCCAGTGTGTTTATTCTAAACTGAACTTCGCAATAGTTCAACTTTCATCCAATAGATGTCACTTTGCCACATTTTATTTTGGTGCGCTATCGGCTACTCTGCTAATTAAACGCTTTTTTTTTTAATTTGGCTTATATTTGTGCCGAGAAGGCACAGATTATTTCGCCAATGTCATGTGCGACTAAATAAATGTTTTCTAAACTACATATTCATGACTAACTACCCACAAAGGTACGATAAGGTTCTATATACTTATACACCTTTTAGATTTAAGATGAAATGTTTTCCATCACCGCCGAACACGAGATGAATTATGAACACAAATTAAGCACAAGAGAATTAAGTGGTGTTTGCCTGGGTTTGAACCCGAAATCATCGGTTAAGATGCACGCGTTCTAACCACTGGGCCATCTCGGCTCATGTAGATATTAATGGACAAAAAAATTAATATTCATAACCTTGCATAGCTAACATTCATCACAATATTACGCGCGTAATTTATGTTCAATGAGAACAAAACAACTGTCGCTATATTAGCGTATTTTATATAAAATTTGATGTTAAATAATCTTTCTTAAAATAAATTATTATTGTATTTTTTCCATTTGTAGTAACGGTCTAAACCCTCTATTACGTTGTAAACTTTAAAAACAAAACTAAGTTATTGTACTTATAGACATTGTAATCAGATTGTTTGAATATTTTATAAACTGTGCAGCGCTCGCTTTTACATAAAACATAAACATAATCAGCCTGTAAATTTCCCACTGCTGGGCTAAGGCCTCCTCTCCCGTTGAGGAGAAGGTATGGAGCATATTCCACCACGCTGCTCCAATGCGGGTTGGTGGAATACACATGTGGCAGAATTTCGTTGAAATTAGACACATGCAGGTTTCCTCACGATGTTTTCCTTCACCGCCGAGCACGAGATGAATTATAAACAAATTAAGCACATGTAAATTCAGTGGTGCCTGCCTGGGTTTGAACCCGAAATCATCGGTTAAGATGCACGCGTTCTAACCACTGGGCCATCTCGGCTCGCTCGCTTTTATCTATTTAAATATTATTAGCGTGTCCGTTTTAAAATTGTGTTTTGATCACTTTTACTACTTGGCTGACGGTAAAATGAGCTGCTTGATGGTAAGTGGTCACTTTCGCCGATACCTTACGCGATCATTTAACACCAAAATGACGAACAAATTACATAATATGATCAATATAAATAACAGAGAAAGATAAATTGGCTCAATAAAATAAATTTGAAATTATACGAGTAATATTGTACCTACTACATTAATTATACCTACTTACAAAGAGAGTTCTATTCAATCGGTAATCGAAATTCGATCATAATCATTAATGAAAATTCAAAGAAAACATACATGTATATATAATTTTTACATTATGAATTGACATATTTCATAAATCGAAATATCGTCAACAGATTAAAAAAATTTTTGGTCTGTGCCTATTTTATTATAAGAACTTTTCTTCTTCAAGGTCGTTCTCTTTATTATAGTCCTGGCTTTGAAAATCCAGCGTTAAATTGCTTGTAATATTTTTCAATCACGTTCGGTTTTCAGCTTTCCTTAGCACAGTTGTTAAAAGGTCAGTGAGTTTCGTTATCCAGTGGCTAGGTAATCGGCCGCGGGTCTTTTACCTTCAACTTTACTCACCACAACCAACTTCTTCCAGTTATCTGGTTGACAACGTCAAATGTGACTGAAATATTGTAAAAGTATTCATTGACAAAAAATAAATAATAAAATTACATTTAATTTCAAATGTGTTAATGTTATACATTCATATAAGTTTCGCGAAATCACATTTGAAATATTTAATACAGTAAATGATCATTAATTGGATTAAATTCTAGTTATACAAAGAAAACTGAACAGGAAAACTATATTATTGCTCTTACAAATTCCGTAAAACGCTAAAAGCCCGCTGAGAACGCTCCATGGGTTCCATGTATTTTCCTAATGAAAGCGGATTGGACTTACTCATATATTGTATTAAAATATTGCAAAAAAATTTTTCGAAAGATTTACTTAACAAAATATTCTTTATTCAAGTATGCTCTTACAAGTAACTTTGAGTCAATTGGGTACTCTAATTCAGTAGTTACACCTTTCCAAATACCTACATAATAATATTATGTTAATAAAATACAATTAAACTTATATGTCCTGCTTGCAAATCAACACATACTAATCCCACTATTTTAGAACCTTAATTGTCGCTCGCGGCTTCGCTCGCTTTTTAGGGGCTGGGCGTTCGTCGTAGGCATAAAAAAGGTCAAACTTGCTTCATACCGAATTTCATTCAATCCGGTTCAGTGGTTTGGACAGTGAAAGAGCAATACACAGACAGACTTAATTTCAAATATTAGTAGGTGTATATTATCTGCCCATGGACATCTGCAACACCGAGGGACTTGTAGGTGCGTTGCCGGTCTTTGAGAATTATGTAAGTTTTCTTGAAGGTTCCCAAGTCGTATCGCTTCGGAAAAACCACCGGTGAAAGCTGGAGCTATAAAGTAGTTGTGCGAGACAGAAAATGCCTTTTTTTAGGTTTTCAGACATCTAGATGGTCCCGATGAAACTTCGAATTCTGACAAGATGTCCGAAAGTGGAATTCAGCAGCCGGGATTAATCCAAACAATTCGTCGGAACATTCCCCGTGATAATACGGTAGTTAGTTGAATAGGAAAACGGCTGAACGGCAACGATTACGTCTCGACTTGATTGCGATTTATCCCACTTTAGTGACAATTTATTAGGGAATTGGCGCCCAGGATTGATTACAAGAACTCCTCAACGTTTAATAGCATATATATGATTTTTTTTTATACATAAATCTGTTATAAAAAATTGTTTTTAAATTAATTTGTTTTTTAATAACTATACTCGCGTGCCTATTGTACTTTTATGGTACTCGCAATATTTACGTACGTGCCAACAACAGTATAATGTACGAACTTAATCAGATAAATGAAATGCCAATAATTAGATTACGAACTATAACATGAAGTTCTTTTTATATATAATTTGTAACGAATACTTTGTAACTTGTACCTTTTTTTAAACGCAACGGAAAGATAACCGATAAAGAAGATATGCCTTTACTAATTATTTAAAAAACGAATGCAATGCCTACCGTTCAATGGCTCGATATAATTTTTTTAATTTTAATCAATGATTAAACCTTTAATTCTTTTAAAATTTTTGAATTGAAATAAAACCAATTATTTAATAATAATAATTACACGCTAACATTCTTCAATAGCTACTATTCATTTTCAGATGTGATTTATATAGATATCTATAAACATTTGCCGAAATTATCAGGTCCCTTTACAGACATGTCGCAAGTATATCTCAAAATATATGTATGTTATATACATGTCCAGTAATTTAAGATAAGTACGACTTATTCTTTAGTTCATACGACACACAGATTTGGCTTCGCAGAATTTTCGGGTCAACGATGTAGATGCTAATAAAGAGAGCCTTTTTAAGGGTCTCTAACTGCCTTTCATTTTTTGAAATAAGATTCGTCTCGTTTGAATATCAAACATATTTCCATTAATGATATGTCCACTGTCCTTAACAAAAATGTAGAGTGGGTTCTATCCTACTTTCCCGAAAGTTTTCTATTCACTAAAAGATACACCTTATTCCATAAACCAAAATCGTCGTGGTCTCAATATCTAACATTACTTTTTAGTCTTGGGTCAAATCTTGCAAAAACATTTTCTTATCTAACTGACTGAGTTAAGCGAGAATATCGCATACACTTGGTCCTGTCGACGGTACAATTTTTTATACTTTACTTGATAACGTGAAAGTCATTGTATTGACCTTGTAATTAATGTTTGATTTTACTTTTTTGTCCTTTTAAACTTATTTGCAATTATATTGATAATAAATTTTATTAAAGACAGATAATACACCAAGGAATTGTTTTTCACAAAATTACCAACACGAAAAAAACTACTTTCGCCAACGGTAGTGGTGTAGTGAATGGTTTAAATGCGTTATGTAACATTGAAACCTTTTTTCAAGACTTTAATAACATTTCCATTCCTAGTAAAAAATTTAAACAAATGCGTGTCGTAGATAATATACGTTTAATTTAAAATATAAATGCTATTTATGCTAGTCGTTTTAAAATTAATTTACTCGCTCAATGAGGGTTACTTAATTAGTTTTTCGTTTCACTTATTAAAATAAAAGAGATTTGGGCCTTCTTTGGTGTACGAACAAGTTTTGATATTTAAAATTTTCGGTTATTGAAAGTGTATTAGACTAGAGTCTTGGAAATTTTTATCAGAAAAGAAAATATTTCTCTTCAATTTATAGAAATTGTGGTAATAAATATCAAAGGTTTATTAAAATTATAAATTATATATATTTTTACAGGGTTTATTAAACTAAAGGATTTATTTAAATTAAATATTTGCCAGTGATTAAAAAACGGAAAACCGATAAAAAATTAGCATCGTAAAAAATAGTGTTCAAGTTCAATGTTACTAATTTTTCTGCTGTTAATTTTATACTAACATATCAATTAATACTTGTCCGAAAATACTCTACTTATCTTGAACATGTGGTGGTCGAAATCGACAAAGGTTCTATGTTCAAGTTTTATTCCGAACGACGAGTTTGAAGCATCCTAAACCCACCCGGCTTAACGTGTTCATAATAAATGGAATCTCGGAAGCCAAAAGCATTCATGATCCGCTGAATATGAAATTAATGACAGATTAGGACGGATTAAGTTAGATGCATTTGGAAACTTTATCAAGTATTTAGTACTTTCTTGTTAAATAGATTTCGACCGTACGGAAATACCCAGCTGAGGTATTAAAAGCACACTTTTGTATTTAATAAAAATAAATTTTAGAGAAAAAATTAAGAAGTACAGATCTAATTAAAGTTGCCACAGTGCGCTGGCTTCAAAAGTGTAATTTTGCTACTGAGTAAGTGCCTCTCCAAAGTTGGTTTAACTTTTGAGAAAATATTTTGTAGGTAATACCGTTAAAAATAGTATAAAAAGTGTCCAAGACGCCTAAATTCGAAACTTAAAACGAAATCGTCAAGATTGCCATTATCGTAAGTTTTATTTTACATACACTTGAATATAATTTGGAATGAAACGTCTTCGATTATATGCAGGAATCGTTCCGAATGTTAAATCAGAAGAATTCGATCAATTTACATCTCGGAGTTTCTGCGACATCGTCGATTTGAATCAAATCGTTTGGTTTCGCGTCAATTTTTCTTATTCACAGACCGTAAAACACCCGGTGGAATAAAACTTTCAATTCCTCTATTGGAAATATCGTTTGATTGTCGTAAAAGACGTTCAGGCTAACGAGTCAGAGCATAGTTAAGTGGAGCAGTTTGAAGGATCATTTATAGTCTCAATTGTGGGGAATGAATAAGATGTTCAGCAGGAACTTATATGGTAACTTCCTTTTTTCATTTTGGTGACGTAATTTCGATTTAGAACCTTTGACGCTATATACTTTTATTTAGTTCTAATATATGGGCAAATAGAATACCCGGTGGTAAGAGGGCAGTGCGAGAAACATTAACCATGGCTGACATCGTCAATAATGATAGATGATTAATGATAATCCCAAAGCAGAACGGCGTAAGTTTTTGGATTGTTTTTTGGATAAAGTTCACGAAATCAGCAAGCCATATATATGTTAAAGATTTTACTGTTCGTGCCTAGAGAGACAAATCAGTATTTACGAAGTTGTGATCTTTTCTCTATAAAAAAGTAAAATAAATAGCTCTTTCGCAAGTCTCAGATGCTAGTGAATATTTTTTCAACCGCGTACATTCCCATGTAGTGGAACAACATGAGAGATTCCTCTATCCGCTTTTTGAATTACATGAGTGTCTGCTCTTGGATTTTTACAGGGAATATTCTGCTGAAATTTAAAATTTATTTCTTTTATATATATATTTCGAAAAATATGGACCGAAAAGTGTAAAGATAAGGACTAGACTGTTTTTAATATGTTGGATAAATAGTACTGGAGTAAGGGGTTTATTTTTGGTAAATTATATACGGAATATTCTTTAGTAGGATCTTATAAGCACTTTTGAACCGTCATTCTATTGAAGGTGCGCGGTGTAGGTACTCGTTGAATTCTCTTCTTTCTTTTGGTTTCAGTTCAGATTCTCAGTATAATCTATTTCGACTACAAAGAGGCACCGAATTGTCACTGTATAATTGGTCGAGAGCCTAAATATTCTATGATTTTCAGTATGGATTTGTGAAGAAATAGCGTTTTGTACATTAACGAAGTTATTATTAGAACTTTATTATTAGAACTATTTAAACTTAAGGGGAAGATCTATAAGACCATGGTCAGACCTGCTGTTCTATATGGATCAGAGTGTTGGGCTATAAAAGGGATGACTGAAAGACAATTGCATGTGGCGGAGATGAGAATGCTGAGAGGAATGTGTGGTGTTACGCGAATGGATAGATTAAGGAATGAGTACATAAGAGGAAGTTTGAAAGTGGCACCGGTAACCGAGAAGCTATCTGGAAACCGGCTGTCTTGGTATGGGCATGTTATGCGGAGGAATGAGGACCATGTTGTGAGAAAGGTTTTGAAAATGGATGTGGATGGATATAGAGGTAGGGGAAGACCTAAGAAACGATGGATGGATTGTGTGAAAGACGATATGGTTAGAAAGAATGTTACTAGTGAGATGACGTCCGACAGAGAAGTATGGAAGAAGAAGACATGCTGCGTCGACCCCAAGTAAAATTGGGATAAGGGCAGGAGGATGATGATATTAGAACTTTGGAAGTAAAATAATATGGATATAAGTAGTAATGTAGGATAGTATTGTATTGAAGTTCAAGAACTGTTAATATAGCTGAGCTATTAGCAAAGCGCATCAAATACCTAAGTCTAAGTTTTGTTTATCTTCATTCCTTCTTCTATTGGAATCAACTACAGTTAATGTTTAAATCAAATGAAAAACAAAATCAACTATGTACAATTATATGTATAAAATGACGAGAACCTAGTATATTACATAATAAATATATTTTGATTTGATTTGATTGAATTTTTGATGAGTGAAGAAAGATAAGAAAATTTATAATGAAGTGAAAGTTTTAATAAAGCTCAACATTATATGCGCTATTCCGCAAAGTTTCATAATAAAAATGAGTAAAGCTTGGAAAATAAATTTACCCGAGCACTTAAAAAGTCTAAAAGACTATCAAAGAAATGATAACAGAATATTAGCGAAGTTGTGTAAAGAATTTGCCAGAGTTTCGCGGAATGTTTGTAATTTTCTTGAACCCGAAGCGGAAGACTGCACGAAGAATTCACTTTCCCTTTTAAATATTTCTATACATGCTTTACAACATTCTTATTGCGTGTCATTCGTGACATTTTTATCATAAACACCTAAAATTCTCAAGTTCATAACATTTTACGTATGGAATTTGAATATTTATACAACAGTGGATCATTACTTAATCCTCATCGAATAAAGTACCTTAAATACATTGTGCATTTCATATAGATCAATATGGCCCTTTACAGCATGTAATTTAAATGAATATTTTCGAAGATATTATAAATTTAAAATGCAGGGGCGTTTTGTATTGTTTAACGACTGATTGTCTAACGTTTTGTATTGTCTAAAAACTGTGAACGTTGTAAGATATTCTGTAGTATAATTAGTATCAGTATTGCACCCGTGCGAAGCCGCCCCGCCCATGGGGTCGCTAGTACTTAATGTATCTTACCCCAATCGGTTGTTATTATATGCTGACTATTTTGTGCCCTTTTCTTTGACACTCAATTTTATCTCATAACTGAAGAAAGGATCTTTAAACCTAGACAAGCACTACTGTGATTTTCTTGTGAGAAAACATTGTGAAGAAACCTATATTTAGATTGATGTGCTGACTTGTATCGAAATCGCATTTGAACACACTATGTTATCAGGTCCACATCTTCTCCAAGACTTGTGAAATGTACTGGACGTGGACTGGACTTTTCATCTTTTCAGTCACTGCCAGATTTAATTACACGGTACTAAAAATTTAAGTAAAGTAATTGAAGTCAGAATATGATACGTAATCATAAAATCCAGGATAAATACTGGTTAGATTACCAGGCAAGGTTAAATGTTTAATTGGTCTCATTTGCAGCGAGTAGGGCTCATTTAACATTTCGCTCTCAGCAGCTCATTCGTAACCTTTACAGGAGAAAGGTTTCATAATTTCGTTAGCAGGTCCGAATATTAATTATAATAAGTGATGTTCTTGGTACATTATTACTTTAATAATATACAAAATAGGTCATTTTTCATTTGAAATTAAGTTAAGAAAAATGTTTTTTTTTCATTATCTTGACTAGAACATATATGTCTATTTATGTATTCAGTGTTAATTACGGTATATATCTTACGCAGAGTTTTAAATTTATGTTTAAAAAAAATAATTGTTACGTACATTTTTTCATATTTTATTAATTGGATCTATATTATTTTTTTTAAAAGATCATATGCTTACACTTTGTGTCTGATAGGAATGTCTTAATATACACTTACTTTCCGCCGTAGCTTCGCGAAGAGATTATGCATAGTACCTCTTCGCTGTTCTATATTTAGATAAGTGCATTTTGCAAAGAAATAGTAAGGAGGTATAATTATTTTACAATGTTAATTTATTTATTAGTTTATACAAATATATCACAAAGTGAAATATCAATGACAGAAGAATTGGTTTGAGACGTAATTTTATTTGTTCACGTTCACGGATTCGAATTTGGGTAATTTTTATTTCCAAGGTTCTCTTTTAATGAAAACCGCATCAAAATCCGTTGAGCGATTTAGTATAAGTTAGAAGAGGAAGACAAACAAAATGCGACTATATTATATTCTATTTACAGATAGAACAATATAATTAGTACATTAAAAATGAAATAATTCCTTAAATCAATACAATCGAGATTTTCCGATCGAGTATCGGATTAATTTAAATAAAACGTATTTTAAATTTAAATTTATGTTACTATAAACTTTTATATCAAAATTGCGTATTACACGAAGTTCCCTGTGAATTTATCGCATATTCAGACGTTTCGAGAAACTAGGAAAACGAACACCAATACATGAAAGTCACTTAAAGAAGAAATTGATAAGTTCTTTGTTGGAATAATTCCTTAATGGAAGGTAATGAAATGTTTTTCTGCAGCCAATTTCCGGGAAATGTATTTGTTTTGAGTTTCCATGTAATCTTAGAGTTAGTGGTAAGGGGAATAGAATACAATGATTATTATATCCTTATCATTAACGTTATTTTTATCCATAAGACACATCATAAATAACTTAAGTGGAAAAAGGTCTGGATCATAGTTTTTATTCGAGGATTGTGGATTCAAAGGTAAATTAATTTGTATTATGAATAATTCATTATGTTGTTGTAAGGTTTAAATCGTGAAAAAAGCATTATGTGTCGCAAACAGCATGTTCTATTACATTTTTTTTCAACCAATTGAATCGATGTGATGGATTAACCATCGAACCTTCTCGTCAAGCGGAGAACTTTTCCCCAGCAGTGGAACATTTATTGATTATTTACTTTTACTTTTTAGGACACAAATCATTCCTAAATTAAATGTTTATTTTAGGGCTTTGACATGACATTTAAAACTTAACGAAAATGCATCAAGTAACTCCGTCTGTTTTTCTCTCTCTTACTCTATCACGCACAAACCACCGCACAGAATCTGATGGTATTTGGTGTGATCCAAAGTTGAACTCAAAGAAGAACATAGGTTACTTTTTATGCCTCATGTCTGCTCTCTCGCAGCTTCTCTGCTCTTTGTAAAAACTTAGACTATAATTTATTTTTATAATAAAGTGCAGAACGTTATAAGCATAACATTGAACAATACAACGGTTGCAAAGAAAACCAAACCAAAACTGTAAGATATTCCATTAGACCAGTAGTTCCCAAACTTATTTTTCTCTTGGACCACCTATTGGTTGTGAATAAATATAAGACATTAGTGCGTGTTGTTTATATATATATATATATTTAATTTATCCTACTTCTGGTTTTGAGTAATAAAAATGTTGTACCTACTGTTATAAATAAACAAAAGTAAATTTGCTTCCTCAGAAACATAAAATTCAACAAACCGAAAACAAAAGCAAATTTAATTATTCCATCCGATGGCGTCACAATGTTAAATTTCATAAAATGGATTAGTTTGACCCAAAAACCAATTTGGTAATCGAGTGGAGAACATTAATTTAACTTTAGCTGAACAATAATAATGGATAATCCAATTTCGATTATGATGCAGTCAATTAGGGGCAAAAAAATATTAAACAGTCAGTTTTCAATGGGTATCTCACAATTTTTTAGCATACATATTGTATAGAATACCCAAAATCTCAGTTTCCAAGGTTGGCGGCTCATTGAAGATGTAAAGCTATCCCTTAATACGTCTTTTGGTGGTGTTGACCACTTACCTTGAAGTGGTCCATTTGCCAGTCTGTCTTTGTAATAAAAAAGATAAGCAACCTCCTTCTATAGATTAACGGTTGTCTCGCTGTGTAGTGGTTAGCTTATACGCTGCAGCCGCATGACTCAATTTATTTTTTCAAGGCCTTATGGGCCTTATTGGTCAAGGCCTTATTGGTATCAAATCAATGTATTGTATTAGTAGTGTATGATATATTCACTAAAAAATAAAATAAAGCGGAATATTACGTTCATTAAAAGGAGAGACCTTTGTTGAGCTGAATCTTGCTGAAATTTGCTTCAATCCATCTCCCTTAAGGCAGGCATCGTATGCGAATGTCGTGGTTAAATTACAAAGCTGCAAACTTAGAGTAAATGAAGTATTCGTTAAAGAGTTTGTAATAAACCTGTGTTATACACAACTAATTTCATTGAGTCATAAAAGATTAAAAAAAATAGAAATTCAAAAAGGTTCAGACGCAAAAGTCACTACAGAAAGATATAAATGATATAATGAATTTGTATCTGTTCTTTTCAGTTTAATTAGCTAGTTTCTAGACCAAAGAGGCAGTTGTATTCTAAATATAAATAAAACGAAACTTTCGTGGATATATTTCGTGAATGTCATAAATCTTATTAGCTCGCTCATCGCTAGTTTTCGTAATGACATCGTAAAACCAGACATCCTTTGATTGAGTAGGAAATCGAGACAGTTAAGCGCAAGTTAAATTGGATCAAGAATGACGCGAAGTTAAAGCAAACACGAAATTGTTTCAATTCGAAGGGAGGATAGCATCAATCAAATTATTCAGCGCAGCGTCAGCTAAGACCAAAACGCGTTGAAGGGAAAATCTCAGCTTAACGAATTTTTTGCTTAAATTATTTTTATATTAACTCTTAAGTGCGCAATATTCATATTTATGTAATATTCAAAGACCTTTATCATCATAGAAACATTACTCTTATATACTTATTAATTGTCAAATGAAAAACTACCTCCGGCGCGGAAAAAAAAAATACTCTGGGTTTATATTTATCAGTTTGTTATATTCAATATCTGTAGACAATCACAGGATTAGCCTCCTGTAACTGATAACAAATATTCGTTTCCATGGTGCTATCATTACCATGAACACGCTAATTGTAATAACTTTTTGCATGCAAGCGTTTCTTTACATTTTTTTTCTATTTAGCTACAGTGACATTTTGAACGCTTTCTGGGATCATGTAAAACCGTACGTATATATTGCGTCACAAAAAAATACTAAATACACAATCCAGTAAGAGGAGTAATTAGTTTGTATTTGTTCCTCGTTTTGTGTATCACATTTTCTGACAAAATCTTTTATATTTTTCTGTACGTATAGTCAATATATTGCTTTGAATTTATGCCTCAATAATTCTTTAGATGAATGAATGGCGATTGCGCGAATAGCTCTGACAATCAGACACGTCTCGTTCATATTTAACCAAGTTTTACTTGTTTTCAGAATAATAGGAGAGTAACTACTGCCAACTTCCAGTTGTTACTGAGAATTTCTAGTTAGAAAAACCCAACTTTTTACGGGCCAGTTGGGGGCTTGAACCTAGAACCATGATGTCCACAGTTTTATAATCAACGAGAAAGTATTATTTAAAATACAAGAGTGACGGGCCATAATTTATTGAAATAGGCTAAACTTTTCAAGGTAAAATAACTTTGGCGGAAGTAGTTTGGGAACGCACGATAAAATTTATTTCCCAACAAAGTAACTAAAGTTATAAAGCCAATTTGCTTTTGAATATAACTTAAAGGGCCTCGCGAGCTTAGAAAGTTTTAGGGCATTTTAATTATCAGTTTAATATTCAAAATGTTATTGTCGTTGTTGAAATATATTATATATTCATTTATGATATCGCTATCACGATTACTATGTGTAATAATAATAATGACCCTTTATTCACACACATTTTTGTTATATTGTTACTAATTCCTAAGATTATGGACTCTGATGAGTCGACATTGGCAAATCGGTATGTTTGCCAACAATTTGTTTCGGCCAAGGCCTCCTCCATTCCTTCCCTTCTTTTTTTGTTCTATCCTAGGTGTTAAGATGATATAAAAGCAACAGCCAAGAAAACATTGACTAGCATAACTCTAAACATTTCTATCTATAAAATCCTCTGCCAGTTCAAACCTTTATTAAGTCAGTAGTAGTTTATTCCTTCTTACAGAAAAAATATACTCTTATCTTTTGATTATGCATTTTTGTACATTGAGTTGTACTATAAATATATATATGTAATTTTGTAATTTAAATATTTATAATAAAGAATCGAGAACCCAGTGGCTTACGAACCTTAACCGGCAATTGCAGGCGAAGATAACTGGGTGTTCATATGTGTAATATGTTTCGTATTCGTCCACCTCGAGAACGAAAACTGCTTTTGACTCGATTTGACGCGATTGTTCTAAATATGGACAAGACATTGTGGAGTGTGGTAAATTATCTCCAAAATTCATTTTTGTTACGAAGACTTTCGTTCAGCAGTGGAAAATTTACAGGATTTTACCGTTAATTTTCTGTAATTATGGCAAATATTGTACATAAAATAACATTAAAAATGATGTCAATTAAAACATAATGGTTGTCACTAGTGGAAGCCTACATGAAAACTTTTAACGACAGTTTCGCGTGCTTCATTCGAAATTTACAACCAAAGTTACAAGTAGAAAGTATGCAAAACGTCCTCTAACTGGGTTTATAATACGTCTTCAAAGATTTATGATAAACTTGTCGCGGTTAACTTTATTTTCTTTTATGTTTTCGTATACTCTTGTGATTCTATATCAACTTTTAATAGTATTATAAAATAATAACTACATATCCTGTTAATAAAACCTAGTTGATATGTTTTGGTGGTAACTTTACTCAGGCTCCATGGTGTACTTGGTCAAAAATTAATGGCAAAAATATGATAATTGCCGAAAACTTTCCAATATCTTTAGTATAAGACATGAAACATACTACTAAGCTGCCATTATTTTATAGATAGTAGAATAATGTATAATAATCATTTTAAAGTTAATTCTTAATACAATAACGTGTCAGTTTCACGAATCAAGTTTTTCTCTTTGTTTTTTTGGATTTTAATTACTTTTTTTTTTTATTTATTTATTGCATAAAAAATTCTTGCACCCAGATGAAGTCGGAATGTACAGCTATAGTACGCTCATAAAATTGTTTGTTCTAAGTGACTATTAGCACACAGCCAAAACTACTGAGTCTAGAAGGCTTAAAATGGAACGAAAATATATTTTATAACAAAAGCCACCGCTATTATAAACCATACTATTTTTTATTTTGAAACCTTTAATATAGGAAATGAGGTATTTTGTATGAATTTTATCCGTGCGAAGTCGGATCAGGCAGCTTGTATTTATAATGTGCATGAGGCGCGTTAATGTACCAAAGATTATATTAATAGCATTAATGTCGCAAGTTCTCTAACGCCAGCAGCAGATGCCTTCAACTGTCTAACTATTGTGGAACACCAATTATCGTCTGACGCGGCTTTGGCATAAACCAATTTTCTTTTCAGAAACTTTATGAGATCTGGTATTAAAATTTGTTAATTTTTAGTCAAGATATCGCTGATTTCATATTAGAAGTAATTTATAATTAAGGAAAACCAAATATTTTTGAGTGAAATAAATAAAAATATAGAGTTTTATTACTGAAATAAATATATTTTTTATAGAGACTCAATAGATTATGTCAGGATATTTTAATATAATTTCTATTTCTTTATTACTATATTATATTTTAAGGTTTTAAGACAATAAAAAAATTATATATGAAACACAAATATTTATTTAGCCATTATAATAGCTGTAGTAATCGTAATATTGTATCAATTCATATTTACATTAACACCTAACATATTAATATTAACAATTACCATAATACTAATTTTGTATATTGATAATTGCAAAAACACAATTCATATATATATTCATCCATAATTTAACAAGCAATAACAATTATATCGTACCTTAAATGTTAACACCTTGTAGCTCCAGGAAGAGTAAAGAGTAAATTATTCTGTACGGACTTCCATCACTTATATAAGCATCACTACAAATCACGTGACTCACAATAATGAACAGAAAATTCAAAGTACCCTCTTATTTAATATCAATGTTATCAACACAATTCAAAAATAACTTAAATTAAATTATTATTATTACAGAATTGATTAAAACATACAATAAATAGTGTAAGCCTTGTTTGTAATTGTCTAATTATTTATTTATCTCTTACTTAATCTGACACACGCACATCAAGATGCAGCAGAGAGCGGGCTTGATGGTATATGAGAACGTCATGACCGCTCACCATCACGCATACGCCGTCTGCGCTCTTAGGCCGAAAATCATTTTTAATTAAAAGTTTAATTTAAATGAAGAAAGTTAACATATATACATATATCAAAAGCGCTGTTTGCCACTTGTAACGGTGTAAAGTGGCTGGTTAGATGCTTGGGAGTGGAACAGCTATCGGGTGCCAAGGCTTTCATTCGATTTTCAGTAACCGCGGTATAGCGGACAAAACTATCAGGTAAATAAATGACTTTTAATAAACTTTTTAGCTTGGTCGGCACGGGTTGCGATCATGTTAAAAAGCTGAAATTTCATATTTGAGTATGTTTTAGCATTTATATAAAAAATAGAGGGTATGCATTTCGAAATTTAAAAAAAAATGTTTTTGCTCATATAAGGGACAACCTTTGTATGTATAAACATTAAAAAAGTTAGTAAAGGTAGTGAAAATAGTTTTTTCTACACTTCGAAAAATATTTACGGTTCATTTAGGAATAGGAAAATTTTATAATCCCCAAAAAAATATCAAAAAAGAAAATCAATCGCTTCTAATACATCCAAAAAAATTTGTTTTCGTTCCTAACATACAAAATCTTGAATGTTTTTCAATTCATTTAACACTGAAAAATATCTCAGTCGACAATTGATGTTCATTTCGTAGACAGAGATCAGGGGCTGCGCAAATGAGGGTTTCTCACCGACATTTCTTTTCGACCCTCGCTTCTAATTACGCGGCGAACAAAGCTTCCCTAAATTAATATACGGCCTTTGTACACATTTGCCTAATATATCAAATTTATTACAAAATCTTGAATTTAGATTCTGATCTGTTCGTTTTGGAAATATTTTAAGAAATCTTCTTTTTTCTGATTACGTACAGGTAACGTAATTGTTATGTTGTTGTGTTGGTATATTTGTTAAGTCATCTAATTAAATTTCCTTGGCAATTATAATTGTAAAGATTCAAAAATACTTTATTCAAGTAGGCTCTAACGAGCAATTTCAAATAATTATACAGGATTCAATTAAATTGAAAGTTACCACCGATCTGGAATTTTGATCCACCGTGAAACAACGATAATAATCCAGTACTTAGGAACTATTTTCATCTAATTAAATTTCATAAATATGTTAATTAGGTATATACAAATACAAAAAAATAGATTTATGCTGGTCAGCAGCAGAAAGAGTGAAGCGCAGCTACTGATATGTTAATATTACACACTAATTCCATAACTTTTCCGAAAAGATCCACATATTCTAAAATAATTTTGATGTAGGTATATTTATTTAGTAGATTTGTTACTTCAGTTCCACATGAAATTCAATGAATATTACCTCCACGATTTCTTTATATCTATATGGTTTTTTTTGTATAAGTATGACCAGCATATTGGCCACCCAATGGTCAGTGGTCACCGCTGCCCGTAAATATTAGCATTGTAAGAAATATTAATCATTCCTTACATCGCCAATGCGTCACCAATCTTGGGAACGAAGTCTCCCGTCTATTTATTAAAGTTACATTTCAAATATTATCTAAATTATAAAGTCAGCCGTTATATATTACTTCTCTTTTAGCACCTCATAGCAACATCTTGACATTCATATTTAGATATTTACATCCTCCAAAGTTGACTTCCTTCTACGGTATGGTCATATATTATTAACATGTTTCTCTAAGTCAATATTCCTAGATAGAGTCTGACAAGTGAATTTTGCAGCAAGTCATACTATTTAATGTTGTAATATTTATCGATGACATACTTTTCGTTCGGAGACGATTATGATAAACTGTTTGCGCTTCATGTTGGCGTGGATTGATCGTTTTTATCCGTTCATTGCATATTTATTGGGCCGCTTAACTCGAAGCGATCTCAGTTTGCCAAGATCGCTGTATATTGGATTATGCTAATTCAATTAATTTAATCTTGCTTGTTTTGTCTTTGTTCTAACTACCAATTATATATAACATATTCATACGACGTTCCATATGTTATATTATTTATTTATTCAATAAGATACTAGTAGTTGCCCGCGTATTCGCTCGCGTTTTAGGGGTTGGTCGTCTGGTGTTAAGCATAAAAAGTCTGCTATGTTCTTCCTTGGAGTTTGTGCTTGCTTCATAGTAAATTTTATCACATTTGCTTCAGTGACTTCATGTATAAACAGAGCTACTTTCGCATTTATAATATTAGTAAGTATAGATATTTTTTCTCTTAGTTCCAAATAACAAAAATTGCGAAGGTTTTCGTTGGTCGCCTCTGATATTTAATCGAAATAAAACTCGTTTTGTTATTTGTAAATTTATAATTGTAATGATTATGAAATAGTTCAAAATATTCCACGAAGCATAGTGCAACCATTTTTCTCTGTGATTTCTCGCTAACGAGGGATATGTTTTTCGTTTGAAAACGGTATTCCTTCAGTTGTAGTTTGAAATTCTAATTTTCCAATACACTGTGGTTGAGTTGAAGATAATACGGCTTCTCAGAAATAACGGTGCTCCGGAAATTCAATCCTTCAAAGGGCAAAGGATGAAACACTGCCGGGAATCTTATAAATATTGGAAACCTCTCTGCCAATATAAAATGTACTATTAAATCTGTTTTCAGGTTCCTATGTATTTTACTACTATAGTTTATGTCACTCATATGGCCTTGTGACATAAAATATATCTGTATATACAAGGAGAGTAGATCAGCAAATTTAGTAGTAATAATAAATACTAGTGGTTCGCCCGTGAAACTTCGCGTTTATTTAACAGATTTTTATAAATTTCGAAATCTATGAGTTTTGTTTGATTTAACGTTTGACATTTTACATTTGTTTTTTTTTTTATGCAGCCATAGCGCAGCTCAATACCCGGCCAGTAACTTTTTTCCGCTCTCTAAAATTAATTATTTGTTAAACGTAACATTTTAGTAAATTGCAATTAAAAATCCTCTTTAATTGTCTGAACATCTGAAGCTGAAGCTTTCCAAAATGCTCTGAAAAACCATAACCGATCTTTCATGTGCAGCTATCGTCCCATAATCACTGGGACAAAAATCAACTTAGGCTATTAATATATAAGATTTAATTTTTTTATGTAAATACATTCAAAGATTGCCTAGCACCAGACTAGGTAAATCCGTACTTTACGTAGGGTCCAGTGCATCCCCCCCCCCTCACAGTTATCACATTACTATACTATCTGTATATATACTTATTATACATTCGTCCTGTGATATTTTTGTTCGTAAATTGATGATGCTTAGTTTAAGATTTGACGTTATATATTTGGAGACGTATTTCGCAATATATTCTAAAATCAGAATACGGATATATGTCGTATGGCAAAAGTAATACACACTTCACACGCCGGCTTTATGTTACAAAATCCAGTGTATGCAGCTTAAACATATAACTTCGTACTTTTTACTGATCCCTTAATTTCGGTTCAAACTCTAAAGCTGTAGTGATGCAGTTCAGCGGAACAGGATAAACGCATTATACTCAACAGAATTCGAAACGAAAGTGACACGTACAGCAGATTATAAAATAGTCGTTACATTCGTACCGGGAGAGCAATTCTGTAAGAATTCACTTCGCGTAGCACTCGTGAAATGTTGAAAATCGACTTAAGGTGATAATATGCTATTTTGATGCGAGTTTTCTTTAAAAAATATAATTGTCGTAGCTAAAGCTGCATATATAACATTTTGACATACCACGGTCCAGTTCTGCGATGAATTTCGGTATTTGTTCGACATAACAGAATTTTTCACTTTCAAAAATCTACCAAGATGTTTTCGTCAGAATTGGTAATTTGTAGTACGATGATGTTGTCGTTATAAATGTTTGTTATATTAGTATTTAATTTGGTAAATCAGTAATTCATCTTTGGCTTAGTACATAATATCGTCCGTGTAATAACTAGCGACCTGCTCCAGCTTTGCTTTGCACGGATGCTTAATTATTGTTAGCCAGTTGAATTACAGAAACAAAAGTCACAATATTTAAAATATCATTGTTTACGGTACATCAACGGTTTACGGAATACTTTATTATTTACATTACATTAACAGCCTGTAAATTTGCCACTGCTGGGCTAAGGCCTCCTCTCCCTTTGAGGAGAAAGTTTGGTGCATATTCCACCACGCTGCTCCAATGCAGGTTGGTGGAATACACATGTGGCAGAATTTCGTTGAAATTAGACACATGCAGGTTTCCTTACGATGTTTTTCTTCACCGCCGAGCACGAGATGAATTATAAACACAAATTAAGCACATGAAAATTCAGTGGTGCTTGCTTTGAACCCGAATCATCGGTTAAGATGTACGCGTTCTAACCACTGGGCCATCTTGGCTCTTTATTATTTATATTGTGTTAATATGTCGCGCCATACAATCAAGTGTCCAATTTGTTTTTAACAAAATGTCTAAATTAAAATTCTTAAGGAGAATTGGAAATTCTTCATTGCTGATTGGTGTATAGTGAATATTTATATGAAAGAATTACATCCAATATGTAACTTTTTTCACGATATCATATAATACATGAGATGATTTATACTACATGAATACCCAGTGGTGCGTGTCCGAATCGGAACCCCTGATTTCCGATAAGATCCACGTGTTCTATCCTCCCGATCTCCGGATAAAAAGGAAGTACTTGAACCCGCTGAGGAGTTTTCCGATCATTCAATGAAGTAACTAAAAATGTTTTTAAATAAGTCCCTGTATAAGATCTATTTAAGCTCAATTACAGCTCAATTACTCTATTTAAAAGATGATTTATTTATTTTTTAAGTATAAGTTTCTGATTGACGTTAACATTAAGATTAGTGGGACACTTATGTATTTAAAATATTCAAACATTTAACTCAAATATTCGTGACCTACTGTTCCATTTTTTAAGCAAGACTGGCAAGTAGTGTAGATCTCATCAGGTCTGTGGTCTGATACTATCGTAATGGGCTTCCACGGACTTGAGACCCTTAGACATGAAGAATGACAGAACTGTAAAAAAAAATTAACCTCGAGTGAGTAATATCCACCAAGTAAAAAACCAATGATGTATTCTGAATTCTGCCTCGTATATAATTCAACTACCTACGGATCAGAAGACTTAGAACGAAGCGTTTCTTCGTCAAGTAGCATTAACAACCCAGACATATTTTAATGTAATATATATATCTAGAGACATTGAAATTCCATTAAGCGAGGTCACCGCTAATTGTTTCGGGATATCCGAATGTCAAGGCAAATCCCCGGTCTAAGAATATTAACTTGGTAATACCTATTTGCAGATTTCCCACAGGGCTACAATTAGATGGAGGTAATAAGTGTAGGAACATTCTTATTTTAGTGTTAGATTTTAATAGTCTAACTTTTATTAAAGTGAATGGTTAAATGTTTTATTATTATTCGAAATAGGGTCAGACTTCGTCCGGGTTTAATAACAATTATGTTTACTTCTCGATCAGCGTTACCTAAGATGACCAATATTAATCTTAATAAACTTCATTGTAATCCGTTCAGCCATTTCGGTGGTGTTCTGTTACACACACACGTAGACTATTTATATATTTAGAGAATAACAGTGTTCATTCGTTTTTTAAACAACTTCAAAGACGAAGGAGGTTGTTTACGATGCGATATGTTTTTATTTGTACTATTAATGTTTGTGTTACATGTATTTTTTTTTCAAACTTTTAAAAATATAGCAATGATTTAAATTCAAATTGCGTTATAGTATATGTCACAATACAATTGTCAATATCTACATATTGTGAATCGTGATATCCCACTTACAATTTAACGCATTATTTTTTCTTTTGATTATATTATATTCTATCGAAGTAAATGTCAGTTTTATTATTGTAAGATTACAAAACAATCTCCGTTCACAATCTTTCGACGGTTTAAAATATCGCAAGATATTTTTATGTTATTAAATATTTTTTATTGATTTACAAATTATGTGTGAAATTGAAAATCATTTTTATGGCTTCCATTCGATTGTAGGTACTCGGTTTGTACCGAATTTAACATATCTTTAAATCGTTTGTACCTTGAGGGGGTACAAACGGGGGGGGGGGGGGTATAAGCGGGGGAGTAAATATATGGTCGGCTAAATTTAAATAAATAATCATTATTTTTATGGCTTCAATTGGATTGTACTAGGTTTGTCTGATATTGATACCGCTCGTCTAGTATGTTTTAGTTATTTTCACAGTATTATGTTATATGGCATATTACTTTGAGGTAATGCTGCAGATATTGAATCTGTTTTTATTTTACAAAAGAGAGCAATCCGGTCTATTTATAATCTTGGAGCTAGATACTCTCTTCGGGTGTTTTTAACAACAATATTATGTATATTCACAGTAGCATTGATCACTTTGATAAAATCAGTGATAATCATTGTATGTGCACAAGAAGTAAAGATAAGCTTATAACGCCAAGTTTCCGACTCCGCGAAGTCGATAAATCATTCTTGGGGCAAGGTATCCGTGTCTATAAAATGTCGCAGACATTTTTAACTTTGCCGTTTCATAGATTCAAGTCATTTGTAAAAAATACATTGGTAAAGAAGGCATAGTATTCGATACAAGATTATATAGATGATAAAAAAGCGTGGAGTTAATGCTTGTTGACTTCCAGGCAGGAGACATAACATACATATATAATTGTATTTAACTAACATGACTGTATTTTTAGACGTTGAAATAGAGTAACTACTGAGTTTCTTGCCGGTTCTTCTCGGTAGAATCGACATTCCGTACCGGTGGTAGCTTTACTTAAAATAGATTGTTAAATGACGATTCAAAAGTGCTTGTAAAACCCTACTTGAATATAGTATATTTTGATTTTGTAACGGATTGTACCGCAAATTATGTATAAGAAATACTTTTATGAAACATTTTTTTTTAACTTCTTACTTTTATATGTACAACAATTTTATTTTATTGTATTTGGTTTTTCAAGAATGTGTACACTGATTATAATAATATAATATAACAAAGTAAAATAATATTCTAAGGGTCACAATTACTTAAAGAAGAACACAGCATGCACAAAAAGAAAACAATCAACATCTTAACCTAATTTGAAAACTATTTAAATAAATGTTAATTAAAAGGAAATAAAAGTAAAAAAAAAAAGCTATGTAATAAAAATATAAGGATGTATCAACTTGACATCATTTTTGCTGCCCAGTACGACCTTTTTCATGGACGCAATGGACGTAACATTTAGATCGACACTGTTTTGATATTCATCATAAGCATTGTACATTTGTGAAAGTGGGCTATGTAGTTTAAGATTTGTGCGATGCTTTGCTTTATTAAACAAGTGTAAATTATTTGACCTAGGTAATCTGGTGGGAACATTAAAAGTAAGCTTTTGTAATAGGTCGGAATTAATAATAGACCCAGTAACGATACTACTTAGAAATATTAAGTGAAACAGACTTCTACGTGTCGACAATGGAGAGAGTTTGAAAAATTCAATGCGTTCATCGTAAGATTTTAGTACTTTTGCTAAGTTTGCAACTTAAAGTTAAATGTCTAATGATTTTTTTCTGGATGGATTCAAGTCTATATACTGGTTTAACGAATTTGATGCCATTTGAAAAAAAAAAGTGAAAAATCAATAATTATTTTGATTTTTTTATAAATCTTAACACGGTAATAAATACTCTTATAGTAACTGTCGGCAACCCACAGTAAACAATGCTCCAGCCACTGCTTACGGCAAACACTGATATTATAATTGCGGGTATTTTGATATAGATGCACTTTGTCCACTTATTATAACAGTTATAACTATTGATAAAGATCACAGTCCGTCATACTTATCACTATTTAAGATCGACGATATTCCAAACTTTATAATTTACATAAGATTATTATCCATTTATCTGATTTTAAAACTCTTTTCAAATTAAATTTGCAAAAGGATTGAAATAGATGTTAATCGTATGAACTGTCACGTTAGTCTCAATTTTCAAATAACATTCTAAATTTAAACAGACGAATAAATTTGTAGATGTTATCTTAGTTTATCTACAAATAAGTTAAACTTTTTAACGTATTCACTCTAGTATTCGACTGCAATATAATATTAATAGATGCTACTTTGACTTTTTCAAGTGTACAGCGCGGCGGATGCACTTTGTGCGACTCGGTTCCTTTGTGCCCTTAAAGATTCAAGTCATAGCTAAGTCTAATTACGTTCTTTGTAATTCAGAATAATGGTTCTACTAGCTCGAACTTGTTACACGAGTTGCATCTCAGGTCTATTTTCTACAATAAAATGCGTTTGACTAACCTCACTGAAGAGTGAAGGAAACTTGGTATGTATTCTTTTTTTTATGGCATTGGTTGGCGGACGAGCATATGGGCCACCTGATGGTAAGTGGTCACCACCGCCCATAGACAAAGGCGCTGTAAGAAATATTAACCATTCCTTGCATCACCTATGCGCCATCAACCTTGGGAACTAAGATGTTATGTCTCTTGTGCCTATGATTACATTGGCTCACTCACCCTTCTAATCGGAACACAACAATATACATAGTACTGTTATTTGGCGGTTGAATATATGATGAGTGGGTGGTACCTACCTAGACGGGCTTGCACAAAGGCCTACCACCAAGTAAAATTCCCAAGTAATATAGAATTGCTACGGATAAAAGGTTAAATACAAAAACACACGGCCTCTAGACAGTTATCATGATATTAATTTGATACGACGCGACGCCTAGATTTTTTCTTCACTGTGTAATACGGGATTGGTTTTACGCGGCACGTTTCTGCTGATGGTATTTTGTTGATTCGTGTTTACGTTGATTAATGTCTAGTTCTGTTTTCAAATAAAGCATATCTTTATTTTTCTATAACGTTTGAAAATAGAACTATTAATCTTTCAAGATTGCAAACACACAAAGTACGAATCATAATTTGTGATCGATAGTGCTTGGATAATGTCTAACACTTTTGATAATGCTGGTTTTTATGTAGGATGAGAAATAAAGACTCTTGACAGTTCTACATATAGCCATAAGATTTTTTTACATTTATTTATATTCAAATATATACAGTAATATGTAGTATTGTTGTGTTCCGCTTCGAAGGGTGTGTGAGCCAGTGTAAATTCGGGCACAAGGGACATAAGAAATTCTAGGACATTCTAGTTCCCAAAGTAGAGTTGAGAGACAGGTAACAAAGACAAAATTTTAGCTTGTAAATGGTTATGTCTGCATTATTATTAATATATGTCTCTAAGTTAATCAAAAGAAATTCAGCTATTCCTACTTATGCAGTAAAAGTCAAAATATTGAACAAACAACCGTCAAAATAAACATGAATTTTATGATAATTACAAGTCTTTCTCTGTTTCGCAATTAAACTTCAAAAATAACTTCAGGAATATAATTTTAACACGGAACAACTTAGGAATAATGTTTTAATGAACGGTCTAAATTGTTCATTATAAGTATATTGGGCTCGATATTTTGTTACAGTGAGCAGAATGTGAGGTAGTTTATCATCAAAGTCGAAATCTAAATTATAATTTATATAAAATTATATTTATAATATTCATTTAAGTAAGTACTGGTACTTTTAGAATTGTCATTTTATAAGACTAAATTGTGTGTATTTAGATTCATATAAAATAATCGGTAAGAAATTCATTAGTTATTGTTATTCTTAAATAAAATACATTGGCGAATAATGAATAATAATCTATTTGTTTCCATATGAGACATCACATCTTAATTTAATTTTCGGTTTTTTTTATATTGTATATGCCTTATAACCATGAATATCCCAATATCAGCTTTTTAATCAACATCTTTTTAAAAGACGTAGCGGAAATGTCTCAGAAATTTGTAAAATATTTAAAGAAATATCAAAATGTCATTTAGTCTTAAAGGGTAATTGAAATGAAACGAAAAATGAATTCGTTTTCTGTCGACATAATTTTGTTATCCTACTATAAAACCATTTTTTTCGAGAGTAAGTAAAGTGGTACAGGTTTTAACGTCAAACGCAGCAGGCGTCGAGAAATAAAGGACAGGAAAAATCTCGAAAATTGAATGTGAAATTAAGGATCTCATTGTTTGACAGTTGGGAGCTAAAATCTTTGAGCCATTCACAAGTGGGTTGACGGTTCGAGAATCTGCTTCGAGCCGGATCGTTTAATATCATTGTGTTTGACTTTGGGACAATAATTTCCTCGAACGTATTTATTTACTCGACTGAAACGAATAATCGTTTATTTTTGTGGCCTTTGAGTGTTTCTAAGACGTGCGATCGCAAAAATATGGCCAGTAAAGATGATTGGAAGATTATTTTGTGGGCGTATATTGCAATAGAGATTGTCTTTTATGTAAAATGTTTCTTTACTAATATCATACTTTGATACTTTTAATGTTTGATCACCGCTTGCTATTTTGGTACATAATTTAGATCGCGGACTTAATAGTTTTTATTCGATACGTCCTCAAAACAAAAAACGATTGCATGTATAAACATTTAATTGTATTTAATTAACAATTGTTAGTTAATTATTCTTCTCCGTTGAATCTACATTCTGAACTGGTAGTTAAATTAACCTGCAAAATGACGAAACGAAAGTGCTTATAAGATCTCGAATACAGAAATTTATAATGATGATGATATCGGTAGGCGGACGAGCATATATGTCACCTGATGGTAAGTGGTCACTACCGCCCATAGACAATGGCGCTGTAAGAAATATTAACCATTCCTTACATCACCAATGCGCCACCAATCTCGGGAACTAAGATGTTATATCCCTTGTGCCTGTAGTTACACTGGCTCACTCACCCTTCAAATCGGAACACAACGATACTGAGTAGGTACAGCTGAAATTTATAAACAACAATTTGTATTATAAATCAAAATAATTGTCGGGCAATGAAGTATTTCGGCCTTAATCACACAAACGTTGGGTACGAATAGAATAAATCGCCGGTTTCTTTTATTCTGATCACGGCAAAACGTTATTAATTTCTTGGAAATGCACACGCGTGAGTGCCAGGCTTGAGTTATGACTTACCTACGTGCTGAAAACCGACGATTATGGAGTGGATGATTTAGGGTGGGAAAAGGTTGAATTTCATTGTTTTCGTTTGCGATGCCTAAGATAACTTACAATAGTATGAAATGAGTGGAATGCGTAACGGTAATTTCTGAATTATGAAGAAACTAGGTGTCGACCGCGGCTTCGCTCGCGTTTTACGGTTTGGTCGTCAGGTGTTAGGTAGCCTATGTTAAAGGACATAGGCTTGGGTTACATCTTGCTTTATCAAATTCGGTTTAGGGGTTTGGTCATGAAAGCGTACCTTATAGCTGTCTATATGTTACGCTTTCACGACCTTAAGGACCTATTACTTTCGAATTTATAATATTAGTAGATACAGATGACACAGGAGTTTTCCACTGCCGGGTTAAGGACACCTCAGCTTTTGGGGCGAATGTATGGACGTATGTAGTTTTGTTGATATTGATACACATCAGATTTTCATTCGACACACGACACATTTATTCAGAACATCAAAATAGTGCCTGGCCCCATTTGAACTAACTATCATCGGTTACGATTTACAGGATCTAACCACTGGATCATATCGCTTCTCCTTTTCAAAGCAACATTTATTAATACTACTAAGATTTAAGTTTTTAACTAATTAACTTTAAGTAATCAACATGTATGTGACTATTTAACATGCGCTACGAATAATATATTCTACCGTACTGTCCTGTTTTTGTAATTACGCTAGCTAATCGAATTCGAATCAGTGGAGCTATTCTGTAAGTAATCGAAACTCACCACGGGATACGATCGTTAAATGTCAGAACATGACATGCGATCACCGGATATCTGTATACGACTTATCGTTATTATATATCAGTAACCGATCGTTTTTGGTCGTTAAAGTCGTTCCTATAAACCATAAATAAAATCACTTGGTTATCGTATATATACAAAAACCAGATATTTAATTATTATGACATTCGAAGGTTACTCACATCAAAGTTCTAAACGAGTTCATATAGAATAGGGTAGCAAGATACAGTAACATAATGTTCGGCGTTTTACAATAACAAGTTAATGGATGTTACCTTTCCAACAAATGTTTACCTGACATATATTAAATACGTAGGCAGCGGCAGATAAATGTGGCTTTTAGGGGCTTAAGACCCTCAAAACCTTCTGTGCTTTTCCGTGATAATTATTAAAGTAAACTTGATAATAATTATAATATTTATCACATATTACACTACCTAAAACAAAATAAAATGTTTTTAAGAAAAATCCTCAAACACGGTCGCAGTGCCACTAACTGTGTCCAAACTAAACCATCCAAGGACTTACTTAAATGTATATGATATTGATTTTTTTTATATTCATTCAGAAAGTTATTCACTTTTAGAGTTTTAGAAACTGTTAGGCCTCGTTCTCACTAAGACGGACTCTGTTCAAACTTAAGACGGCGACCAGACGATTGTTTTCATAAATACACTGTCCGGCTCCGACCATTTTGTGTTCTGTCTTCGTACACGATGGATGGATGACAATAACCGAATGTTGTGTTGGTATTTAAGAAGAAAAAGACGTAAATCAAAATATTGCATACATCCTCTTCTACGAGAAAGATTTGAAATGGGTTAGTTAAAAAAATATGAAACAAAGTTTTTTTTCTATTTCCGAATGGTTATGTCTTCTTTTGGTGATCTCTTTGGATGAATTTCAATGTCTCGATCACAAAAGTCAAGAGTCAGGGAATGCATTTGGGTATATTGTCTCGTTAGCAGATTTATTGATACTATGTCCGATCCGGTCGTCTAAAACCTTGATATGTGTTTTTTCTCGGTTCCAAGTATAAACAGTATCATAAAAACTGCCACAGACATATCCGTCTCTTTAGACGGACCGAGAAAACGGACGGTCCGTCTTGATGACAACGGATCCCGTGTTATTTTACGATGCCGTTACGAAACGATAATTTATCGCGCATGAAACGGACAATAAAATTTACGACTATATCGAAGGTTTATAAGTGACTCTTGTATTGAAAAACATATTCAAAATAATAGATAAACATTTCATTAAGATTATGTTTAATATACGATTCCTCTTTTATTAAAATTACCAAGATTTATCGTTTTGTTACTTTGAGCGGTTTCAATGCTACTTAGTGCTAGCTAGGCTATGCAAGGGTAGGGCTTTGTAAAACCCCGTCTGGGTAGGTACCGTCACTACCATCTACTCAACTTAGTGTTGTTGTGTCACAACTGAGTGGGTGAGTGAGCCAATCTTATTATAGGATAATAAATAAAAAAATCCTTATATAGTAAGATAGATTAGACGTGAATCTGAGCTGATGAAGAAGAAGAGGCTTTAGCCCAACATTTACGGGCTGCTACTGTTTATAAGGACATAAATAATTTAAATCATTTTTGTTTAAAAATATACTATATACCGGCAAATATTAATTCCATAGGTCTTTTTTTATTAATTACAAGTATGTACTTTAATATTTCATTGAGACATTTAGTCCGAGAGATTAGAACACGTGTGTCATAACCGATGATTGCAGGTTCAAACCCAGACAATCACCACTGAATTTGCATTTGCTGAATTTGCGTTCATTATTCATCAAGTCCTCGGCGGTGAAGGAAAACATCGTGAGTAAACCTACATGTGCCTAATTTTAATGCTCTATCGTACTATATTTTAATGCTCTAAACCTTCTTTTCAAAGGCAGTGGCCTTGTGGAATGGCCTTAGCCCAGCAGTGGGATATTAACAGGCACCTTACTTTACAAATATGCTGTTTTAATTGAACATCAACGAACGACAACTCATTAGATTCTAGTTACCATCAACATCGTGTACTAGATTAGTTCCGTTGCTTTGTTTCACGCCGTTTTGTTTGTTACCGTTGATTGCCTGAACCGCAGTTAATCAATGCCTCATTCCAGGAGAACAGTTGATTTAGCGACGAGGGAGATTGTTCAAACCGTGTGACAAATATTGTTACAAGAACGATTCTATCCCACTGGGATGTTGTAATTGTCAACAAGCGAATCTTGTTGAATGCGAATTGCGAATGTTTAAATTGGATATTTGGTTTTCGGATGTGTAAAAATTTTTTTTTACATTAATGGTAATATACACTATGACTTAACTTGGGGTTCACCAAATCAAATCTAATTCTTTTGTTCAAGAAAAAAGAATTACATTTAGATAATTATTGATGGTCAAATTAAACGCTATCACTAGTTCGGATAAAAATATCCTGACCTGAGAAACACTGACCAAAGAAACTGAACTGTTTTTTTTTTTAATTTCAGCAGTATTCAACAACAGATAAAAAAATATGATATACCCTAATTTAAAAGGCGGAACAGCCAAATAGGCCACCTGAGAGTAAGTGGTCACCACCGTCCATAGACATTGGCATGGACGATGAGTGTGACTTTCAACAGTTAACTTACTTTTTATATCTAAAAACACACAACATAATTATCGCGTAATTAATATAAAAAAATATATTTATTCAAAAAGAAAGGCTTTCGAATTGTGTTGTATTCAGGCCTAACAAGCGCTTTTCGCTTTTGTTATTAGTATTTATTATGTCTTCACTTCTTAGGGTAAATAAATTTTATATAATTCCTTTGCTAAATTATAAAGGTAGGCCGTTTCTAAAGCCCCATTGAATCAATCTCCACATTTATGATTTGACTTATTTCTATGTCTAGATAGTCCTTTAAAGCCGAGAATGCGTCGAAAAATATAGTGGCCAACAGCTGGCCACTAAGTACACGCACACTAGTAAAGTAGTATGACGTGTGGCGAGTTAGAGTAAGATAATAGGGTTGGCCCGTTTGTTTTAGTTATTTTGTACACGACACTATCGAGATATATAAATATTCAAATGATTTATATTGTACTAGCTCCCCGCACCGGTTTCTCATTAGTAAAATTAGGGTCTGTTCACAATTTTTAGACTGAAGAACAAACAAAAAATAATTTTATTTGTCCCAGTTACATAAGTTTCAACCCTCGGCCTTTCTCTGATATAAGATGCACGTATTCTACATAATTGTAGTAGTATATAAAACAGATACGAATGTGTACAGAACAACAGTTTATTATTTTCTCAACTATTTCTAATAATAATTTTATAAAATCTCGTCCTAGTAATATATAAAGCGAATATAAAAGTTTTAAGTGGGAAACGAGATATTTTCTCCTTATTTACTTCATCCATTGTAAATTATATTAAGAAGAAATATTGGAACGAAGACAGCGAAGAAAGTATAAAAAGAACTCATAACAGAGCCTGCGTTCCGCAGTTCTATTTTATAGGAAGTTACGTATTAATATCTTATTATAAAGATAATAAAACAAAAGACGGGTGGAGCGTTCGAAACATTAGATTAAAGTAACAAAAGCGAATGCAAATTCCTAGTGTGTAGTAATTGACAATTCTTTTTAATACATCAATAATTAATGATTAGTGAGTCTCCCGCGAAACTTCGAGTTATTTTTTAGTTATTTTTTATTCGAAATATTTTGTAGGAATTTCGAAACCTATGATTTCATTTCATTGTAAACTACTAGTCATTCATCTACAATTGGCGCCAAAATGATGAAACCTCTTTTAAATAAAAATTTTAATATGAAATAGTAGACATTAGTTCAGTTAGAATTGGAGTTTGTTGAAAACAATTTACTTTAATTTTGTTTATGTTTTTAATTTTTTACTTATACAGCCGTAGTACCGCTATCTAACCGGCCAGTTTTTTCGCTCTCTATCTAAAATTAACTCTTTGTTAAATCGTCACAATTTAATAAATTGCAAACAAGAATTATCTTTAATTTTCTGCACATCTACGGCTGGAGCTTTTCAAAATGAGACCATAACCGATTTTTTATAAACCATAACCACTAAGACAAAAATCGGCTTAAGCTATTAATATATAAGTTAACTAAAGTAACAACCATTTTGATGTATTAATAAAAAGACGTTCCACACTAACAGGAATTGCAGGAAAAATGCATAATCAGAGTCTAAAGCTTATCGGAAAATGACATACTGGTGATTCGCTATTTTGATTCGTATAGCGTGATGTGTAATAGATTCTACATTAAATATTATATAGTGTTTATTACAATTTGGTTATGCAGTGAATTAATAAAATAAATACTTTAAATTAGTAATCATTTGTCTCACTTCATTTATTAATTACATAGAAGGAATAGTTTTTGAAGTGATACTAACAATGTAACAGTAATGACAGATACACAATTAAGCAGACCCTTAGCCTTTATATAATACTTAATGAGTAAGCTCAGCATTATATATTATTACTCAGTGGTAGGGCTTTGTGCAGGCCCATCTGGGTAGGTACTCATCAGATATTCTACCGCTAAATAATAGTATTCAGTATTTTTGTGTTCCGGTTTGAAGCATGAGTGAGCCAGTAACTACAGGCACAAGGGACATAACATATCATGTAAGGAATGGTTAATATTTCTTACAGCGCCATTGTCTATGGGCGGTGGTAACCACTTACCATCATAATCCCGTCTGCAAACCTATGCCATAATATATATATATTGGGAGTCAAAGTAGAAATTCAGCATTACAACTTACTATGCGTATTACTTCCACATAAAGTCGTTTGAAATGGTTGATGAGGATTATAAACTTCCGGACAGATTTCAGTCACGGCAGCATTGGCTTCCATCAGAGATAGCTCTGAGATTAGCATAAACTGCGCAGGAAATATTATACGGCACAAGCCAGAGTTTTAACATTGCCAACTACGAACTCTGAGCTGCTACTTAAATTCTTCTAGGAAAACCTTCATGGCTCCATTTTTGGCATTCTTTTAAATGCCGATGATGTATCTTATTTATAAATCGATTGATGTTATTTTAATACGTCTGCATGATTTTATTGCCAAACCAGATTTGTTGTCTAGTCAAGTAGTCTTCCTTGGTGTTACAGTCTTCGTAGGATTCTGGATTCCGCAGGTCCCAGTATTGGTGATTGTCCATTATCGGGTCACATCTATTACGGATTGCCATTTTTAGATTGTTCTTGTATTATTATTATTAAGATTTGTTTTCAACTTCAATATATAAAGGACGTACCCAAAAAAACATTGTGATACTTTCTTTTAGCATCAAAGTCTTGTACTAATAGACATGTCCCAAAACATCCTGTAATAATTTATAAGTAAGACTTTTAAAACTGCCCGGAGTTCGGAGCATCAATAAAACATAGCGTTCTGAATTAGTTTGGTATTGAAAAACGAATTTTATTTCCAACGTAGTTCGTTGTTCGATGAGTTGTAAGCTGTTAGTGGTGATAAACTGGGTTAATGGAATCAAGCGGTTTTGTTGGATAGTGAATTTATTTCTTTCGGTTGAAATAAATAAGATAAATTCAACATTAAATTTATGGCTTTTTTATTTATTTTAGAATATGAACAAATAGGGCAATCATTTTAAGGGGTAACCTTAACCCATAGACACTAGTACTGCAAAAAGAAGAGATCAAATGAAATAACGATTTATTCAAGTGGGCTTTTACTAGCACTTTTAAAACGTTAGTATCAAATTAAAGGTAATGCTAGCACTGGTTTTAAATTTCGATTATATATAAAAGAACCGGCTAGAAACTCAGTAGTTATTCATTTGTACCAATTTATCATTATAATATTTTAATTAAATACAATTAAATTATTATTTATATTGAATGAAAATCAACGAACCAACTCCACGTTTTTATCATCTTTCTGTGTTTGTATTTAGACGATTGATAAGCGTTATTTATTAATGTTAACATTTAAATTTATTCATTGACCAGGTCATTTTTTTTTTTTTGTAATAAAATCTTATTTTATAGTAAAATTTATCATAGTCTGTTGAGGTACGAAGTTGAAGTTTACATTAACAAGCTACTCCATTACGCCTTAGTAGATCATACAATGAAGATTTCTTCAATGTTATCATTCCTCGAGCACGAGATTTAAATGAAGCATATTCTCAAGCGTTAAGTCGACTATATGTAAATAGATACCGTTACAGAATCGCTTTAATCCCATTCTTAAAAGATTTGCTCTTAAGTAGTCGTAATCTTACTAAACAAGTATTGTGTTTATCGAGATCCGTGGAACAGACGCTTGAATCTGATTTACGGACTGCTGATGTAATTTTTATTAAAAATATAGTTTCGATAAACGTATACATTTTTGTTTGCCAATAGTACAATTGTAATTGATTCCTTTGTTTAGACACGCTAACATAAAAGCATACTGGTATGTGAATCTCTAATTGGTATATCACAAATTGAATCAAAATCAAAATATTCTTTATTCAAGTAGGCTCATTTAGGAACTTTTGGATCGTCATTTTATATTGTGGGAATTAATGTAAAGCTACCACAGGTTAGGAAAGTAGATTCTACCGAGAAGAACTGGTAAGAAAGAAGTAGTTACTTTTTTCACCATTTTAATTACAGTGTATGTCAGTTAAGTACTCGTACAATATTTTTTTATATATCCTGCCTAGAAATCTACAAATACTAAGTCAAAGCATTGCTGTCTATAATATTATCTTGTATTGAGCTTTGAATTTTTTAATATTTATATAAGATTCTAACAAGTTTTAGATAACAACATTTCTGTTCTCGTGTTAGTTGAGTTGAATTTATTAAAATTTATTCTATGATTTTTACATCCATATGATTGATTAAGTAACGGGGTATCCCAATTAATCTCGGTAGGATCTATGTTCCTAACTGTTGGTAGGTTTAAATTAAAAAAAATGCTTGTAGGTAGATACCCGATTTAAATATTTTTTGTAATTTGATCTTGTAAAAAACCCGAAAACCTTACCAATAAATATGTATTATATGAAGTAATTATCCAGTTTGTGATAACAAACTTTATTAACGTTTGTTTTGAATATCATTTTGATTTCATATTAATTCGGATGGTTCGTAAATGTCACAGTTAATATAGAATTTGGCAAATATTCAACCATAAAATCGTCAATTGAATAAAATAATGTACTCGCTTCACGTTTATCAGTTTTGTCAGTGATTTAAAATAATATTGTTATTAAAGCAACAACTTTATATATTCACTGTTTGTTAGAACTGTGAAAGTTGGGAAACGCTGGTTGTTCTAGTGCCTGTAAATTTCCCAATGATGAGCTAAGGCCTCCTCTTCCTTTGAGGAGAACTTTTGGAGCATATTCCACAACGCTGCTCCGATTAGGGTCGGTGGATACACATGTGGCAGAATTTCGTTGAAATTAGACACAGGCAGGTTTCCTCACGACGTTTTCTTTCACCGCCGAGCACGAGATGTTTTATAAACACCAGTTAAACTCACGAAAATTCAGTGGAGCTTGCCTGAGTTGGAACCCGCAATCATCGGTTAAGATGCACGCCTTCTAACCACTGGGCCATCTCGATATCCGGAGTTCAAATCATTAAATTTATTTGATCTTGAAGAAATTTGCAGTAGTAGCTCGAAGTTTGGAAAGTGGCGTGTTTATACAAAGCCTGCGGAAAAAAAGTAAAGCATGTTCCGGCGCCTGAATTCCCTTCAGTTGTGTCTGATTACCGTCTCATGCGATTAGGAGAGAATATTGGGTGTATTACTTATGTTATTGCAATTCTAACTCTTGAAATCCGAAATAGCAAGAACAAGTGACATGCTTCTGACACAAGCGTTTTTAGCTAATTGGAGGGGTTAATAGGAATATTAGTAATTCCTTATAATGGCTCATTGCTACATAAAAAAAAGTTAATCTTACTTGAAAATTGTGGGTTTGAATTTAGACGAGCGTCACTCAATTTCCATGTTCTTAATTTTTGTTTATAATTCATCTCAGGCTAAGTGCTGACGGAAAAAAACATGTCGGTATAAAACCGTAAGCCCAGCAGTGGAACGTTCACACATGTTACTTTACTTTATTTTTTAAATCTTTCGCTACAAATGCATTTTATTGTACATTAGTGTCCGCACGCGGCTTCGCGATTATGCGCAAAGCGGGCGGGGTTGGTGCCAGTTGTTTCTATATCCTATATCCATGTCTGTACTACTGACAACGTGCATGCAGTGTTATGATATCATTAGTTATGTAGTTAAGAAGTGAAAGCGTTACAAACAAACATACTCCAATTGATGCGGAATCGTCTGTAGATAGGCTATAAATTTTTGAATTCCATGAATCCCTCTCCTTTTTATATTTAGTATCCAGCGAATCAGACGCGTAACAATTAGTTTTGTATGAAGCTACTTAAAAACATTATATAACATCATACATACAAAAACTATAAAAGATCTAAACGATATCTACAAGTAATAAATAAAATTAATCAGTATATTCGATGTTCCATACAAAACATCACAGTTTAAAGAACGATTTAAATTCCTGTTTAACTTCTGAAAACAGTGAATCATTTGAACATAAAATATCATAGAAATGGCTTCAAACATTTATACATTTACTTTTTATCTGAACTTGTTTTTAAACATGTATTGTATTACATATGAAAAAATTATGTATGGAAAATGCCGTGGAAAGGGTGTCTAAGTAAACTATATATGATCTACCTGAGGGTGACTGTTCACAACTGCCCATAGACATTGGCTCTGTTATATTAACCATTCCTCACATCGTCTATACGCCACTAGTCTTTATTATTACACTGGATCTCTCACCATTTATGCTGGAATGTAAAAATACTAAGAATTACTATTTGATGGTAGAAAATCTGACGATTGGTGGTACCTAACCAGACGGACTAGCAAACAGCCCTACCGCGACCTAAATGCAATATTTATCATGTAGTTGTTATACAAATGTAAATTTGTCTTAGTAACAGATTTAACGTAAACTTTTAATGAAAATTTGACAGTTCGTAAATTATAATCTAAATGTATACATAACAATGTACCGGTAGAATGTTTTAATCATGGTGTAATTGATGATACTGAAAGAATGTTTTATATTAAAGTAAAATTATTATGAATATGTAAACTCCTTGCTGTAATAAACTCAATTTTGAAATAGTTGAGTTGTTTCATGTACCATAATTCCGACGTAATTTGTTTGACGTCATGTCTAGTAAACTTGCATCTCTGTGTCTTGGATAAAGTCCAAACTTTAACACGTGTGTGATAAACGAACCGACATTTAATACTATCATAAAATCTGTTCATAACTTCTGGCAAAATTTAAACTGACAATTTTAAAGAAATTTACTGAGTTTAATAGAAAAGTTTGGACGAATATAAACGTTTGCATAGATAGTTATAATGTGATAGTTTGTCTATTGTTTGAATTAGATAATGTTTTTATCTTTGATAGAACGATACCATTTTTTATCGTTATCGATTTTCTTATTAAGTATCGATGAAAGCCAATTATCTAACTAACTTCCACCTACTGTGTTCCCCAAAATTAAAATATGGAATTCAAGCGAATTTGGAAAACAGAATATCGTCGTTGCGGCTGCAAAGGTCGCTATGTTTTTTTTTTCTTATTTTTAGATTGTTATGCCGTTTTAATCGTTATTTCAATACGCACGTACTGTAAAAATAGTTTTGTGATAACTTCAATAATTTAAAAGTTTTAAAATTTTGCCAGAAGTTATGAACAGATTTTATGATAGTATTAAATGTCGGAAAGCTACATAAATATGGTACTCAAGAGTCAAATAAACCGATACTTAAGGCAATGCATCGGTAGTTCCTCTTATTCTGCAATTTTCACGGGCAGCGTTAATCACTCACCATCAGGTACTGACTGCTCGTTTGCTTGAAAAAGAGATGTGTCGTATCGGTTGGAACAAATTCCTTTGACTAATAGACGCAATAAAATAAATTAACAGCGTTTGAGAATATTTAAATAACAAGAAAACTTTTTTACTATCTAAAATCTCGTACAACATGAAAAAAGAGTTTTAAGAGACAGAGAGAAAGGAAAGAGAGGTAAAGGTCGCCTGGACGATTTCTGCCAGTGCACTATACTGGCAGACCGTGAATGTGATACAGAAGTGAATGAGCAAGTGGGCCACTAGATGATAAATGACTGACGAATATCGCTTAATTCTGATAACCAAATATAAAAACTTTTTACCTTATATGTTAATCCAACAATAACGATTCTAAATAAAGTTCCATAGAATTTTTAATCATCCAATATATTTTGTCAAATAAACTATATTCACTAACATTCGCCCATGCAATATTATTTTCGTCTGTTAGAATATGATGCTCTGCACTCTAATTTGATTATGGCTCCATAGCTGGTCAAATATATTCGTGCAAATATAACTTTTATAACCAAATATTAAGGCTTAAAATTTCGTGCACGTGTCGTACATATGTCAATGTAATACGCCGTCTAAATGCAACAAATTGAATTCCGGAAGGGACAGTAATATCCGTTTCGGTGCTTTATTGCCTATTTTGGTTTAAATTGTAACATTTGTTTTACACCTACATGAGTTCAAATATACAGTATTATTAACAATACAATTAGTTTATTTTATACACATTTACGTTCATGGTTAGTTGGACTTTAGAATCGTCAATCGTCGATTCTACAGAGATAGCTTATCTTCTGAAAACTTGGTAGTATCATAAACTCCAAGTAAAACGTAATATTATACCTATACTTCTTATGTTTAATAAATTAGATGCTTACTAAATAACACATCAACAATCACTGCCTTAAAAATATAGCTGTTTCAACAAAAAATAATAATTTGGTATTATAACCATTTCCGGTGTTACAAAATAATAGAAAGATTTTACATATCAATAACATCCATATTGTGGTTCTGGAGTCCTCTCCCCGCCCCGCTTAAGCCCCGGATTAAGAAGTCATCAATCGGTACATTTTGAATCTAATTTAAACAAGAAACCGCAAATCTTGTACATCCCGGTAGTACTGTCAATACCAGAGATTTGGGGAACAGATTTAATCCAAGTACTGATAATACTACGACAAACAGGCTTTGTTACGCCTCTACAAGTTACAAGTTACGTTGGTCATACGGTCAAATGGAAGAAGCTGGTATTGGGGAGCACCCGCCCAGAGGTGAGAGTAGTACTCCATGTGTGGCCGAATTTGTGCGTTGTAGAGTCTTAGACGATGGGCCGACGTGAAATACTGTCTTGCCTTGCTGAACACACCGAGCTTTTTTGATACCAATTTGGCTTTGCCTTCCAATTGACCGCGGGACTGAACGAGGCTCGAAATATCGACTCCAAGTATTCCGATACTAGCTGTGGCGGCTAACGGAATGTTCTCAAATCGTGGAGATACGACAAATGGTTTTTTTAGAAGTTAACGCGCAAACTTGCGTCTTTTTAGGGTTGAAATGGACTAGGTTTAGCCGGCCCCAGTTCGAGACTTTGTTTAACGAAGACTCGATTTCAGACACAAGTTTGTTCCGGTTTTCTTCGACGTTTTCCCGAGAAATATTGGCACGGCCGGTGTATGAGGTGTCCACGGTGCTGTCATGACTGAATAGCAGTGAATGTTACTGATTTGCAACAAGTCATTGATATGCAGGAGAAACAGAGTGGGCGATAGAACGCAGTCTTGTGGAACACCAGTATTGACGAATTTTAAGTCGGAGCATGCACCGTCGACAACGACTTTGATGCTCCGATCTGCCAAAAAACTGGTAATCCAATTGCATAATTTCCCGGGAAGCCCATAGGTCGGAAGCTTCGAAAGAAGCGCTTTGTGCCACACGCGATCGAAGACCTTCGCTATGTCCAGACTGGCTGCTAATGCCTCCCCCTTGCTCTCAACTACTTCCGCCCATTTATGAGTCAGGTAAACTAAAAGATCACCGGCTGAGCGACCCCCACGGAAACCATACTGGCGGTTGCTAATCAGCTGGTACTCCTCTAGGTACCGCAGGAGCTAGCAGTTTATAATGGACTCCATTACCTTGGAGAACAAGGAGGTGATGGCTATAGGCCTATAATTGGACGGGTCTGAGCGGTTGCCCTTTTTAGGGATCGGATGCACCAATGCAGTCTTCCAAGAGTTCGGGACGACGTCGAATGCATAGGATTGCCGGAAAAGACGCGTTAAGACCGGCGCCAACTCAGGAGCACAAGTCCGTAGCACGATTGGAGGGATGCCATCGGGTCCACTCGACTTATGAATATCCAAGGAAAGAAGTGCTTTACGAACTGCACTTTGCCGGAATTTAACCTCCGGCATCGTGGTATCACACCGCGGGATTATTGGTGGTGACTTTCCTCAGTCATCCAGAGTCGAGTTTTCCGCGAAGAGAGAGCCTAAAAGATCAGCTTTCTCCTTCGCGGTATGGGCCAATGACTCACCGTCTCTGTGCAATGATGGAAAAGAGGGCTGACAGAAATTCCCTAAGACAGCCTTAGCGAAAGACCAGAACGCACGTGTCCCTGAAGGGAAGCGCACCAGTCTCTCGCAAATTCTGCCAATGTATTCCGTCTTCGCCTTAGCAATCACGTTTTTGAAGGATCTAGAGGCAGAGTTATATTCCTTTCTGAATGCGCTGGTATTTACATCACGAGACGCCGATGCGTTAGCCCAATTTTGGTAGCGTTTTCGGCGTGAAGCCGTTTTGCAGAAACGACCAAACCAGGGCTGGAACTTGCCTCCGATGGGGACCGCAGAATACGGAATGAATAGTTCCATACCCAGAAGCACCACATCGGCGACAGAGTCAGAAACAACGCTTGGATCATCCGGCGAGAAACAAACCTGCCCCCTTGGGTAGGATGCAAAGAAGGACCGCATCCCATCCCAATCTGCTGACTTGTAGTGCCACACTCGGCGGCAGCCCACGAAACGAGGTCGTGAGTACCGCGCAACCGGCACTGTACTCCGGACGAGACAGTGGTCCGATGAGCCCAGAGAGGGATCGACGATAACCTGGTAGCCATCCGGATGAGAAGTCAGCAGAAGTCCAACAGGGAAGGTATATGATCCTCCACGTCCGGTATTCGCGTTGGCCAGGTGACTAGTTGTGTCAAATCATATGCTAAAGCGAAGCCGAGAACAGATCTACCCGCATGATTGGTAGTGCGTGATCCAAGCCATTCGGCATGGTGGGCATTAAAATCGCCAAGAATTACGATCTCTGCGGATGGGATATGCTGCAGCACGGAATCTGTAGCCATTTGGACGTGCTCAACCAGTCGCGTAGATTCGCGGATGATCGTCGCAGTCTACACGCAGCCATATAAATCGATAGGTCCTGCCCTTCAAGGCTGCCGAGGCGTCGAGAGCAGTTATCATCTCTGACGTAAACGCACACCCCAGCTCGTTTTGTACCAACAAAGGAATGTTCCAATTTGTACCCGGGGTAAGAAAGAAAAGTCGTATCGGCAGGAGAGGATATCTGGATCTCGGTAAGAAAGAGCAAGGCCGGCTTCGCCGTCTCAAGGTGAAAGTGAACGGCGTTCAAGTTGGAGTTGAGTCCCCTTATGTTGCAGAAGTCCACAGTGTGGGTGGCAGGGGTTGCCTTATGATGCCTGCTCCGCTTGCCCCGGGCGTGCCGGCCCATTCGGCTGCAACCCGAAAGTATGCAGTGTGGCACTACCACTAGGAAAATGACTACACCGATGACGGTGACGCGAACGATTCTTATTCTCGCGTGCGTGTTGATACCGCGAACGTGAACGCCGTTTACCACTTCGAGCTTTATCGTGAGTCCCAGATACACTATCACTTAATGATAACTTTTTGTCCACCCGTGAACGAAACTCATTTGTCACTTCACTACAAACGCGAATCGACGGACTACTCATTTTCACAAATTATTTTTTAACTGAATACTTAGAATAAAATAAAGCAGGTGTGCATGCGGCAAAATTCAACAACGCAATGACGATCGTAGCAGTAAATTGGAATGACCACTGGTGAATGACCGGAAGTATACGAAATTGTGTATTTATTTAGTTGCTTTATAAGAATTTTCACAGGAAATAGAAGGAAAAGAAAGAGCAAAACAATTGTCGGTCTAATTTAAGGCAGAAATATGTAAAATTCCAAGCTACGCTTTCTCACAAAGCCGGAGAGGACGTAAGAACTACAATAACTATAATATTAAAACAACTAAATCAATACTTTAATGTTAAGAACAGAAGCAATATACCCGAAATAAATAAAATTGTGGCTCATTCTAAAATTATAATTTACAATAAAAATATAATACGTCACAAAAGTCGTTTCTCTTGTTCAAATAAAGTCAGCTTCTAACCAATTGTAAAATTGTTTACACTTATTATTTTTGTCACAAATAATAATAAGAGAATAAACGAAACGTAAAATTTTATCAATTCAGTTGTGAAATAAATGTCACCAAATCCAATACCAGCGCTGTGCCGATTCTTTAATTTCCATCCGTGTGTAAAGACCAAAACTGAATTGTTTTGATCCTATTTTATATAAAATTTATTTTATGTGTGACATATTGTTCTCAATATAACTGTTCCGATTTAGCTTTTATTAGCTTGCTAATTATGATTCAAATTCGTGGTTCAATCGAACTCATTAATAAGTAATACACAATTCCACTTTGGATATGAAAGAGGGAATTTAAAGCTCACTTCAAAACAGGATCTTGAAATGTCAGAAAGTCATTTACGGCATTGAAATTGTATACAATAAATCTTGAAACATTTCAAGGCTATAGCGATTAAGAGATAGTATCTTTGTAAGTCGGCTTTAAACTTTACAAGAGTGAGATACGAAGTGAGATACACAATAGTACTGGTGATCTTGTAAATTTCTGCCCAAGACCCTAGAAAGGCAACTTCAAATAATAGTTCTGAATCTCATTTCAGTTGACTAATATCATTCATATATTGATACCAGACCGTGTGAAATTTGTGCAACAATTTATCTTGTGGCGCTTACCCGATTTGAACGAGCATTCTTCGTTTAAGATCTGTACTAATCAGGTGGTTAAATTTCCCAGTGACCATCGCAACAAAATTGATATTTTTAGAGCGTATTGTATAAGAATTCCGCAGATTATACATTTCTATTTTATTCCCTCAATTACCTTAAGCAATTTTGTATTATACGTCAGTCGATTGATATTAATGGGTCTAGTAAAATTTGTGTCCCAACTTCCATTCGGTTTGAGGTAAATTGCTTAAGACTTAAAATAAAATTGAATTATTTTTATGAAAGAAAGAAGTATTTTTATTTATTTCAGCGAGCCTTGTTAAATAAATCGTTTTTATGTAACATCTATGTATACTGATCAGTGTACATATATTTGTGAATATTCAAATAACCGTAGATTGAAAATCATTTACGTGAAGTATCATATTAAAGATAAATCGCTTATAATCCAGCAATCCGAGTTGGAACAGCTTGGTGGAATAAGCTCCAAATCTTCTCTTTAACGGTAATAGATGACATATCCCACACATACAAGTCGATACTTCACCAATATTATTTGAAAATAATGCAATATATTATATTTTTTTATACTTTACAAGATATATTTACAAAGACACGATGCTTGTAAAGTATTGTTTGTAGTAGTTCTTGAAATAAGTTGATAGCTTCATTTAATTCCCTGTAAGAAGCCATTGTTATCAAGAAATCGTGCAGACAAAAAGCTTTTATGTTTCAGAGCAACTTCGCCTACGCTGTTCGTTGAAGTTCTAAACAATGGAACGCATGTATATCATTGAACCTTATTTAGAAAATTCCAACGCTGTAATTTATTAAAACGGTTATTTAATATTCGTAAAAACTATTTTTACCAATTTGTTGAAACAAAAAAGATAACGTGATGTGTCTTACGATCTCCGTTTGGACTTAACAGACACAATGAAATAAATTAATAATAAAGAAACGTTTAACAGTATTTAAATCAAATTAATAATATATAAAAAAAAAAACGAATACCTACAGGACCACTCATAGCACCTACAGTGCTCAAACTTGTGTAGTACTCAAACAAACATATTAATAATAAATCAAAACTATCGTGACGTGTAAAGTCTAACTCATATTTCGTATTGAGTGTAACGTGAGATAAGGAAAAATTCATTCCAAAAATATTCCAGAACTCCTTAAAGCAGGTTTTTCGCTTGAAATAAACATGAAGTGATAAAAACATAAAAAGAAATGATTGTATGAATGATGTTGAATAAATTCATTATAACAAAACTCGAAACCAAATAATTTCTTGGAAATTCATAGCATCAACATTCGTTAACATTTAAGGCATAAAATTCAGAGGCGTCGAGCCGCCTTGCTCGTAAAAATACGAATTTCAACTACCCACCGACACGAATGCGCTAAATAATGGAAAAAATATGTTTTGTGTACACGACTAAAGGGAACATAACATTTTGATCCTTCCTGCTTAGGACATATGCTTAATATTTCCAAACCAAACGTATCTACGAACTTTACTGTACTTAAATATATTTTTCGCACTCCGTTTTCTACTTGTCTTTCAGTAAATGAGTGAAAAATTGTATTTTCTGTTTTGCGTTCGCGTATATACAGTTTCGACTTATCTAGCAGCTAGTCATCAAGTAGGTTTGCAGGTGAAAAGTGATTAATTATTCTCATACTAGCTGAACCTGCGCCTTTATTCGTGCGAAATTTATAAAACTTTACCTACAGCACACAAACACGCCCCCCCGCCCCAATTAACCCCCTCGAGGGGCGAATTAGAAAAGCCTATGTCTTTCCCCGGAACTCAACCTATCTCCAATTTTATCTAAATCTGTTGAGCGGATAGAGGTAACAGAAAGAGCTACTTTCGAATTTTTATAATAGTATACGAGTAGATTGAAATAAACATGAATTATTTAGATTAAATTTTCACGAATAGTATTGAAAATTGTTCAAAGAAAATACAGTTCAGAATTAAATTATAAAATGTGTTAGAGTAACCACGGTTACTGAAGATAAACAATAAACTAAAATTAAATTTTCACCATTAATTATTAGATGTTAGGATGATTCGCAACTATAAACAAGTTTTCTACTTAAATATTACTTAGGTTCTGAATTTACATTGAATTTTCGTGCCTCTATTTGTAGATGTTTGAAATTTATAAAGTTTTCCAATATTTTATATCAATAAACAAAGAATATGAAGCTATTATTTAAAGTTGCCACCTCTATCGCGAAAAGTTTGAGTAACATCGGACACGGAACGAATTTCCTTTAATCGTTGAAACGAAACTCTGGAATTTTATTATTAATATAATACTGGAATAAGTTATGGACGCAAACGTAATACGAATATAATATCTAAGACGAATAAATTGTATTATGCTTTAGACTTATGTATTAAGCCTGTTAACGCTGCTGATATATAAATAACTGACTACACAGCCTAATCGTATACATATACAGGAACTTGAAATTTGAAGAGAATATTCATTTTTAACGTAACGCAAAGTAATGTTTTCAATCGCTCATCAACCTTTAAATGTATTTCATCGCTCCTTTCGAAAACGTCAATTGTTTTTCCGCAAATTCGCAAATATGCTCATTTTAATCATATATTTTTTAATAAGGAATGTTTTCCTTCAGTCTTTTGTGAAATTTTATCGTTCTATTTATTTCAAGTCAGTCCGTCTGAGCCTTCATTTGTCTCAAGTAGTTTTTGATCGTTTCTCGCAGCTCTAGTGGTTACTAGTTGAAATTGCTTTATCTTTATCTAGAGTGCCATTTTATACTAAATTTAACTAAACATTTTGCAATTCTACTTTAAAAATTTTCAAATTATACGGACAAATCATACAAATACAATGAATTGTCCATTGCAGCCATTGTAACCATTAAGCCATTGTAAGTTGATGCAAAACTGAATATTTTAGACGACATTTTTATAAATTACCACAATTCAATTGGTATCTTTATTATTTTCTAGTTTTAAAGATTTCAATTTACTGACTCTTGGTCCAGGCGCAGGTTTCAGGTTCTGTATTCAGTCTCCAGTTTGGATTAGTAAAAAGTTATTGAATTTCTCCGTCTAGAAATTCTAAGTAGAAGTCCAGAATTTTAACTTTGGAACTATTTACAATCTCATGTCTGGGCAAGTACCTGAACTTCTTTCACTCCAGCTATTTTCTCGAATTATGACTGGAAGAATATATAGATTTACAGACATTATAATATGCCCTCAACAGTAATTATCATGATCAACATATCTAATCTAACGAACCCAACCGCTAACCACTGTTTACTATTGTACATAATTCTATGTATTTTCGCTCAAGTTTTAGGATAATATATTTTCGAGCATGGTGTCTGGGTTCTAGTGTTACGTATCTAATACTTGGTGCAGCTTGAACTGGGAAGCTAAGTTGTGAAATAGCTGAAATAGCGTTATCTGTCATCCAATATCTCCGAACAAAGCTGACACGATGCTATTTTATTGTATTGGACGTACATTTCGATTTTCTCTTCGCCTCATATTTTATTATTGTTGTAATATCAGTAAATGGTAAAGGAATTTACGGATGACATGAAATTGAAATTTTCGGATTAATACAATATTTGTTTTGAGTATTGAGTAGCAATCCTCGTTTTTGGAATTACTTATATTACTAAAGGGGAGTAAATATCCCTACTATAAAGCGTAAAGCTTGTGGTAGGAGAGGATGGCAATGGCCCTAAGTTAAACTCGATTATATTTTATCGATTACTGTATTGTACTAATTGTATGTTTCCTTTATTAAAAACCCGAAAATTAAAAAAATAAATGTATTATTATTAAAAATATGAAAACCAATATATAAAATATTTTTTTAACCAAACATTGTATTTTTTGTTTCAGGTAACGATTTTGCAGCCGAAAAAAAAATCAGAGCTGAACATATTTTTTTGTATATCTTCCCGTTTTGTTAAAATGGATGTAAATTTTATATAAAAGTTATAACTTTAACGCATTATCTGATTTTAACGTGTTAGACGTTGTAATAAAACAGCAGCCCTTACAGCATTGGAAATCTATACGATAAAAGGTCATACTTGTATTGTAATCACTATCAGCGATTTTATGTTCTGTGTCGATGTATTTCAGTCGTACTTATCTACGAGTTTGGTTGATAAGACTTATAAGAAGCAATATTAGAAAATTCTATTAGCTTTGACCTAAATAATGTTGTATAAGTAAATTTTGATATGTTATTAGAATTTTCACATTTTATGAACACAGAATTTTGTAATAACTAACTAAACGGTTTATTTGATTTTTCATTTAAAAATTCTTATTCGATATAAGATTTTATTGAATTTTAGTTGATACATAAATAAATCTGTAAAATATTAAAAAAATTATTGTTAATTATACTCAGAAAAATATTCGGAGTGATATTATGGATACATAATAAAATTATTGTCGTTTAAAATTGAAGTTTTGGGTTGACCTGAACACAGGCGATATCCGGGGATTAAGATCTTATTGTACCCGTTGTACTCCTCCATAAACATAACATAACATAAACAGCCTGTAAATTTCCCACTGCTGGGCTAAGGCCTCCTCTCCGTTTGAGAAGAAGGTATGGAGCATATTCCACCACGCTGCTCCAATGCGGGTTGGTGGAATACACATGTGGCAGAATTTCGTTGAAATTAGACACATGCAGGTTTCCTCACGATGTTTTCCTTCACCGCCGAGCACGAGATGAATTATAAACACAAATTAAGCACATGAAAATTCAGTGGTGCCTGCCTGGGTTTGAACCCGAAATCATCGGTTAAGATGCACGCGTTCTAACCACTGGGCCATCTCGGATTCGGTTTGTACTCCTCCATGCAACTAAATTCTGTAAACCTTATATCTTAATAGTTTATTATAAAAAAATATAACAACGTTTAATGATATAAATGTAAAGAAAAACATAGTTTTGAAAAGCCTTCATTTAACTTCACCTATTGTGTATTGTGTCACCTGTGTGTAGGTCAATCTTAAAAATGTATTAAATCTCCTATCCCTTAAACCTATTGCGTTAAAATTTTGTACACGTTTTTAGTGCTGCAGACAATACGACCTTGTATAAATAACTAAAAAGAACTCCTTGTACTACATGCAATAAATTAAAGTTTATTTTTTATATTTATATTATTGATATATCTGAATCTGAAATTACTACATGAACCGTGGTAATGAACTCGTGAGTTCCGGGATTGGATACGTTTCGTTAGAATTAGAAATGGATATTTCATTTCAGTCTGTAAACGCGGCTTTTACCGCAAGTCTGCGTTTTAGTGCAGCTTATTTCGTTGTCCAGTCCAAATATAAGGCGGAGAGAGGAAAACGGATATATATATATACTTATGTATGTATAATTTCAGATCGGGAAAGAAAAACAATCAAAAATAGCATTAATTACTTTAAATTAATAATAATTAAAAACGAAAACCAACTAAACGGGTACATTTTCTATGACTCAGAATTTATATGTCCAAAGCACCGAAACTTCGCGCCAAAAAGTAAACCCAAGCCGCCATGACAGGCGATCGCGCTCTTTTTTTAATGTAATATGCTACATTAGGGATTGAAATATTAGGCGGTAAAAATATAGTAATTTTGCCACTCAAGGTTCTGTCATTTTTATTACTATAGAAAAGGCCTACTAAGGATTTGTCTACATGTAAAATTTATACTTTTGCAAATTTTGTTTGCATTAGGAATGGTTGTTGAAACTACATTATAAAAACGACAATATCTTCCATAATCAAAACATAAAATAACTGCCATCGTATCACTTTAAAACATATTTACTAGATAATTTAAGTAAATTCGTGGTAACGTTAAATTTTGGTGTTAACCTGGTATTCCGAAAAATGAAAAATATATCGTGACATTAAATTATCACAAAATCATAAACGCGATTATATTGTCAATGATGTTAGCAGTATTACCTCGTTAAACCTCGATTCCAATCCACCGGGCGAAAAATGAAATTACTTTTACTAAATTACCCTTTACTAAATAAAAATAAGACGGAAAGCAATATCTATAAAACATACTAGCAAATGAGCTACCTAACGGTGAGTTATAAAGAGATCAGTCTCCGTACACACTGTGACTCCCAAAAAATAAAAGTTAAAAATTTTAAAGACTTTCTTTTAAGTCGCACCAACATTGATAAAATTTCTTTGTGTTCTTTTATCTGGTTTATATGCGTATCATCAGCATCTTTGTATGTATATATAATAGTAATAAAAAGTATTGATGTTTGCTGTTAGATTAAAATTTATAGATTTCGTGTAAAAATTTGATTGTTACCGCTATTGAGAACTTTATTTTATGAGAACGTGGCGTTTAACATACAAAATTGTTCAATAATTTTAATTTGTTAACAATTAGAGCACTTAACAGATGTATCCAACCAGACGAAAAGACAACGCTCACAACGACAAGCTCTAACGAAATAATAGAATACCTTCTGGCAGCAAGCCATTGCAGTTATTGCTCTATTACAAAATCCTTAAATGCCATCAGATCGACGAAGTTTCTATAAAAACAATTTATTTTTATTCGTCTATAATTTTGTTTAAACCGCTTATCGCTTGTAAGTTGTATGAAATAATTACCGGGTGTGATATTGCGAACGAAACGACGGCCTTACATAATTTACGTTCGTATATGATTAAATGTAATCAAATTTATGACTTTATACACATGCGTGTTTACTGAGCTGAGTTACTGAATTTATTTAATTATGTAGTATAATAAACTGAAAACACGATTTGTTAAAATAAAAATTAAATTTTTCGAAAAAAAAAATACTGTCCATGGGCTATATATGATTCACTCATGAATGTATCTCACGAGGTGTGTTGAAGTTTCTGGTTTTCCGCCTTACTCATCCATTCAGGAACGGCCACCATCAGGTCATCGATTCACCTGAATGGATTCCTCTAGGACATTGGCCCTGCGCTGCGTTTGCTGATCCGTCTTTTCCACTCTAAGACAACGGCAAGCTAGTGAAAAAATAATATTATTTATAAATATTTCATATTTTGTTAAATTTTAACATACAAAGGTCGCCTCTGATGTCACACTAGTGGGTATTACGGGAATATAATTTAAATAAAAGATAAGATAAATAGCGTAACTCAGTCCCCCATGTTCTCATGTTTCGTGACGTTGTCAATTGTGCTATTATGGGAATCGAGACTTAACACAATTAGTATTCTGTGAAAAATAAAACTTAACCAAATGCTGCTTATCAAGATAAACTCAATACTATGGGCAAACAGCTATGTTCTTTTTGTTTTACACTATGTAATCGTTTTATTCACTCAAAGATTTAATCTATGTAAAGTTTTGTACAAGCTATAAAGTATGTAAATATACATCAAGTAACTTTTACCCAGACAATGCGTTCGCACGAACTCATTCAGCTCGTATGAATATGCTGAGCGCCTTTGAAAACTAATTATACCAACTCGCTTGGCTTTCCACGCGATGATCTTTAGGGTTCGGATATTGCAGATATTTATTTATATGATTATGTTTTATGAATATGCCACTGCTGGAGTAAGTAGATAGGTGCTTTACGACACTTTCAGATTTCGTGAAGAAGTTTTCCTTCATCGTCGAGTACGAAATATATTTTTAAATCAGTGGTGCTTACCCAAGTTTGAACCCGGAATCTTCACCTTTAGGTTATGTCATAGGGTCACGTGTTCTAGACCTTCTCACATAAGGATATCACAGTAGGAATCAGTCGTATTCTTGTTATACTTAATAATATTTACTGAAGGAAACATCGTCAATCCCGTAAAACTATTATGGCTTTACGTATCAAATGATACAATCTTAATACACTGGTAAATAAATTGTGACCTTAATACTATTTTATTACAATAATTATTAAAGAGCATCCCCTACAGTGGGAGATCAGAACTTATTTCTTAGGTTTCTTGAAGCCTTAGTTCACTTGAACATTTATAATACATATCTATTTCAGATTGATATATTTCCTTCATAATAAATCAATACTATTCAAATCATTTTTCTATAAATAATCTTGTAATTATTTACAAAATTAAAGTGCAACCAAATATTTGATTTTATAGAAATGTTACTGTTAAAAATAGGACACTCGCAATATTTTTAAAAAGCAATATCCAAAATCAAAACAATTGATAATACCTTTAAAACTTAATTATTAAACACAGCCCGTGCTTAAATTAAAATGAAACTTAGTATGGTAATGAGATATACTCAGGATCAACATGACTTAAATTCTCCTGGTAAATGGTTATCAAGAGTTCCAAATTCGAATTTCCACATCCCACAGGCCCGTACCGTATTCAATAGTTAGGTATTATATAACATCTCAGAATGCACATCATAATTAAATATATGAAATGTGAATGAGCCTCACTCGTCAGTCATTTCTACTGGAACAACGCTCAACAACGTTCCAAGAGAATATGCTCAAGAATTTTAATTATGTTTACTTTTATTCCTGAGCATCCTATTTCGCAATTTTTCAGACCGCTTACTCGCTATTTAATGGAGTTTCATTTTTCAAGTGCAGTTGTTCCATTTTAAAAATCTTTTACGGCTGTTTGCTACGTGAAGTTTAAACTATTGCTTATTGTACGCTAGCTTGATCAATTGCTAGCCGACCAGTAAGTAATCCCTGCAATGGTTCAGTATTGGTGTTTTGGGTTTCTGTACGAAATAAACTAAATCCCGCTGCTGGACGAAGTCAACCTGTACTATTATCCAGCGAGACTCTCAGTTCTACTCATTGTTTGTTTAAAAAATATTAAATTTAATGAATCTTATAAATATAAGCCATAATAATACGGTGTAGCAATAATGAAATCCCAATCTGTTGTGTTTTGTAAAGTCTTGTCTTTCGGAGTCGAAATGGTCCAGTTGTTAAAATACGAAGAGCTTAAGGGAATTTGGGTAGGTAACACCCACTCATCAGATATTCTACCGCCTAATAGCAGTACTCAGTATTGTTGTGTTTCGGTTTGAAGGGTGAGTTAGCCAGTGTAACTACAGACAAAAGGGACGTAACATCCTAGTTCCCAAGGTTGGTGGCGCATTGGTGATGTAAGGAATTGTTAATATTTCTTACAACGCCATTGTCTATGAGCGGTGGTGACCACTTACCATCAGGTGACCCATTTGCTCGTCTGCCTACCGAAATCATAAAAAAAATGTCATGGGTTGCCAAATAATTACTAACTAATTAGTGTCTTGCCACCACGCTGATGGAAAACTTCGTAACAAATTATTCATGTATCGCGAAACTTTAACGTCACCAATGCGCATTGGAGTAGCCTGATTAAATACGATAAAACCTTTTTAAAAGATGCTTATGTCAAGTTTTATTACAGACTGTAAAAAAAATTAAAAGAAATAGAATCTCCAATCAAAGTGTTCATATAATATTTTAATGAATGCCCTTATAATATAAATTACTATTGGCTTGAAATAGGATCCAATTATCAAAACACGGTCAAAACATCCGGCAAATTTAAGGCTAAGCGTTGTAATGTGGAGGGGATGACCTATGGACGTTTTCTGTACCCTGTAGAGGTAATAAACAAATAAACAAACACACTTTCGCATGTATAATAATAATAATAATTACGATTTAATTTAATCTATACTCATATTATACAGAGGTAAAATTTGTTTATTTGTATGTAGGGGCTAATCTCCGGAACTAAGGATCCGATTATAAAAAGGTTTTTTGTTTATTAATAAATGACACCCGAGCGAAGCCGGAGCGGGTCGCTTATAATTAATATTGCAAACAAGGGAAATTAATTTGATATATTCTGATAATTATAATTTATATAGAATAAATAAACGATGGTATTACTAGGAAAATTAATTGCATAGACATACATGTACAGTATCAGAAATAAAGGCCGTTTGAATTTGAATAACGTTTTGCTTAATGTATTTTTATATCGTAATCATTATTAACGTTAATGTGTACAAAAACAGTAATATTTAATTCAGAATTTATTGATTACCAATAGTGCCTCATAAAATAGTCTTTGTCTAGGTTCCACCGCATTATTCAGGTCAATACTATTACACATAAACCATGAAACCTTTATATTACAAAAAATAATTTAAGTAACAGGATAAATATTAACATCACATTATTATATTAGGAATTACTATATGAATTATGACTGCGTGGAACGTTATCAAAATTCTAGTAGCATTTTCACGTAACGCAATTCCAATTCCCTGGATGAAACATGTACCAGCTCCTGTCACCCGTGGAGACAATAAAAGGAGGTGTTATATGTTTAAAAATCGAATCAAGTATTAGTATTAATCATATTTTCAGCTATTACAGATAACCAACGGCAAAGTTTAAATTTTTCACTATAAATAGAGTAATTTTTAGGTCAATGCGGGATTAACATTCAGGATTAAGCCTTAAAGCGCTAAAGTTACTGTGATCAACGATATTAAAACGTAATGATTTCATTTTGTTAGTCCTTTGTACCAGCCGTTGCTTTTATGCAAAGCAGAAATAAATTGAAGTCGGTTAAACAAAATTACAAATTCAAATTAAGAGTTGAATTTAAGTTTTGGACAAAAATATGATGAAATGAACACGTGATATGTTGCTAAAGCCTCTTTTGTTCGTATTAAATTAATATATCAGAACTGTAATATCATCTGTATAACATTATTACACAATTTAATTTTCCTGTAGCACGTATGAAAAAGAGTATCATAACACCGATACTATTTTATTACTGTTGTTAAATTTGGTAAATTCATTCAATTAATTTGTTCATTTCAATAACAATACTTTGTCATCAATTAGGTTATCAGTTTCAAATTCTGAATATACTTAATATAATGAAATTATACATGAAAAAAAAAAATTATAAGGATTTTAATAATAATGCAACTGGTTTCAATTGTAGTATCTTGTCTTGTGTAGTCCTCTTGCTCAACATTTTTCGTTATTCATAAAGAGAGTTGTAAGAATCTAGAAAGTTTGTCATGTTTAGACAGACTTACTGTGCGTAAGTCGCATACTTGGTCGTATTATTTTAGATTTTTATTTCACGCTAGTCTTTTGTGGCGAATTTTGAGTTTATTAGAACTTGAAATAGCTCTAGTAATATGCCCAAATTTTCGGTAATCACGTACATGACAAATTAATAATTATGAAAGTTACTAGAGCATAAATATTTATCATAAATACACATTACATAAAAAGTAAAGTAGTACAATATAATGAGTTAAATCAAAAAGTAATTACACACCAATTATATCTGCATGGAATGGTAGTAATCATGAAAAGCATTATCCCGTTAAATTTCGATTCCGATCAAAATTAAACCAAAAATATGAACTATTTCTAGGTTCATAATGCACCTTATATGGTGTATCTCAAACATACAATCGCTTATCAAAATGTGTGCAACTAAGTACTACGAATATGATACCTGAAGATAGGCAGTTTGGTGACAAAGTCGATTTCAGAACACCTTGATGCCCTTGCTCGTAGTAACTTTCTGGCTAATATCGCCCACATCTAAAGACCAAAATGAAAGAAAGTTGATAATAAATAATATGTTACGTGTGATATATTTCTCACGTCAATTACACTTGAGCAAAATTATTAAAATATAAGTAAAATGTAAAATGATACATTCTCAAGGCGTTGAAGAATTTGTCTAACCTAATTGCATTCACTGAAAAGTAACGCAAAATATAACTGAACATTGTAAAAATAGAATTGATGTAAAATAACATCTGTCTCCTTAAATTCTTACATATGAAGGCACAATAAATATTTAATATTTCTCGAATATCAAATAGTTTATCGGTCTCAAAGCGCCTTACGTACGTCTGTCACGCGATATATAGTGTTTTTCATGACATGTTTTTCGTCAGTCTCAAAGAAAGGGTTAGATTAAGATAGGGACATTTTATTGCTAGATCGTATTTTTCAAGAATTCTACGTAGAACTTTTTTATCTATGTTTAAATTTGCTGTTACAGTAAGTGATATTTTTATATTTTACTGACGTAAATGGCGATTCTGGATAAATAATATTTAGATTTTAGTGATTGGATGCGATAGAGTTATTTTTTTCTTCTTAATTTATTACTAATATGTAGTATGTGATAACTAAATCCATTCATTAGTATTTTTTTATTGTATAAGTAGGCGGACTGGCACTTGATGGTAAGTGGTCCCCACCGCCAATAGCTATAAAAAATATTAAAAATTCCTTACATCGGCAATGTGCCACTAACATTGGGAGCTAAGATGTTATGTCCCTTGTGCCTAAAATAACACTGGCTTACTCATCCTTCAAACCGGAATACAACGCTATTAGTACAAGTACAAGTATTGCTGTTTGGCGGTATAATATCTGATTGGGTGGTACCTACACGGACAAAGTTCTACTTCCAAGTAAAATTAGATCCTTTTAAAATTAAACTTAGAGTCTTTTAAAATTTACAGATTACAGGCATCTAATTCAATTATGATTAATTACCATCGAATTCCCAATGAATTCTTGATAGAAGAGAACACTAGGAATAATTATTGCATAAAATTCTTGTACTCCTGATCTTATAAATTAAGGTTTATATATTGCTTTAGCAAACACAAGCATTTCTTATAGCAATGGAAGCAAAATAAATCACCTATCCCGATACAGTGTTCGAAAAGCCTACTAATTCTTGACAGGTCTTAGGATTACGGTTTATATAAATAAACCTGTCCAAACTGACGTCATAAGCCTTTGAATGTTGAAGCCTCGATTGGTTGTTGTATTTGTTTTATTTAAATACCACTAGGAAAATAATTCAACGGTTATTTTTTGTTAGAATCCGTCGAATAACGCTTTAAATAATATGCATTAATAGTCAACCACTTACTAGAGAGGTTTTACAGTTTCAAATCAAATCTGTAGTATCTATTACAAATGGTCTATTTATTTTTAATATTGTCATTGGGCAACATTGGTGCGCTAAAGCAGTTTTTTTATTTAAGTTTTGCTGTTTTTGTGTCACACGAGTGACGCCGAACCAACGTAGCTTCTACTCAATTTGCAAATATCCTTTTTTGATAAGAAATCCGAATTTTCCGCCCCGCCTTAAATGTTAAATGTCTGAATAATTTTATTTTTATACGTCCATCACAGTTCCCTAAGAAATCCTATGAACTATGACGCTGTAGCGTTAAAATAGTATCGCTTACAAAGAAAACTGTCAATCTGAATCGGAACGTGGAGTATTATTAGATATTTCAATTAGCTTTTAGCAGTCTAGTGTTAAATTACGATGCGCTGAGACACGTGCGTCACACTTGTATTTCTAACTTCTAACTAGGATTCCTGTTTTTTAGACGTGATGTAGTTTTGTTTTTAAATCTTATGTTATTCTGCTCTTTTGAAAAGTATTATTTTTTTTTAACTATAAGCCATTGAGCCAAAAATATACTGTAATTTTCGAAATACCAGACATTATAGTTATATTCCCAAATAAGTAATTAAACACATGTGATTAATCTAATCAATAAAAATAATAAAATATTGTTTTGTTTTTTTTTTACGAATGCCAGTTATTATGGAAAAACTAGAATGTATAACAAAATGTTAACTTGCATTCCTGAAAAAGTATAATTTACGTTTTATAGACGTAAATGTGTATTATTATTGATGACGCGTCTAATGTTCGTTACGCAAGCAATAGCATTTCCCTGATAGGTTTTAGTCACGGAAGCTACCGAACTCCTGTTTCCTATACCGTTAGCTTTGTAACTTTATTGTTGAATACGGCTGCAGTGGTTGTGTATTCGTGTAAGTTAGCTGATACAGCTACATATATTTCATTTAGAGGTGATAGATATTTCACCAGTTACAATTGTTAAGTCACCCTCATTGCGATTAACATATTCAAAAAGAGAGGTGTCGTGAGACACCCGGTTGCAATTAAAGGTCGAATTTTCGCTATGTATTATGTATCAAATAACAAACACAATAAAATAACTAAACAAAGCTTCAGAGTAATTCAATGACAATAAATAAAATTGTTATTTAATATCTCGAGTTAATTAAAACGTTAACAGCAAAATAACTTTTAATTATATTGGATAAAACCGTATAAAATAGAAAGAGAGGGAGAGAAAGAGGGGGGAAAGGTCGTTTTCATAGTAAGCCGCGAAAAGAACTTCGTCCCAAAAAAAGTTACCGCATCTGTGTCTTCTGAATCGAAATATTTAACATCAAGCGAGGATTTTTGACGGTACTTACATATAATATTACATCCGTAATTGCAAACATAAAGTCAAATAGCCTTAAATTAATCATATATTTGTTTTTATATTTATTGAGACTTCTGTAGTTTATTTTTTGACGCATGCAATTGATAACGCGATTACGTCCGCCAATCCCTAGCTCAAGCGTCGATGAAGTCCACGGACCACTGAGCGAGTTTGAAAATAACATTAATGCAATTATTTCGCGTATGTAAAATTTGGAATAGCTACAACGGGAGCGCTCGTTAATATGTTTTGTACGCGAAAACAATATTTTTAACAACTCTTATGTATTTTAGGTTGAAGAGAAATATTTAGATAATTTGATCCCTATGGTATGTAGGTATTTTTTTCGTAAAAATATAGAAATAATGACTTCATTGATATTGACTAGGATTAAATGGAAAGTACAAATTAGTAATTTTCTAAATCGGTTCATAAATTATGTAGTTCTGAAATTACAGACGTTATCAAAACTCCTTTTCTGAAGTCTGTTAAAGCTGGTATAAATAATAAGTAAAGTCTACTTTTTTTTAAGGAATTGAATTCCCGAGCTGTATACAATAATTAATTGTGAACTAATTGATGATATACAATGTAATAAATGCAGTATCTACCTAATAGTGAACATTATCGGTCTGCCATTCGCTCGCATGTTTTCCTACTATCAATGGCAAAAGTAACTTCATCCGATTTCAATAAATTAAAGTTCGTTAAACTTTTACAATTTTACAAAGAAGGTAAAGAAGTACCTATGTCATGTTATGAGGAGATGGGCACAAAGCTCAGGGCTCAAAATTATTTACCAAGTTTTTCGTTGGTACATGTAAATCTCACCTCCGTAAAAGTCTTCCTTGTCTAAACCGGCCTTCGGTCAAGATCCACGTGTTTTGATACACTTTCTGCTATGCTCAAATTTTAGTAAGCCATAAATGATTGGAATGATTTTATTGAAACCTTTTTATTACCTCTGTGTCTTTCCTCTACCCTAAGGTTGCTCGGAAGAGATTACATTATCGATTACTTTATCGATAAAGTCGCCTCTTGTACATCTTTCTTAAATGTGATTTATGTTCGTGTTTATTGGTGTACAGTATTTTAATTTGATTTGGTTTCAAATTTCGTAAAATTATTTGTTCCTTTTGTTTTAATTACTTAAATATATTTTTAAATAAACATATTGTTTCTGTACTGTGTATCATCCAAGTAGTTTAAATAAAGATTACTAATAATTTAGGAAAGGTCAATGATAACCTTCTAGTAGTGTGTACACCGGTTTTTATGGGTACGCCGCTCCGCGGTCCCGGGTTCGATTTCCGGCCGAGTCGATGTAGAAAAAGTTCATTAGTTTTCTATGTTGTCTTGGGTGTGGATGTTTGTCGTACCGTCGTTACTTCTGATTTTCCGTAACACAAGTGCTTTAGCTACTTACATTGGGATCCGAGTAATGTATGTGATATTGTCCAGTATTTATTTATTATTTAACTTTATGCGTCGGGTATCGATTTATAGTCGAGGTGGCCGAATATTGCGGACAGCTGAATTTTCATGTACTCAACCCGTGTTTTTAATTCAGTTCGTGTTCGATTGTGAAGGAAAACACCATGGAGAACAATGAATACCTGCCATTTATCCACTCATATCGGAGCTTCAGAAATTCTCCACCAAACTCAGCGCCCTCTTTGCAATATCAGTATATTTTTTGATATATTCGATATTGAAAAAGACTGTGAGAATATGTGCTGAAGTTATGAAATCGTTTCGATATTTGAATTTAAATTTTAGATTGTAATATGAAAACCTCGTTATCCTTTAAGTTGATTTCATTTTAAACTATTCAAGTTGATGTTGTTATTAACATAATTTTCAACAACTTTAATTTGACCCGATTCAGCTCCTTGAAAACTCACAACAATTTCAAATCTTGTACCCTCTTAAAGTCCAGAGGAAACAAAGTTCCGCTATGAGCGGTTAATTTTCAGATACAACAGGGCAATTTAGGTCATAACCTAAGCCTCATTGCCAAAGTTAGGCACCATTAACGACTAAGTCCGCATTTTGATGGTTATAAGCTGTATATACGACGTGTATCTGTTATGACGCTGCTTTTTGTCTTTAAAGTTAGACGATGACTAGACTTCCTAAATGAACAGTGTAAAACACTAATTGCTTCTGCGTACTCTCGTGTCAGGACAGAATAATGAATGTGTAACTCAAATTAATCACTCATTCTTTACAAGTTACGATCTTCTGGTTTTAGATTGTTTTATAAATTATTTTGTTTTAAAATCCATGATTCGAAATACAAACATAATTCGAATGATAAATCTTTTTTTTTTTTTTAAATACAATTGTGTCTAACTCGTCAATCTTATATATTAATAGCGTAAGCCGATTATTGTCCTAGTGATTATGGGACGATGACTGCATATAAAAAAAAACATCGTTTATGATCTTACTTTGAAGAGCTCTAGCCATTGATGTGCAGAAAATTAATGAGTATTCTTGATTGCTATTTACTATATTAGTACAATTTAACAAAGAATTAATTTTAGAGAGCGGAAAAATATACTGGCCGGTTAGAGAGCGGTGCTACGGTTGTATAAGAAAAAAAAATGAAAACGTAAACATTCTTACTGCACTAATGTTGACTATTTGATATTAAAAATTTCATTAAAAAGAGGTTTCATCATTTTTCGCCAAATGTAGATGTAAATGTAGAGCTACTTGCAGTTTACAATGAAATGTAATCAAAACAAAATCTGTCATAGGTTTCGAACTTCCTAAAAAATATTTTGAATGAACGCGAAATTTCGCAGGACCCACGATATTTCGACATAAATGATGAAGGTAAATGGAACAGTGGAAACATCAAACCGTCTAACGATTTATATTCGACTAGTTTTTACCCTTCAAACAGCTACAACCAAGTCGATCCATTGCACTATCGATGTCTGAATAAATGGCGAACTAATATATAAACATTCGCATTTATAATACATCTAGTGGTCATAGTTGTCAAGAAATTATTTTGTTTTTTACTTAGTCTCACACTAGCAGCAATAATTAGTATTGTTGTGTTAGAGTCACAAGTCACATAACATACAACTCTAGTACAGTGTCACTGACTTATGAGTTAGTAAGAAATGGTTAAAATTTTATACTGTTCCAGTGTGTATAGGTAGCGGTAACCACTTTCCACTTGTTGGACAATTTAAAAGTGGGACTGACAACCCATGCCATTAAAAAAATTTTTTTTTATTTCACTTATATAATAGTCTTCTATTTTGTATAGTAAGAAACGTTCAAACGTTGGTCGATTGTGGGCGTTTAAAAATAAAATTAAACACAATATGTATCGTCTACCGCACGTCACGAGATGAATGGCTTTATTAAATATAGAAAACCAACGTTGTTACTCGATTTAAATCCGCTCCTGGTCTAACTAACCCGATAGCGCACCATAACAAAAAAATGGCGCTTAACGAATAACATAAGCTTCTTAATTTAATGTTACATTGGGGTCAAAAAAAATAACAACATTTATTTTAGAATTTTATTTAGGTGTAAGATTAATAAATAAAATTAATATTTGCAATAAAATGAACGAAAAAAAAATAACGCAAACATTCAAACAGAAACAAGGGAATTATGAAGATTTAAGTAAATTATTACTCGCGAATGAAATATTATATTAAATAATAAGCAATAGAGCGTTTGATAATATAAGTCAATTTAAATGAACATAAGTTATGCTAAACTGAACCGAGTTTTGTCAAGACTCCCCTATATGTATTTAACGAGGCATTTACATTCAGTCTAGCGTGACTGGAGTACGTGACGTAATTTCCCCTTTAATTAAACCCTCAATTAAAATCCAATATTCTTAAGGTGATATTCTGTAATTTATTTGATTATTCAAAACACAATATGGAGTGACAATTTCGGAAACGCTATGGAAGTAACATGAATGGGGTTATAAACTTAATGACGAAATAAAAACGGCACAGAATATTCACTACTCAAATGTTCTCTCAGAAGCTAAGGAGTTGTTTCAGGATTAAATTGTAGGTAAAATCAATCTCTCGGAATATAATACCGAGAAAAAACGGCAAGAAATCGGTGTTGCTTCAAAAAAAAAGAATTATTAAAGATTAAACGTCACTTAAAGTAAATTAAACTCTAATGAGACTTAATATGGAATTATATTAGCAAATAAATGAAGAAATCAGCTTGTGTTTTATCTATTAATTCAAGATACTAATGCTTAAAGTAAGAATCTTTAAATCTTGAAGATAGTCTGGAGCTCATTCCACGACGTTCCTCTATTGTATTTCAGCAATTACAGATGTGGCAGAATTTCATCACGATGTTGTCTTGCACTGGCGTGAATAAGATTAATTTATAAGCACGGTGTTTCCAAAGATTTAACCCTAAAATCAATCTAACCACTGAGCTCATACTGTTAAAAATATGGATAAATATGCGACGATTCTAGTACGCACATGATTTCTCGATCTATGCGTATTGAATAATTGCATCGATAATTTCGTAACAGTTACTCGAACATGAAGTTCTATTGGCTGGATGGCGCGAAATCCGAGAAGTACAGATTAAACACCTCAATATTTAGTTTTTAAATACTATTTTCAAATTTTATTTGACGAAAAAATTTGGGGAAAGGCTGATTCTAATTTTAAACACGATCCTACATGACTGCAAGTTATATTTATAAAATTTATACAAAATATATCCTACGCTATTCCTGCCGACCTTTGCAACGATCTTCGATAATGCGTATTATAAAATACGGGTTTAATTTCTGTAATTTAATAAATTTTTCCATGCAAGCGACCCAGGCGTGCCTTCCAAGATGTTAGGGGAAGAATTAATAACATTACAGTATGAAATGAGTTAATTAAACTACGCCTTCAAAGGCTGTTTGAAGGAGATGAAATATGCTTCAAATATGTACGAAAATATACGGTTGTGGTGTGTATTTAGTCCTGCTCAACAAGCAGTGCAATTCGCAATTCTAAAAGTAAAACTTAACATTGTTATGTATCAATGCAAGTGATGGACAACGTCAGAGCTATACTGAATCCGACACTAAAGTAATCGTTAAAACCTAAACCATATATAAGTGTGTATATAATTAAACTTCTAAACGATTGGATTCATTTCGATGGCATGCTTTGTGTGTATTTGAGTGTTGGATGGTTTTGATTGGACCCGGTAGGTACGGTGGGAAAAAATATATAAATCTTATTTCACCCGGTCAAAATAAATCCAACATCTACACATGTGTGTAATTGTATAATTGGAATTTTCTACATGTTTCACATTATTTGGTCGAATTAAATAAAGGACTTGTTAGACTCTCAAATATTTCCGGCAAAATCCCTTTGAACTTTGTAACTTGTACGCATAAGAAAAAAGACGTGGGGCATATTTACGCTGGATAGGCTGTCTGAGTAGGTACAGGTCAATGCATACATACATAACACACGACGTTTATATGAATATACTGGACTAACTACGTCTAAACTTGGGTATAGCTAATGTTTACAATGTGACTTAAAATGCAAGATTTCCCATTTTTTTTTCAAATTGAGATTATTTAATTTTAATTTAATAAAAGAATAGTTTTAAATGATTTTCACGAGTCACGATAACATGACTCCTGAACACCTAGAAAAGTTAATTATCCGTCGAAATCTAGATGTTGTATGTTACATATTGTGCTTTTTAATTTGTGATCACTATTCAACAATCCAATTAAATAAAAAAAAAAGTAATATCAAACGTTAATCGACAACCGAATGGAGTCATTTTCCTAAGTGGTCACTTACACGATATGATAGTGTAGGCGTGTCTCAAGCATTGTTCACTCTGTATGACTTCAGAATGGCAATCTGCAAAATGTGTACGTATTTTAATTAACGTTATAGCGTTAGTTGCTTGATAACTTCTAATTAAAAGGCAATACAGTCGACTGTTGTGATGCATATTATTCTGTGAAATTATATGATTAAAAAACGTAAAGTTTATTACTAAGTTAAGGTACCGCACCTTAAGTATATGTCGTGTATGTAAATTTCAGCAAAATCGAACGTGGGGAATTGATTTTTAATTCAGGTACACACCTTTGATCCCACATCACACATCCTAACACGTGAAGTTAAATAAAAGCAAATGATAAGGGATTATTCCCTTTTGACAAAGTTTCTAGTCGGTTCTTAGGTGTATAATCTACATTTTTAGCCGGTACCTTTAAATTCAATTCATTAACATGACAATTCGAAAGTGCTTTTATGTATTGTTCCGCAGTAATAAATATACTTAGTTTAGTTATTTTCCGGAAAAACACAAAAGAGCGAAACAGCAGCTGATAATTAGCATTCTATAATATTTGAAACTTGGAAAATATTATAATCCAACTTAAACTCAACATAACTTAAGAAAAATAATGAAATACATAACTTGAGTGAACAAACTCCTAAATTTTGTACTGAAAGTTTAACGAGTTTAAAACACATTATGCTTATAACTTGAAATAATTTCAAGTACTTTTTACTTCTTGACTGGTTTATAATTGTTCATAAGTGATGCTTCTTAATTTTTACTCAAAATCAAAGTTTTAGGATTCTGTCCATTCGATCGAACCATGCAAATGAGATGACACTATTTGATACGGCCTATTTTATAGGACTCTAGTAGAAGAACATTATAATTTAAGAATTAAAGTCAGGAGACCTAGTGCATTTTTGGGATGCTTCCATGTGCTTGAGTTCCATGTAGTCGAGTTGAGTGCTCCGGAATTCTATTCATATAATTTTTAATTACAAATCTCAAAACTTTCAGTACCAATAAGTTATTTTCGTACATCTATCTCGCGACGTTAGCAAATGACACACTACTTAATGTTCAGGGTTAGTTTAGCACATTAGTAATTTAAGTAATGGCTTTTACGATCGTTTATGGGTAGACATGACCACTTACCGTTAAGATTTACCCGCCTTAAACGACCTTTTTGTAGACGAATCAATAGCACAATGACTAGAATTATTCTTCGAATATCCTTTGGAATGGAAGTACTTATGATATATGATATACATATATTGTAAGTAATTCATAATCGTATCAATTGTACCATTCCTTACCTTTCCGTATCCGTGCGTATTAATCATGTGTGACCTATATCAGAAACAAAACAATACCTGAAAGTGAACTGTGACATTAAATAAAAACACTTAGTACCGAATTGGTAATAAACGAAACCGCGGCAAGCTATCGCGATACTTACAATTACAGCTGCAAGTTTGTACTGTCGGTTACAAAAGACTTTTAATTTTCTTTACTTTTGTGCTACAAGATGCTTGCTTCTTGTCAAATTTCAGGATTCTAGGTCTACGGGATGCACCCCATGGGTTTTGATTCCGTTTGCGAACGTATCGGAAATGCGAAATCTTTGGATTGCGTAGACTTAAAGGAATGATTTACTCAGTATTCGGTATTAATTTCGGACAGACGTCCGAGTTATAAAGTTGAAAATATATATATATATATATTGTTGAAATTAATATACTTATAAAATCACTTCGTGATTGATTCGTGATTTTATAAGTCATTTTTCTTTTAGAGCTACGGAACCAAAAAATCATTTGAAATGTACTAAAATTAGACTATAGTAATCCTACTGCTGACTAAAACGTCCGTCTTCCGCTATAGTGAGGGTTGGTGCCGTGTGTCTAGATTTTATTCAACACATTTCTCACGCCGTTCCCTTCACCGTCGAGCATGACGAGAATTATAAAAATAAACTAAGCACATGGAAATCTTTAATTTAAAATTGTAGAATACATTACATAGGTATATGTACCTGCGGATTTTCAGATCAACATGGCCCTAGCGTAATACATACATACATTAACAGCCTGTAAATTTCTCACTGCGGGGCTAAGGCCTCCTCTCCCTTTGAGGAGAAGGTTTTGGAGCATATTACACCACGCTGCTCCAATGCGGGTTGGTGGAATACACATGTGGCAGAATTTCGTTGAAATTATTGATGACACGAGATGAATTATAAACACAAATTAAGCACATGAAAATTCAGTGGTGCTTGCCTGGGTTTGAACCCGAAATCATCGGTTAAGATGCACGCGTTCTAATCACTGGGCCATCCCGGCTCTAGCGTAATGGATGCTTAAAATTAAAGACAAATATGACTGAACAACGAAGTGAGTTGAAAAGCTGCAGTTGTGGGGTATGATAATAAGAATGTCCTTTCAGAAGACGAAACATTCCTTACTGTACCTTTAATCTAGCAGAAATGTCAAAGTATCTCTTGTATTTAAATAATTTCAAAACGTTGCTCAACGGCCCGTCGGTCTTTTGAAACTATTATGATAACGACGCTAACATTAACAATTTATCCTAGAAAAGTTCGCAATTTACGGGAACGCTAAATATTTTTTCCAAAAACTTCGAAGATTTCGTAACATTTGACCAAAACGTCACATCTACTTGTAATTGGAACGAAGTTTTGATATTTCATCCATCAAAGTATTTGTCAACTGTTCAACATATTTAAGTTAGTGAAAAAGTCTATCAAATACCTAAATGTGCTAAATGATTTAGTTAGCCAAATTGTAGACATTCATATATTTTACTAGCTGTGCCCGCGACTTCGTGCGCGTTGCTTGAATTTAAGTTATTAGGATATTGTAGCGTGATATTATTTTTATTCTATATATAATTCTAAAATAAAAGTAGCCTAAGTTACTCCTTATTACATCCGCTATTTGCCAGTGAAAGTCCCGTCGAAATCGGTTCAGCCGTTCCAGAGATTATCCGGAACAAACAGACAGACAAAAATTGTAAAAAATGTTATTTTGGTATATGTACCGTGTATACATAAATATGCATTTAGTAAAAATGGGTTATTTTAATATTACAAGCAGACACTCCAATTTTATTATATGTATAGATATCAAGCCACAAGTCTTATATGTTATAAATTTTCATTCCATTCACACTGGACAACATTTCTTTGTTAATATATATTGATGGTAAGGCTTAGCACATGTCTCTTTGGGAAAAAGACTCGACGCCGAGATGAAAATCCGGGTAATCTTTTCTGATTTTTCACGTACTTAATTTTTGCCCATATCTTGTTGAAAGAAAACATCAAGAGAAAGCCTTCTGCCATATTGTGTGTATCCAGTAACTGGCACTGGAATAGCGTAGAGGAGAATGGTTCGACCCCTTCACCTTAAGGTAATACTAGGTAGGGCTTTATGCAAACTCGTACGGGTAGGTACCACCTCGGATATTTAACCGCGAAACAGCAAAACTTAGTATTGTTGTGTTTCGGTTTGAAAAGTGAGTGAGCCAATGAAATTACACACACATGGGACAGGACATCTAAGTTCACAAGGTTGGGACATAGTGATGTAAGGTATGGTTAATATTACTTATAACTCCAATGTCTGTGGGTATTGACCACTTACCAACAAGTGGCCTATTTGTCTGTCCGCCTACCTATAATATAAAAAATAATAGTGCTAAGAGTTGCTGAATGACATTTACAAGCTGTAACTTTACATCGGTTTACTTTGTATGAATACTTTGAATTATTGTGTTTCATTTTCAAGGCTTAAGGAATACAATATCTTATACGACATGTCTGACCGCGTTTAAATAAAATTTAAGGAATGATTTATATAATTGATTGTGCCGATGACTAAAGACTGCTGTGACCATCAGTTTTGCTATTCTTTGAGTTCTCAAATCGTACCTCATTCGTGAAATGTGACTGTTTTGCCACTTGTAACCTTTATATTTAATATTATGAGATACTTTTAATGCTATTTTTAACTTGGATTGTTAATAAATTTAAACACCTTGTCAAAATACTTTGATTAATAAGGCGTATTTACTCATTACAAGATTATATTACCGATAATAAAGCGTATATTCGGTCTAGAAATCATTTTAATTGTACTTTATTGACATAAACTCTGTTATTAAAATGGTGGAAAAGAGTAACTACTGAGTTTTAAGCCGGTTCTTCTCTGCAAAATCAACTTTCCGACTCGATGGTCGCTTTACATTTAATTCAATACTGTACTTGATGAAGATTTTAAAATGTTTTTATGAACTTACTTAAAAAAATATTGTATTGATTTTTATTTATTGCCGTTATAATTCTGTCAATAAGTTTACGATAGTGTTTTGCAGCTAGTTCAGTATAGAGTTTAATCGGTGAGTCATGCGCCTAGGTGCGTCTGTCTTCCGTAACAAAAAAAAAAAAACCAGAAGGGCTTTTGATGCCGACTGTACTCGTGTACATTATACATAAGAATCAACATTACGTATTCCACTCTTTGTTTTTTAAACAGCCTCTCTGGCTTTAATGGAAAGTGAACATTTGCGATAATGTTCGCGACGTCGATACCGCTTGCGGTCTTAAGTGGAGTGATATCTTTATTATTTGTTAGGTTTCAGGGATTTTTGTTCGGATACTATAGCTTTATTGTCTCCTTATTGTTTATAGATATTTACAATCTATAAATTGTTTTAGAATAGTTTTTGAAATCTTCGTGAGTGTTAATGGACTAAGCACTTTATATAGGTGTTTTTTTTCACTGGTTTCATATTTATATTATGAATAATATTAAAATATATTTGTGATTGTTTGTAATCGTACCATTCTATTAAGTAGATTACATTATGATGATTAAATCCAATGATTTGACCAAACTTACGAAAGGTGTTAGTTCTATAAAAAGATACACTTACTTAAATTTCATTAAATATATTTACTTAAATATTTAAGATAAATTTTAATTTATAGTATTATGACTAAGTTTATTCATAGAAGACTTTAAGAAATATATGTACATATTATATGACTCAAAAGTGTATAACATATTTAAAAACAACATAATGTTAAGAATATTACAGAAAGTATTTAAAATATGTCGCTTAATAACATTTCTTCCGAATGTTGACGTCTGGATCATATGCAATAGCTGTTTCTATAATCAGGGTAAAATTAAATTAATGGAGTCGCGGTCACACCATCAAGCTTAATAATAAGTTCACTAGCATCAGTAGTTACCATAAATCTTCTGGCAGTATTTTAATTAATAGTACATTATTTCTTACATAAAATAGCGGAAAACATGTTTGTATTAATATTTCGATACATTCATTTTAGTGCACAATGGCCACGATATTATGTCGTTACAAATTACATTAAGAATGAAATCACACGAGCTTGTATCATGCGACAAATTGCAGCGTTTAATATTGTATAAGATTTTTTTTTCTGTGAATATATAAAAATAACAAAGATCCTTAATTAAAATTAAAGTTAGTTTCAAGATTTTTTAAATATACCTATATAATTTTAATTGAAATAATAATATTTAGTACTGCTTTGACTTTTAAATACGTTTTTTTTTAAATTGAAATAACATGTATGAAGTATGATTATTGATTCGGTTATCGACACCGTGTTGTGGCACTCCCGTCACTTCCGTCTCGTGGCGTGGTGAGGCGAGCTGGTACTGCCTGGCACGGAGAAGCGCGGGATTTTTAACTGGATAGAAAAAGATGGAGGACAAACTAGGAAGGACGGATTTGCGGTTAAAGTTATACGTAATATATGTATCGAGTGGTTTTAATATAATGTAAGTTAAGGTAATGTGAGTTGTTTTATTATATTAGCCTATTTTAATTATACTTATATCAAGCTGGATTTGAGAGATCCATGTGTCGATAGATATGACGAAGCAAAATAACCTAAATCTATGTTTCAAGCAATTTGTAAGCAGCGTAACCTATTAGTCTCAAATATATATTTAATATCTTTAACATTTTAACAGCCTGGTAAAATCACAATAAGACTCTCCTCGAATTGAGAGGATACCTTTACCCAGTATTAGGTTACAATTTTTTATTCTATTCATCCACCCTGGACAACAACGTTAATAAATGAAATCACAGCACCTGTGTAGTATAATATCCTTGTAAATTACTACGGCAAAAAGTTATAACCTACAAAACGAAACTAAAATTGTTTGAGTCAAATATCGGATTAGTCACGAATTTGCTTTCGCTCCGTAGATAAGAAAGTAAGTCAGAAGTGATTTGACGCATATTATGTCGTAGTAATATTAAAGAGACAAGTAAATATCCAAATCAACTCGTATATTAAAAATATATATTAGGCTAATCAATTTTAATTAAAATCGTCTGTCGGCGAGTTGAGTATAATAAACAAATTGTAACTATCAAAGTTGAAAAACTGGTCACAGTTGGTTTTTGGCAGATTTTCGCAAAAATATTTACGAAACAAATTTCGAAGCAGTGATAAACATTCACAAATTGTGTCAATTATGTAATTGTGTCAATGATGACCAAAAATATAGAAACATCGAAAGATATTCAAAAAATATTATTCGTACAACCAAAGTCCTCTAAATATTTTAAGCAGCATCTTACCCAAATGTATCGGAGTGTACACGACCATTGTCAAATATATGAGTTCATTCAAATCGACATTAAAATGCTAACAAGCAAAACGCAAAGCTTCTAAGGCATCTAAAAATATTGAACACACCATGAAAATAAACCTTATCGTAATAAATTTCAAGTATATTTCATATATTTATGACATTTTGTAATATTTTTGGTGATTTATCTATGTTTTTTCCTAGATCCTGGTAACGTATTATGAACTTGAAGTGAATAGGACTCTTGACCATTCACGTGGACTAAAGTACTCTCAGGACGAAAAGGGTGTGTGTATTAAACACGTGGGTCTATTTAAGCCACTTTTAAGCCTTTATTGTCTAACGTAGCTTTTGTCTCGAACCTTAGGCTCTGTATGGAATCAGTTTTGAAAATTAATTCAAAGAGATCTTATACGATGAGGGCTTTCAAAAATATTGAGAGCAATATATATATTAACACATGTTTGAAAGATATAAAACCTTTTTTGGAACGAAATTCTTTTACGTGGCTTATAGTACAGTGAACTGTCAGAAATCGTCACGTAAGGAAAAGTCGTTACGCCCCCTCTGGGCGCCATTTCACTCTCTTTTTCTTTCTATACTAAACTTATTTTTTGTTGACGTTTTAATTCACATATGATTTTTAATAAAATAAATTATTACAGATACATTTGTAGCAAAGGGGGCTTTGTTCCAACCGGGTGTCCCTCGACACCTCTTTTTTTACTTTAATTGAGTAGTTCCACATTGTAACCCTTGTTCTTACTCGACGTATCTATCTAACTCGGTCGAACTAAGTAGCTACGTTCCCTATTCTGCAATTATAGCAGCTTATGCCAATTGATAAAATAATAACTAATTACTGACAATATTGCAAATTATTCGCATAGAGTCACACCCGACCAGAACCGCATAGAACTATGATCGTAGTTATTTGTCCAACTGATTTCTGTATATAGGTATATATACATATATATAAATAAAACTGAATTTCGTTATTAATTTTGTAATCTTCGAAGTGTTCAAAAATAAAATAAATATACATATAATTCATATCCTTACATGAGCAAATGACACAAATAAATAATAAATAGTGTATTTAATAATAATAAGATCCCCTTTCCCCGTTATGGCTATACTATTTGATGTATTATATCTATTGGTATATCTATATTAATATTCCAAAAACAAAAAACAAAAGTAACTGTCTGTTACCTTTTCACGCTTAAACTGCTCAACCGATTTAGATAAATTTTTGTATGGATATAGTTTGAGTCCTGTGTCCTGATAGCTTGAGTCCTGAACGGGGAAGATACATTTTTAGTTCACCCCTCGAAGGGGTAAATGGGGGTTGACGTTTGTGTGCTATAGGTAAAGTTTTATAAATTTCGCTGGTAAAGCCTCAGGTTGAGCTAGTTTATATATATGTTTATATTATATATTACATTAATTGTTATATATTATGATGTCCTTATGAACAATTGTGGCCACGGCGGCTTTCGACATGGCACACTAGCTAATTGCCAACTTATTAAGATGAAACACAAATCTCGACGAAAGAAGTCAATAACATTTCATTGGCTCGACCCAGGACATGGATACCCAGTCACTCGGGCTAGGTTATGAGCTCGCCACTAGACGAATATACACATAAAATATATGTATACCTTACCGCAACTTTAATTACAAGTCCTCTACCCAAGAGTAATTTGGAAATGATCGATATTTTCAATGTTGTTTACCTACCTTTAAAGACGTATCACTTTGTATGTTACCCAACAGATATTAATTTTAAGTGCTTAGTGTAAGTTGATGTTGTAACTTTTCCAATAAATAAATAAATAAATAAATAAATAAATAAATAAATAAATAAATAAATAAATAAATAAATAAATAAAAATATTTAAGCGATAAGTACGTCTTTTATACATACTTATGTAACATTTATCACTATTTGTCATATTTTAATATGTAATTGTATCTGACTCGCGCACGAAGCACTTCTGTTTCGTGAGCAGTCTGCGGCCTTTCGTATTACGTGCGATAAAAATAATAGAATGCTGTTCAATTAGGCGGAATTGCCGATGTAGGCGTTAAGAATAATAACAGTTACGACGCATGTAATCAATTCTTTCGATAAGAATTCTGATTAATAAAATATTTGAATTAATGATAGCTTGCACCGTAGCGAGAAGGGCTAACTGCTTAACAATCTATTTTAAATATTTTGAAGATAGACTTGTAATACTTGGTAGAGCTGGTTACTTTGTTATATATACGTCTGTCGGAAGCAAATTCGTTTTCACAAAAACGAAGTCAAAATTGATATTTCTTACAATTTGATATTAATTACTCGGCTATTACGTTTTGGTTGAAATTATTTTCAGTGTAAGTGAAATGATAATTTTTGTTTTTTGTACACCAATTTAATTCAAGACAGGATTTGTATAACATACACAATGAGAATCGTACAAAAATATTATGCATTTTATCCCGATACATTTTAAAGTAACCGAGTTCAGTATTATTTATACCTCGATGCATAAATTGGTATGTTTTAATAAAACATGAACAGGTAACGTAAAGCATACCAAATCCCAAAGCAGAAAAATTTTCAATTTATTCTCTGCGAAAGAATTCTGAAGGTTATTATGGAATTCTTTGGATACCTAACCATCGAAGGACCGCTGGTCGACTAAGAATTAAATAAATCCGTTTGACCATACTTAACCTTAAATCAAGTTAATAAGGAGTATAATGGTTTAGCAAAATGATGCAAATCTAATTGCATATTATCATTTCTTTTAAATGAGAGGAAACGCCGGCTTATACAAAAGAATATGTCTTTGTTATTTCTTTGTGGTTTTTCATATTGAGATTCCAATATATGAATACGAATAAATTAAATTTTTATTACAAAAAAAATATATATATCGACAAATTGCTGACAGGGAGATCCAGAGACACACCTGTATACAGAGTTTATTGAAAACGCCGTAAATTTTTTTTCGAAGAATAAAATTGCTACTCATAGGTACTCTGATATAATCAGCCTAATTTAAACAGTTTAACTGTTATTAGTGAGATATTTTATCTTAATAATAACCTTTGTGTTTTCGAATTATAATTTTAATAATGATGGACCTTTATGCAAATTCAAAACAACAGAATAGTTATAGGATAAAAATAGCGCAAGGCTTAAAGGTTTATTCATATTTTATAGCTCAAACTCTATTAAGTTTAAAAATCTTGTTTCTTAGTTTTGCCCGACTTTAGTTCAGCTTCATCTTAATATAAACTTTTGCCAATAAATGAGACACAATTGCTGTTAATGTTTAATTATTGCGCTCTAGGATAGCATATGATTTTTTATGCCATTTTGGTAGACGGACTTGCAAATGGGCCCCCTGACGTTAAGTGGTCACCACTGCCTAAAGACATCGATACTGTAAGAAATATACACTGAAGACACTGGCTCACTCACCATGACAAATGATCAAATCTATGCGAGCAAAGTAGAAAAAGAACTACTTTGTTGAAAACGCTAGTAATTTATGAGAACTAAATAAAAAATTACAAACTGAATCATAATAAAAACTACTTATTTTATAATACGCCTCAACAATACCAGTTATAGTACAGCCGGCTTCGATAACGCTGAAAAACTTTAAGTTCGATTTCCATTGAATAACATAAAGTTCTCGTGGAATTGAAACAATACAAAATACATCAGAGTTTTCATTGTTTCAAAGTTAGCATTTATAAAACTAGTTACCTTACAGCAGTAGTTCCCAAACTTATTTTTCTCGTGGACCACCTATTGGCATGTGTCCGTAACCACAATTTGAGAGAAACACTAAAATATGAACTAAATTTAAATTTGTTTAATATTGGTGCTTTTAATACTATCCTTAGTAACCCTACGAGTATTTCAGCAATTAAAATCAATGAATTTTTTAGTGATTCTCTCAAACTGAGGACGAAAAAAAAAAACTAGGTAGGTACCTTTGGCTTCAAGTATTTATAGTGGTGATCAAGTTCATGTCTGAACAAGCATTAAGCATTGTCGGGCGGATAGCGCTTTGCAAGTCTGTACACGAAATTGTACGTAATATCGAATACGCAAGTTTGAACAAGTAACAGTCGCTTGCCTTATTAAAATATTATCTGCTTAGTTAGGTACTTAAAACAATGTAGGTAGGCCCTTATAAAAACTATGCTTACATTTTTGCTCTTTACTATCAAGAGCAGATAAATTTTCGTGGACCCCCATTAACATCTTATGGACCCCCATTTTTTATTCACACCTACGTAGACCCCCAGCAAGTCTCCCGTGGACTCCTGGGGGTCCACCTGGACCACTGGGAATCACAGCTTAGGATGATTGTTTGAAATATTATACACATCGTGTGCTACATTTAAAGTAAATACGTAGTGATCGTCGAAATGTTACAGAATTGTAAGTCTATGCTTATACGATCAATTGTAGAACTTTGTCTCGTTAGTGTAGATTTTGTAAATGAAGTTAAATCGAGTTTTCGAAGTATTGGATGTGGGCAAATTATAATCTATGTAGGTCATATAAGATTCACGCAGCAAAATGTAACTAACGGTTAAGGATTAGGTCGAGCACGGAGTGTCAAATTTATTTCTAAACTCGCTGTGCCCGCGAATTCGTGCGCGTTTGAATTTAACAAAACAGTAATTGTTGTAGCCTAAGTTACTCCTTATTACATCAGCTATCTGCCAATGAAAGTCTCGTCAAAATCGGTCAAGCCGTTCCAGCGATTAGCCGGGACAAACAGACAGACACCTGTCTGTCAGAGAGATAGACAAAAATTGTAAGAAATGTTATTTTTGTATATGTACCGTGTATATACAGGGTTATTGGTAATTCGACGTATTCCCGTTAGGAAGTGAAAGGGGTGACTATTTGCAATAATTTTAACCCCCATATGCATGATGCAAAAGTCAACCATTTTTGAGTTACCACGTTTTTTAGAATTTTTCAAAATAAGTCAAAATTGCAACTTCAAAAATTGATTTAAAAATAAAAATTTAGATTAAAATCTACTTTTTTCTTCTGATTTATAAAAACGATTAAACACTGGATATTTTTCATTATTTAAACAATAATTATCGGTCCAAATTTAAAAATTCGAGACGGAAAACGATATTATTTCAATATTTTTTTTATTTTTTTCCCTCAAATATGCCTGAAAAACAAAAAAAATCATTATGAAACTTGTTCTGCAGATTATTTTAAAAACATAATCGTTTAATTAGCTTTCCGAGTTGTAATTTAACTACCGAACTAGTCAAATTATTCCGCATTGTATTTGAAGCGTTCATAATTCTTATTTTGATTTCTTCCGCCTTGCCTTAATAAGAGCCTCGCTATATAATGACAGTAATTATAACTTGAATAGAATCAAGTTATAATTACCGTCGTGAGTTTTTTTTTAATTTTGACAACGTAGAAACCACTTTTAACTTCTCGAATGTCTTCGAAAAATTTGCTCTATTCTGCTTTTCTATCAAAAAGTAAAAACGAGACATAACGGAACTTTCATTCGAATTTTCATTCTTTATCTAACCACTTAGTGGATAAATTTCCAGAAATTATACAATTGAGGTTTAATTCTAAATGTTTAGGCTTTTATTTACTTATATAAACAAATTACATATTACTAACAGTATTTAGTGGAGCTCGATATTTCGACATTATCTACGAATGTCTTGTTGTCGAAATATCGAGCTCCACCAAATAAAAATAAAAAACATGGTAAATATCCCGTTTTAAATACTGTTAGTAATAAAAATAACCATGTTAATTTAAAAATTACATATTATAATTTTCATGTTCAAAATAATTTTTCACTCTATAGTTCTGGTACTTTACTTGCAACACTTATTTCTTCATTTTAAAGTAATTTATCTCTTAAAATTGTTCTAAATTTAAAATTACTACGAAATGTATATTTGTCCCCGCTTTTGTGACAAGGAGGCCGACTTTCAGTTAGCAGTAAAAACGCCATAAAAACGTAGATGTGACGCTAGTACCGTCTCAGCCTTTAATACTCTTCCGTCTCCGATAAAATACCCAAATAGAGTGTCAAACCGGATCTCATTCCAGTGGTGGGCTTTGGAAATCGAATTTGCTTATTTCGCTCATGGCTTTTTATCTTTTGAAAGGAAACGTTAGCCTGTTTCTTTAAAATATATTTTGTTAAGATTTACCCTGGAAACTTATTTTCTATATAAATATTCTTATATTTGAATACGAATTAAATTGTCACTCTGCATACTCTGAAATTAGCGACAATAACTTTTTGAAGCGTAAGATTTGAACTAGAATTTACATATTTTGTATTTGTATATGTCGGCGGAAAATCACTTATTTAAGAAAAACACGTGCCCGGAAATTATTGTTTTAATTATTTTCAATAATTGATTGATTATTAAATTAATAATATTTAGTGAATTTTGAGATGTTAAATTAGTTTGAAATATTTTACCGTCCATAAATAGGTGTTATATTGAGTGAATAGTGTCCCCACCCATTAATGTTATAAAAGGCCGAACGCCCGCCGGTATCGAGAGGCTTGTTCAAACCGTCGGAGCGATCGGACCTCCTCAGTTTGGATAAATCGGAGAAGATTTTTTATTTTGTAAATATATTACGTATTATTTTAATATGATATATATGATTTTCCATAACAAGTGCTTTAGCTACTTACATTGGGATCAGAGTAATGTATGTGATGTTGTCCAATATTTATTTATTTATTTATTAAAAAACAAAAAAAAATAAAAATACGGAGGTGGCCGGGCTAATGAGCCGAACGATGGTAAGTGTTCGCCACCGCATAAAGACAGTAGTAAGAAATATTAACCATTCCTCACATTCCTAAAGGGTCTCCAATCTTGGGAACTAAGACCTGAGAGACTGTTACCACTTTTAGGTTCAATACACTGAACACAATAGTTACGTTATTGTTATGACGACTATAGGCGTCTATTGTCTCAGAAAGTGTTCAACTCTTTTCACTATTAATTTAAATAAGCAAATATTAAATATAAATAAGATATCCAATAATACCCTATTAAATAAACATATTCGCGGAAATTTAATGTTTATTATTTATTTTTATATCAGAGGTTTTAAATTGCCTGAGGGATAAAACGTAAACAGCTCGCAGTAAAAATACATCGCGCCGTTGAAAATAAATCATGACATATGATACCGTTGCAGTGCATCCTAGGAAATTCATGCTATGTTAAGAATTCTATGCACGCCAAGTTGTGACCTAGAGGTTGATAACCTCGCTTGCCCAGAAAGAAAAGTTTTGCAGGAAAAGATTGCCGGTGTAAAATTTAAAATCCTCACATCTGAACAGATGTTGAGCTTCATAACGACATAGTAAAAATCGGTAGATGGGTTAGTGGTATATTTAAGTCGACCAACTGTTAAATCGTAGCAATCAACTTTAAGGAATACAAACCGATACCACGAACTTTTTTCAAATATTGACTCTTTTGATTTTTCGTTTCATAATAATTAAGAAAATTATATGTCCGTAAACTGCTTTGTTACAATTTTCTTATACGAATAGATTGTTGGGGAGTTTTCCTTTATTGCATAGATGAAAGGCAAGCTGGCGACCCATATGATGATTAGTGGTTATGGCCATCGTTGATCATTCAGGTTCTATTGGGTTTGGTTTATTTAATACTGGCACGATTTATTTAATCTAAATATTCATTTGTATGTTTGGTATCATTTTCTGTTTTTAGAAATGTTAAACAGTTGTATTCGTATTCTAAAATGAAATACGTATTCCAATATATATTTCAAAGAAACTAATTTCGAAGATGAGTTAAACCAGTTTTGATGAATTAATCTATGTCACAACTTTGCTAACTTTGCTTTCATTGACTTAAATGAATAAAATACTTTGGGTGGACCGTCCCCTTGAATTTGTCGAAGTTTCTCGGGATTTGTTACCTAAAATTTGAATAATATATCATCCACCTTAACTGTTTCGGAAGGACATCTTGTATTCGTCGTATTTTAATTACATAATATGTTATTAAATTTAGTTAGTTAGATATATAATGGAATAATTCTCATCCTATTTCAATATTACTCTATTAATAAAGATTTTATTATCTTATTACGGTCTTTCAAAACGTATCTATCAATTTCTTATTGATTCTCATTGTTTAATCTAGGAGTGCTGTGAGAAGTTGATCCCTCACATTTAAGAGGTAAACTTTTATCAAGCAACACTTCATACAAATTGGAAAGGGAGCTAAGGCTTCCATTAAGTAAATCCAATTTGTTCAAATTGTCCACCGATCAGACGAGTATAGAATGAATTTACTTTAGTTGTATTGATGCTTTAAAGTTTAGACTATTGTTGCGTGTATGATACGCACAGGTTTTTTTTTTCAGTTTCAAATGTTTGATTTCATTTCAATTTTATAGAAGCTGATATTTGTGTAAAATTGTCGTCTCTTCGGGCGATTTGTCACAACTTTACCATCGTAGAGACCTGTTTATCGTGGACGTGCAACCCAAGAGATGCATTTTCAAGTAAGAACTCTCACTTCGTATCTTACTCGTGAATGTTGCAACTGACTTATGATGATACTCTATTCTAATACTTGCATCCTTTATGTTATAATTTTATAAAGGTCAAAGTTGTATATTCATTTATAACATTTAACGGTAGTGTTCTTTGGCGAGATGCATATTTGGTCTGAATAACTTTTCTTTTGTATCGTAAATTTTGGTGTAATTTCCGATTTTGTAATTGTTGTTCATCTTTAAGTCGATAAACACTAAATTTGTTTAAACAGTATCCTATTCAGCTTAATGTTGCTTCAAAATTTTATAGTCATTTAGGACATTTTTATACGATAACAAACTTTATGTTTTAGTTTTAGAACAGATTTCTAAAAATGGAATAAGAGTAGAGATGAGTCTTGTTAAACTCTTTCGGACATATTATATATACCAGACCAATAAATACAATGTATAATATTTCTATGCACTAATTTATATATCAAAGGCTTCATGTACTTCGTGGTATAAAAAACGTAATGAGAAAATATTGGTTTGTATTTACTTCAATGATTTATCAGATTAAGCTATTTCAGTACTATCTTAAACCTAATCTTGTCTAACACAATATCACATTAGTACTTTGATATAATGAATTCCCACAAAGAAGTTCAAAATAGTTTTCAATCCTAGTGTTCCACGTATGAGGTTAGTTCGCCTTCGCAAATAGTGAATTGTGCTAGTAACCTGATAAGCATTTCTTACAACCCTATCCTGAATCGTTTCAAAATTGAACGTTTTAGCTGAATTATATTTTAGTACAGAGCAATAAGGCTTAAATTTAAATGAGTAATAATAGCGTTAGGGACGTTATTAAAACTATTGCTCGAGAATAGCGTGTGTCACGCAAAGCGAGGTGCATAGACGAATGTCTGCATCGTCGAGGATGTTGGTAGAAATCGATTTGATTCTGATATAAAACTAATTATGCATTAGTTTTGATTGCATACTTACCTGGTAAATAACGTATATATGTACATACTGGTTACTACATGGACGATAGAGGATTGATAAAATGAACAGAGTGAGATACGAAAAATTATATAAAGAATAGTAACAGCCTGTAAATGTCTCACTGCTGGGTTAAAGCCAACTCTCCTTTCTGAGGGCTGAAAGTTTAGAGCTTATTCCACCACGCTGCTCCAATGCGGTTTGGATACACATTTCCTGACGGTTTTCTTCACCATTTACCACGAATTAAAAACACAAACAAAACATATAAATACAGTGAAAATACAGCTTACATCTTCGAACCACTAAGCCACGACCTATAAAGAATTACACCATAAAAATGGCAATACGTGACAGAGACTGGGTTATACTGGGTTACTGCATTCGCCACTCTCTGGGAGTTGGGAAAAACTAATTTAAAAAATAAAGCACCTCGATTAACGGTGTATCCACATAAGTAATATTTAAATGATATACGATATTTAAATTTGTAGTTAAAGCTCCAACGTACATTAATTTTTACTTTTTTGAAATAGTTGTGAAAAACCAAAAAAAAAGGCATTACAGACAATATGACTTCAGTGATTATGTCAAATAGCACGCGGACAGCATTGGTATGTTCAGTCATTGTATGTTAAATAATAAAATTAATAAATTTTTTGATGAACTGTACTTTTTATATCAATAAGGCAGTTATTTTACACGTTAAGATTAAAGAGCTATTTGTAGTAAGACGTTTAGTATGTCATATTACAGTAACTTTTGTGACTCTTCAATTAACACTAATGTAATTACGAGAAGTTCTGTTTCGTTTTAAAATGAATTTATTTGTTTATCTTGTCAAAATAATGTTATAGTTACTAGTTAACACTGGTTTTACTTGGTAGGAATTTGTGCAGGCCCATCTGGATACCACTCACTCATTACTGATATTCTACCGCCAAACAACAATACTTAGTATTGTCTTGTTCACGTTTGATAGCCGACTTAGCCAGTGTAACTACAGGCTCGAGGGACATAATATCTTGGCTCCCAATATTGGTGGCACATTTGCTATGTAACAAATGTTTAATATTTCTTACAGCGCCAATGTCTTGATAATGTCTTGTCTTGTCGCCAATGGGCTGTGGTGACCACTTACTATCAAAATGTCCAGTTTCTCGCCCAAAACAATAAATTGAATAAAAATACATACAATGGTATTAAGTAAACAACTATCATTAAATAAGAAAAGTAAATACCGAATCTGTCTCAAAATATGTACGCTTCCAATAAATAATGCACAATAACAATTTACTTGGGACCACCTTGGAGGCCACTGACCTGACTGACCCCGACGCAAAAATAATCATCAAAACCGACTTATAAACACGAATTTTATACGCGAACAAAGATTCCACTTTTATATTATATAATAATAGATAAAAATAGATTTATTTATTTTCACATTAGTATCTGCAAACGATCCCGTAACGCCTACGGTATTCCAGCGCAGTTATTGCACCATTTTAGGTAGTAAATACATTTTTCCAGCGTGATAAAAAATACATTTTCTTTTTGTGGAGGTCGCGAAGGTTTCGGAGAACCTAAAGCCTAAATCCGATCTTCGTAACTATATCGAATGCAATTCAAGGCTAATTATTTCCTGGAACGTCTATTAACGTGGTACTTCGTAATCTGTTACAATGAACACGCTCAGTGTTACCTAATCTTATCATATATTTGCAGGAACTGATGATTAAAATACGTAGATCCTGTACATCGGGTCACCTGAATATAAATCCTCAATTGATACAATATTATTTGTACGATCATATAAATTTATATCGGCCCAGTGGCTAGAAAAAGTGTATCATAATCAATCTTTGATTGTTCAAAAACGGGCAAGCACTAATGAGTTTTCATGTGTACAATTTATGCGTATCTATATTAATATATTATGTAACGTCCATGCCTCAAACCGTCTCATCAAACAGATATGACAACTTAGCCCAGCAGTTCGATTTTAAAACCTGTTACTTATTACTTTACGTATCTGTATACGTTAAAGTTAACACGTACATTTATTAAACACATACAAGCAAACCCGAGCACTTGAATAGTTCTAAATGCCATTTCCAAAGTTGCTGCTACTAATTTTCCAGCTTAACTTCACTATGGTGCTAACAGTAAGCAGTCTGCTATCGTCCATGCGCACTATTGCAACGTAAATCCTTCTTGAAGCATTCGCACTTGATATCGTCAAATTAATTAGTTCCGATAGTCTCAGTCCGTTCTACGGTTTTAAAACGAATTAGCATACAGATTGGAAAGCTTCCGATCAACCGCTTCGGTAGATACTGTTTCTATCTGAACGTTCTCCGATTTTCTTTCGTTGGATGTGTTTATTAAGATTAATTTTAAATCGAAACAGTACAGTAGTTTTATAATCGTCGCTGGATTTATATTAGCTTGTTTTCGAAATACAACCTACTTTTTCATTTCTGAAACAGTATTTTCTGCTTCGCACAACCACTTGGAACCAGCTTTCGTCTTCGGTTTTTCGCACTGATACGATTTGGGAACCTTCAAGAAAAGAGCGTACAGATTTTTTAAAGGCCGGGCCCATTTCTTCAGGTGCGTTGGCACCTGAAAGCACCCCGGTATTGTAGATGTCTACTTCTACTACTACTAGTAGTCTCTTTTCACCAGGTAAGCCTCCTGCTCGTTTGCTACCTATATCATACAAAACAATTGCAAATGTAATATAATATATGGCTTTTATATATATTTTATAATAACGATTATAAAACAAAGTCTCCTCGCCGCGTCTATCCGTCAGACTGAACTCGATAAATTCAAAAATTACCCAACGGATTTTCATACAATTTTCCCAAATGGGCGGAGTGATTTATGAGGTGTATAATTTATTAAGGTTTTGAGTAAATTGGGTGAAAAATAACGACGATTGTTGAAGATGTAGAAAAAAAACATCCAGTTTATATTTTCTACGAGCTGTACAGACAGGTGGGTAGTAAATCAATAATTATATTTATAACAATATAAACGTTAATATATGAGCGTGCGAAACTGGAGTTATTAAATAAAATTGAAAACGTTTGACTTCACATAGCTCTTTGAGTTATGCATATTCTCGTAAATGTTCAATGCTTCTTCATGCAAACGCATAATTTTTGTCTTCGCTATATTAAAAGGACTAAAATGTTAACTAAAAATTTAAAATAGCTTATAACATCTTTTTCTTGTTAAACGTTTGTATTCCGAGCGCTTCAGGATCATTAAGAATTCCTTGTACATAATGGAGAGGAGGAGGTTCAATTCCTATTAATTACTAACACAATGACCCTTAGATCCCTTAGAGTATCCGATCTTGAGTTCCCGCTAAAACAATTAGCGAGTTGTCTTAGACCGGTATTGTTTTAAAAGAATTCATAATATGAAACATTTTTTTTCTACTATATTGATTGTTAACTCGATTCCTTTCGAAGAAAAGATTGAGATCTTACTTCACTTTGCTACTTGAATGCGGATTGATGGGTACATATTTGAAATAATTTCATTTGAACCATACAAGTTTTCTCCCAATGTACTTATTTTAACAGAGATCATTAGGTGAACTAAAAATTAAACTCGGATTCGAAACATCGCTGAAGAATCACACGTGCTTTGCTCACTTTAATTTATTTCATAGGAAGGAAAAATTTAAAGTTTTTATTTTTAAACTCATTTACCTGAAGCACAATTTTGGCGCTTCAGTGACGTAATGATTACTTTAATTATTGAAGTGAATGAACTATTATTTCATCAATAATATCAAATCCAATAATTCATATATTGACAATTTTACCGGACGGAATTTTAAATATTTACATATTATTACTTCCCATAAATTCTTTTATCGGAACAATTTAATATCATCCCTACAAGGAAAGATTTCCGCCGTGTCAATATTTACGCTTGAATCAACAGAACGTGACTAAAACCGAATATTATTCTGGTATGTTCTCTTATTTGCCGGTAATACTGTTTTGTTTGTATTGTATTTTAATCGAACTAGTCAGAGCCAATTTCCCTGGTATTGGAAATATTTAATATTGAACATCCCTTACACTAATAACAAACAACCTAATAACATAAATGTTTTTTTGGTCTTTTAATCGCTGTTTTTTTTGCTTTCCTATGGTGCTTAAGCACGCTTAGCACAGATAATTGTTTGAGAAACCGCAGGAAGTAGTATGCTTGTATGTTATACTCAGAACTTGACTTGTCAATACTATTTTTGACTGGTATTCATCTTGAAAGCTGTTTTGACTCCTAACTTTTTTACTTTATTTAGGTTTCGTTATATTATTAATAGCTTAACTAGGTAGTTTATAAGCAGTCAGATCCCGTGATTCTTAAATAAATCCTCTGTTTGGTCCAATAAGACCACGGAGTTTGGAAATTGGAAGTGTTTACCCTCCCGTGCCTCGGAAATCAAGAAAAATCTTTGGACAAACTCCTCAATCTTCTCTTGTCGCGTAATATTATGATAATGGGAGAAGATATTTCTTTAACATCAATTTTACCAAACATGGCATTCTATTATATCTCATGCATGATTCGTCCTTTACGTTTCTCCGCCACTTTCTAGTCCTTACCTTTCTCGGTAGAGACCTACCGAGAAAGGTCGCCGTAACCGAAAAGAAATTAGAAAGTGAAAATCATCATCATTTTATGATGGTTTTATGTCTATATTTATGTGATCAGGAACAAGATCGATAGAACCGTGATATATTTCTACTAACACTTTACACATCTAGGTGGCACACGTTCATTAGTTAACTTAACCTGAACTTGTCTTTTTCGACGGTTTTATTATTTAAAATAAAAACACGTTCATATAATTTCTAATATTTCGTATAATGTATTAGGTATATCTATCTATATATATATATATAAAAATGAATCCCTATTTCCCCTGGTCACACCTTAACTTGAGATCAATTTTACTGCTTTCGTACTTTCTTGAAGGTTCTTGCGGTAAGAAAATTTAGAAATTTGCGCAAAATTTATATTTAGAATATTTGAACATTTTAATAAAATATAAAAACGAAACGCTACTCATCACAAGATATCCGAATCTGTAAGTCCGATTGACTTTTTGAATTTAGCATAGTTCACGTTATATACGCTCACTAAGAATTTTTGAAAATCTCAACTTCAAGGGGGCGAAATGAGAGTGGTAACTTTAATTTTATCCCTACGAAGTCTGTCGGGCAGCTAGTATGTTATACTGGTTAGGAATTCAGAATTATAAGCAACTTGGATCACTGGAGTATCAGAAAAATTACTTTATTTTGGCGATTATGAGGTCGCTTATATTTTTACAATCTCTGTTGTCAAAAAAATAAGATACGAATTTACTTGTACTAATATACAAAAAAAAAAATTGGAGTATTATTCATATGGGAGAATATTATATATGGTAACAATAACAATATATATTCGAACAATTATTTATGTCCGTTACGATAAAGTAATTCGATCTCATATTTATGATGGAATGGCGGGGGTATTATATATCAACTAATAGTTACGATGCTATAAATTTGTACTGCCGACTCTATTTGGGCAATAAATAGATAAACTATTTACATTATAAACATGTTACGCTGTAATATTTATATATCTGTGCAGTTTTTTTTGCTTTAGCGCATATATATATCACAAGCATGATTGTCTTATTGGTGTAGTCAAAAGTTACATATCCCGAGTCTTTGAGTTCGAACCCCAGGTCGGTCCGATGAAAAGTTATTGGGATTTTTCTATCGAATAATACTCATCGATATACGAGAATCATCGCAGACAATTCGTTTAATTATCCATTCAATAAACAGCCCAGCCTTTTCACTAAACTGAAAAAACTGAATGACATTCAGCCAATACATCTTCCGTTCATGGAATAGGTTAGTTTACTTTAGATTTTCCTGAACATAATAGCTGGGCTGTTAATTGAAATGTAACTACTTGGCTGCGACATACGTATATATAAGTAGCGTCAGAATTCTTAAGTTAGTAACCTTACGATAAAATAAGTAATATAAATAGTAGAATCATAACAGTATCTTATACGTTTTGGTGTTATACTATATAATACCTAAGAGATTAAAGATGAGATTCAGATTAAATGCCTAAAATTATAAAATGCAGTACATACATATTTTATACTTAAACTTACCCTTAGAAATCACTTTTAAAAATAAATAAATTGTAACGAGTATTACTTTAAATAAATATTGGACAATAAATAAATATTGGACAACATCACATACGTTACTCTGATCCCAATGTAAGTAGCTAAAGCACTTGTGTTATGGAATATCAGAAGTAACGACGGTACCACAAACACCCAGACCCAAGACAACATAAAAAACTAAATTTTAAATATATGTAAACTTCATTTGATCGCTATTTTAATAATGCTTTTTTTTCAGTTTAATTAATAACTTAACGACTATAATACGATGTAATGGCTAATGTTATTCAATATCAAGAAAAAAAATTACAATGATTAAAATAATGCATAATCTTATTTTTAGTATATTCTCTAGATTTTGTCGGATTTTTATATTGTTAAGAACCTTTTCTTAGTCGACCATTTTTAATGAAATACATCATGCTACAGATGGTTGATTACGGATTACCGCTATATATGGTTCATCGAGCGATTGCTCCACGTCTCGACCAAGGTATAGTAATTTATCACACGATTAAACGTATATATAATTTCATTGTAATGGTGGAAACCTATCTTGAATACTATAATAGCAATGCCCCATTATAAATAATGACTAATATATTTACACCTCCATTTAAGCTTAAAGTTTGTGCTAGAAGTGGGGACGACAATAGCCCAAGGGGTCAGGATCGACCCTGCGATTTTTTACATCGCTAGGCGGCCATTAAAGTAAAGTAAAGTAAATATTGGACAACATCACATACATTACTCTGATCCCAATTTAAGTAGCTAAAGCACTTGTGTTATGGAAAATCAGAAGTAACGACGGTACCACAAACACCCATACCCAAGACAACATAGAAAACTAATGAACTTTTTCTACATCGACTCGGCCGGGAATCGAACCCCGGACCTCGGAGTGGCGTACCCATGAAAACCAGTGTACACACTACTCGACCACGGAGGTCGTCATATTAAACCATTTCCCTATTGACGCTTACTGTGGTTAGCATCCTTTCAATACTTAAGACAAAGTCGATGAGCAGGTATTAATATCGTCATGTAGGTGATTTTATCTGTAGAAGTCCTGTAATGCCTATAATATTTTGTAAAATATTACTAAAATATTTGATACGTTTGTTTAACATTTATGCTCAACTATAATGACATATAGGTACCATAACTTTATCATAAGAGATCTTAACTATAACGATATGCTAAAAATATTTTTTGAGAGATTTCTTGATAATTTTTTTCTTAAACTAACTGGGTCAAACATTATGTGTAATTTTCAAATATAAGAAATTATTGAGAAATAAAATATACAGATGTAAGAAATAACTATTTATTAACCGTAAACCCGATGGGATCCGCCATCGTATACATCATACAGTAGCTATATAGTAACTTACGTTGCCTATAGTAAAAATTCAGAAAATACTAACTTCCATACAAACTTTAATCTCCTATTTAATGGAATGAATTTTCCAAAGGTGATGTAACAGCTGCTACTCGCCCATAACAAAAGCCTAAATATCGAATTTCATATTTCTTACTTTCAAATTACTAACTTCGTTAATTTAAACGAACGGGATGAATTATAAAAGATCTTTAAAGACTGTCTTCAACACATTAACAGTAATTTACGTTTAAATAACTTAAAGAACAATAGCATTATCAGTGTAAGCATTAACAGCGTATCATAGTACAACAATTTTAGTGCATTTACAACGAAAAAATTTAAAAGGAATTCTAGCTTAAGGTATTATCAAAGCCGTCCAGTTGGGGCTAAAGCTTAAAACGGCGTGTTCAACAAAAATACACCTTGTAATAATAGTGGGCCTCTAGGCGTTTTCAGTGTGTCCTCACACGGAGTCAGCGTGCACGACGCTGATAGCCGACACGCATCGCTGAACTGAGCCTGGGATGGCAGACGGTAAATCGCTAGATACGACCGAAATCTTTTAAAATAAATATGAAATCCCAAATTTTTCTACTTAATTTACACAACTGAATCTTCTTTAAATATTTTAAACGAAGCCGTTTCTACGCTCTTGTTTTATATAAAATAAAACTTACGCAGTAATTCAAGAGAATGGTTTATCTGTATAATATAAGCATGTTATAGTAGAGAATAGCCATTTTATTTGTGATACATACTTCATTTACAGAACCAAATACATCAAAAATATTTATAATTTCTTATATATTTTTTTATTATTAATAATAATTAAAACCGATAGAAACTATAACCCTTATGAAGTATACTTTATACGTCGTGGTTTTCGGGAAGACGAAACCGGTGGATACGGTGCTACATAAAGTTGCTCTGTGGCTGATAATGCTGAGATAGTAAGAATAATAACAATAGTAGACGTTACTTTAGTTTTTTAGAAATTAGCAATTAACGAAGTGAAAAACCAAATATTTGAAAATAGAACGAACACAAATATTTAATTAAATTATGGACCGTCATATTGCCACAAGTGAGCTGATAATGATGATAAGTGAGTGAGCAATATAGTATAATATGTTCCTCGATTCTCTATCTTTGATTCTCTTTTACATATTTTAATATTAATTCGATTCTATATTTAAAAACGTATATAAAACATTGTTATGATATCCTTGAGATTTTTTTTTTTTTGAACTTAGTCTTTTTATCGTGTCACAGTAGAGTGAACTGGCAGAAATCACGTAAGAAAAAAGCGTCTTGACCCCTCGAGTCGACATTTCCCTTTTTTTCACTTTCGCAGTCTCTCTTTATACTGTATACGGTTTAATAAAAACTATATAAACTTTTTGTTTGTTTTTGATTTAATTCACACGAGATGTTTGATAACAATTATATTTCTTGTCATTTATATGTTCTAAAACGTTAAATTCAATGTGTCTGCTATTTGAAACGTACTATACAGCGAAAGCAACTTCCGTTGCTCCACTACACATCTCTTTTTATAATATAATATTAGAAGTTTTTTTTATGAGAAATTGCTAACAAATGAAATCGTATTAGTATTATTTATTTTCTTTTGTTCAAAACTCACGAAAGTATCTTACGACCTTTCTATACAGCCTTAATATACAATATATATCTGGATATTAAACATAATCTTCGTCAATCGTAAATTCCACCATTTATATCTCCTAAGTTTACACAGTATGTATATAAATAGGGAAATAATTGTCTGATCTAGTTTTCATATATCGGCATAGCCATTGTTACATCTCGTTTATACAGTCCTGCTGCGAAGCACAGTATAATTAAAACGCTCATGTGTTAGATTATGTAACACAATCTGCTTAAAACAGGCGTTTAACAATTTGTCTAATATAACAATAATATATTATTAATGTGATGTACCAAAAAAAATAAGGTTAGAATCAAATTCGTCGATTTAAAATATTTTCAGAAAAATTACTGTCGATCACAATAGATGCATTGAAGTTGAATTTTTGTTTTTTTGTGAACCAATATTTACTTATTATAAATAACCTAATTGATTTAATATATAGAAACTTATCTAGGTTCCACGTAAAGAAAAAGTGATAAATCCTCCACTGAGGCCAAAATGCCAAAATACCAACTGTCTAAAAATTAAAAACAAAAATAACTAAAGTATTTGCTTTTATTCTCTTTCGATACAAAATCTTCACTATATTCAAACTCACTCTCAACATCTATTTATAACTACAAATAAATTGGAAAACATTTTTTGTAATGCTTAAAAACTACATACAACACTACCTACACTACATCAGATTCATCCAAAAGATACAGCGTATTTTGGTGAAGGTTTTAATATATGATACAATTAGCTTTGTTTCGTAGTATCAACCACTTTCAATTTATAATGTTAACGTAACAAGTGTGTCCTTCGTATTCAAGTAGAACTATTAAATAATATAAAATGTTCCCTATATTTATCACCCTCAATGTATTCTACACCACATTCAAAGGTGTACCCCAATACGTCACCAGGTGTACGGGCACATGAATAATTGAAACCAGGAAATATCGTGACGGACGACGGCGGATCACGCGAAGTCGGTCCCTCCGTTTGTATTTCAAGTGTCTTGTTTACAATTGAAAAAGTAATTCTTTCGTTTCAATTGCGTCTCTTTCTTGGAATAAAGGATGTACACAAAACATCTGAAGCGTAAATTTTTTATCTATAACTTCTGAACATATTGAAAGTTGATTGTGTTTCGAAGAACCCTCAAAATTATACCTAGTTATATGATATTATAGATTTATGTTAATATTGTATTTATTTGAATTATTTAAAAGCACACAGAACACGTGAATCTGAACGAAGATAGCGGATAATTTTTTTGTATACTAGTTGTTAAGGGCTCTGTCGTCAGGTGTTAAGTTAGTTTATAAAAAGTGCCATGAAAGCTTCTTTGTGGTTCAAGCTTGCTTCAACCCAAATTTCATTAAATTCGATTTGGCTGTACAGACAGACAGACATAGTTACCATCGCATTTTAATAGTATTAAAGATTTATACACATAAATTAGTTCGAAAGTTGTAGCTTTTGTCTTTTGTTTATTATCCCTGCATTTTCTGGCGTTATTGAAGTTAATCAAAATCTTAAGTTGAAACATATACTCTTAATTTCCGTATACACTAATAAACGTTATAAAAATATTTAAAAGAAAATTCATAATCTTAATAAAATATAAAAATCGCTTAAGAAACATCTAAGAATTCGAACGGCCATATTATTTTTATGATAAAACTTAAAGCAACGTACAAGCAAAACTTGCTCAGCGAGGATTTCAATCTAGACGTGATCGAACGATTCTTTTGCATTGGGATTCCGGCAGTTGGCACAATTCCTCCGATATTGTTTTTGTTGGAAATAAAAGTTTGATCCACTATAGCGCATACTTACACTCGATCATCCACTTTATGCGAGACGTGGTTTGCGTTTAAAACGAGATAAATAGACAGCACATGCTCCTACCCAAGATAAAAGTCTGCAAATTAATGTATGGATTTGGCATTATTTGCCTCGATGCAAAAATAAACATTATGGTTATAGAGTATGTTAGGTTCTGTAAATATTTTCCTTTGAAATCATTTTCATATATTTGCCATGAGGTCTTTGTTACCAAAAGGGGGCTTGCCGTCATTGGAGGTTAGCTACAATGGCTTTTTTTAGCAGCGACGCATTACCACCATTAATCACAAATTAACCCAATAAAAATCCTAATAATGTTTACCCAAATTTTAATTCGTGAAATTATTTTAGGATCTACATATTCTTTATTAGTTTTATTTTATTTATAATTTAAAACAAACTACAGTTTTGACTTGAAATGTAAAATTAAGAATAATACGTTTGGTAAGGTATTGCCGTATTTTTTATATCCTTTTTACATATCGTATAGTACTTATGCCGTCAACGTAGACCCTTACGACACTGTATATCAACGAAACTTTCTTTTGAGTACATAATAAAGTTCAGCGGATAGACCCTCGAATGAGATCGGAGTAAACGGTTGATTACACTGCAAATGTTCCCGTCTTGTCCAAATTAAACTTTACTTATTCTTACGAAAACTCACAGAGCTATCTGCCGTTGTTCCTTCTACGAGATCAGGATCGCTTTTTGTGTGAGTGCTTATGATATTTTACACGCTTTTATTTAACTTGGAATGTAAGTACATGCGGGTGAATTCTTGCAACTAGAAGGAGATATCTTTAAATCAGCGATTTACTTGCGTAGTAGTAATATAATCATTTTATGGGAATCATTTTATCTATTCAAATTTTTAAACGAAATAAATATGAGTAATTTAATCTCGCGACAAGCTTTTATATCATATAAATCGTGTCAAATGTAAAATGCCGTTATAAGTTAACAGTAAAAGTTTTTGATGACCTCCGTGGTCGAGTAGTGTGTACACCGATTTTCATGGGCTTTCAGCTTATTTTTGAAAATATATTTTACTTTTAATTTATTTTGTTTATTCTCGTATATCTATATTTTTACTTTTAGTATTGTTGTTATTGAAATACATAAAAGCTGATCTTGCTATTATTTTATTATATATGATTTTTTTTGCACCAGATCAAACTTTTATGAAACAATTATTAGATTACGTAAATGTCATTTTTACTCGATATAACAGTTTTAGTTTTGTTTTTAAAATAGTTTTTATATTATAAACACGGAATCGAATTTGATAAAATTTGATATGAAGCGAGCGTGAAAACTAGCCAGCGGAGCCGCGAGCGACAACTAGTTACAAAACAATTCATGAAATTCAACATCCCTACTAGCATAAAGTAAGCAAAGAAAGGTAAAAGCAAACAACAATAGCATTGAAATATAACTATATGTGTAAAATAGGGGATTAAGACGGTTAGACTTTTACTGCGATGTATTCGACAACAGAAAGATTTCACAGTCGCGCTTCACACTATTGAATAAATAAGACAAACCCCGCAACGTACCAACTCTGTACCAAATTGAGCGAAACTTTCTCAACGTTTGCTAGACAGTTTAAAATGCAAACTTATGTTAATATCTCGCATCACAGCTTAGGAAGTGTTTACTTACTATTTTTATAAAGTTCAACATCCAGTATTCGAGAATTTTTAAGTTATATTAGTAGTGTATGTCGCTTGATTTAGTGGCGTAGCTGTGATTAAAACTTGGCAGTATTTTTTTTCGTTGCGAGCAAGAGTGTTATTAATATCTATTTTTTTTTTAAATAAATGCATGTATTTTATGTTACAAATTATATAAACCTAAGCTTCGTTGGCATAAAATAAGCAATACTTACTTATTCATTTATTAATTATTATAAATTTTGTTCCATTTGAACTCTACATGAATGAATATAACCATATCACTTCATGTATACTTAAATAGTTGCACGAGTTAATGTATTAGGGCGATTTGTCCACAAAATCCAGTAATTTAACAACCCTAACTGTCCCTTTGAAGTCGATCTCAGATGGTAGATATTAACCCGTAAATTTGATAAAGGCCAACCCTGAAGCATTTTAAATTAATAATTTTAAAGCCATTGGAAATTAAAATTTCACCTCGATGTAAATTTTTGGTAACCGTAATGATTTCACGAATTAAATATTACGAACAATGTTATTATTTCGTAAAACAAGAATTAGATTAGGATTTGTTTTTGATTTGAAATTAATTAAAACTTCAGTGTTGTAATTTAAATATTGAATTAAGATTTAAGCTTTAATCTACAATTATTATTGTCATCGTCATCGGCCAAACGTAATCCACTGCTGGGACTATAAGATCAATAAATTTTATTCTTACAAAATTGTAAATGTAAAAGTGAATTTACTTGTTTCTTTGATTTTTTTAATGATATAGGTAGGTGGGCGAGCAAATGGACCACTTGATGGTAATATGTCACCGCCGCCCATAGACAATGGAGCTATAAGAATTATATATATTTTTTTATGATATCGGTAGGCGGACGAGCAAATGGGCCACCTGATGGTAAGTGGTCACCTCCGCCCATAGACAATGGCGCTGTAAGAAATATTAACCATTACTTACGTCACCAATGCGCCACCAACCTTGGGAGCTAAGATGTTATGTCCCTTGTGCCTGTAGCTACATTGGCTCACTCACCATTCAAACCGGAACACAACAACAACTAAGTACTGGCGGTAGAATATCTGTTTCTTTGTTAGGGGCATAGAACATATGGTCTCTAACCTGCCCCAATTCCCTCTCACACGCGGACAAATCCACGGGCAGAAACTAGTCGCTTCTAAAGAGGATAAAAAAAACTCCTAAAAAAACGTCAACGAAGTCAGCCCTTTTAAAATATGAATAAAGACTTCTCGATGAAATCAAAACGTTTGGAATTGTCGTTTTATTGTGTTTACTTTCAAAAGAACAAAGAAATTTTATTTTCGACGAATAACCGTTAAGTTTGCGCCATTGTAATAAATTATCTTCATTTGATTTATATTTTTAGATAACATTTTCGTCATAATTTATTGGTAAATTAAACGCTCATAATATAGGGAACGAGGTTTTTCAAAAACTATGTTCGTTTCGAAGTTTTATAAAAAAAACTTCATGTTAATATTACAAAAGAAAATCTATCTATTTGACTAGGTGTGTGCTTTATGAAAGCCCAGCTGGGTAGGTAACGGCCACTCGTCACTACTATACCGTAACGTTCAGTTTCAGTTCAGTTCATAGTGTTGCAGTTAGTTCACACAAAGGACATCCTAGATCCCAAGGTTGGGTTACGTTAGGTTTAAGGCATTGGCGGTGTAAGGAATGGTTAATATTTTTGTATGGTCAATGAGCATGAGCATGGTCCCCCATATGTTGCACGTACGCCTAACTATAGTATATAGTAAAATAAAAATTGTATACGTTTTATTGTAAATTAAATCACTGTATAAATTTTCAACAGTAGGTATATCATAATTTCGCGAGATAAGTTATAATCTAACGATATTTGAAATTTTACGTTGATATATTCATCTATGACGTAAAAAACGATAACTTTTCTGGACCAAACCCTCATAGTTTTACATCGCAGAGCAGTACTTCAACAAGATGTACAAACGACGTTATAGCACCGCTGTCTAACGTATACCAGAGGGCTTAAATAACCTTTCCCTGCCAATGTCCTGGGACAAAAATTAAAATAAATTGCCAATACCTTCATCATTTATAATTCAACGTAATAGACCGGTGCCTCCGTGGAGTATCAAATACCTATTCGTAAGGGATCGACGGCTCTGGGAACTGGTGGGTTTAATTTGTTTCATCACATACATCTATTTCCTGCTTCGTCAAGCAATTTGCGAACAGATGTATTTCGTTCACTGAAACGTAATATGTAAACCACGCAGGGTTGTCAATTTGATAATAATGGGCTTTGATTATCTAAAAATATTTTTTTTATTTTATATTATAAGTTTGCCGGGTCACTTCTGCCCATAGACATTGGCAACGTAAGAAATTTTAACTATTTCTTAAATTACTTAATATGGGAACTGAGATGCTATGTTCCTTGACCCAAACCGGATCACAACAATATTAAACATTGCTGTTTGCTGTTGACGATATGGCGAATTGGTGGTACTTAACCACCAACTCATCATATTATTATAAATGAAACACAAGTCTGATATATAATGTTATGTTAACGTCATGTTCCGAGATACTAAAATCATAAACGATATAAAAAGGAATGTGAATGTGTATGTAATATTTGTACAAAATCTGTATATCTATATAAAAGTAACCTTTAATAGATTAATCGGATTAATCAAGAAGGAAAAAAAAGTTATCCGATGTATTTGATTGATTCATCAAATTGTATTATTCTTTAACGTTATAATAAAGTAACGTATTAACCGTTGCCGTTAACAAAATTTGTGGTTTTCACCAAGTAATTCCAAATAGTTTTTGATATATTACAAAATATTTAAATAAACGCATGAAATCGACGCGTCCAACCGTAAGATGTATTACAGTAGTTAAGGTTGGATAGATTGCTTGGGTTGATAGCGATTGTATTATAATATCTATTTAATAGGGTCAAACCCTAATTTTCTCCGTGCGGAGACGGGACGGTTGGCCAGTAAGATGTGAGGGTCTATTATGAATTAAATTGGGCCGAGATATCCCAGTGGTGTGAACATATCAATCTTAACCGATGATTACGGGCTTGAGTGGTTTTTATAATTCATCACGTGTTAAGGGTGAAGGTAATGACTAGTGAAGGCACTTGTGCAAATCTATTACAAGTGTCACCGGACGACGCTTGTATCAACCCGCTTTACTAATATTGTTCTAATACTAATGTGATGTGAAAGGAACTCTGTCTGTATGTCTGTTACTCTTTCATGGCAAAACGACTAGACCGGATTTAATGAAATTTGGTTATTAGGCTACTTTTTTATTCCTAAAACGCGACTGAAGCTGAACAAGTAGTATATTTATATATACTACATACATACCTACTGTTATATAGGTACTTCGATCGCGTTTTTGATACAATTAACTTTTAATAATATATAAATAATATTTCTAAGTACGCGCCATCTAATAAGATATGCTTATTACGTTACAGTATATTTACAACGCGGTTTCGGGTCTTTGGGTCGCTCCCCCGTTGGGCCTGTAATGGACCATCCGGATCGTGGGAAAGTGGGAAATATTGTTTTCACGATGTAATCGTGTTGGATAAAGTCGTTATAACTAAGAGTAAATACTTCATAAGTTTCAATGGTTCCGTTAATATAAATAACGTATAATGTTCGACTAACGTTACTCGTTATTCAGGTTAACGCGTTGTTACGCGATGTATTAAGTTTTCATTTATGTTACGTTATTTTTTTATCGTTACATACCAACTAAAAATCTTTAGTTTATATAGAGCATTTATGTTTGAGGAACACCTATTTAATTGTTACTAAAATATAAATTATTTGCTAGTAGCCAATAAATTTTAACTAATTTTGATATTCATTGGCATAAAATAAAAACCTATTAGCAGCAATATACATAGATATACATAGAACAATATATTTTTTGACATTCATTACAATCACCCGATGTCCATACCCGTACACTTATGACGTGTACAAATGTTTGTCATGTAATAATGTAAACCGATAGCGTAGATACTTCAGCTAAAAATCAAACATCCATCAAAGAATACCACGTTTATAACTTTAACTGCATCACTTGACACATAACATATAATTTTATGACATTTCCGTCATATTCAAAATGATAAAATATCTCCATTCTTCTCGTGACTATAAAATATAAAAGAAATTACGTAACTTCCATTATTTCAAAGGAGAATGTCAACCGACTAACGCTTTGTGTACAGGGCGCGCGCATAAATCAAAAACTTCACAAATGACAACAGAACAGGTGTCAAAACTTGCGTTCGTAACAACAATTTTGCTAAATTTAGGACACTCTGGAAGAGTGAAAAAATTGTCAACAGTGATTCTGTAAGAGTTCACTTCGTATTTCAGTCGTGAAATGACAACCGAAATTATTCGGTTCGCCATTTTGATACGTATATAATATATATATTTCATAATTATTATAGTTAATGTCACAAATTATGACATTCTGATATTACACGCTCTTACGTGTTCTGCGGTGGGTTTCGAGTATTTTCTTAAAGAATACCTCTAAAATCTACTTAAATGTTAAAAGTCTTATTAAAAATTTTATAAACACTTTAATTTTGGCATAATTTGCCATCCGTCTGATGTTTGTGAGTGAACACTAGCAATTTAGTTTTAGATCCCGTTTGGCGGCTCATTAAGGACGAAAACGCACCGGCCCAATGTAGTTACAATTATAATGTTGTGTATGCTTATTTGAGGACGTTAACAATTATAGCACACGTTAAACACTGGAGACATGTTTGCAGGTATGATTGATCAGTAAATTGAATAACAGAGAAATAATTAATGATTTGCAAAAGTCCAAATAAAATACTCGTTATCTAACTAGTTTTGCGACAAATTATGAACTTAAGGTATTAAAATTCTTTATTTTCGAAAAATTACACGGTCATTTAACCGTGTAGAGAAAATAAATAACTGTGTAGTTAAAATTTGAGATGACTCGGTATTATTATATATATGTACATAAAAGATGGTTACCCTAAATTTAACATATTTTTTTTCTCCAGTGCCAACTCCTCAGTTCAGCGGACCATATATTTAAATGTACGAAAGAACTATCCTAAACAAGATTTATAGACGCAATTGTGTTTTTTCGCACTTATTTTAAGCTTTTTGTAACTTCCAGTGAACATGTAGGTTTATCTGGACATACATTTAATTTTGTCGTTTTACTGGCAATACTTTTCGAGGGAGAGAAAATTGTAAATACCTTAAAAACTTTAGATATAATTCGAAATTATTGTTTTATTATTTTTATCTATTCTACATTAAAAGGAAATTAATTATTTGCTTCTCAAGCCGTGGTTTGTGTGAGCGCTGTAAGCTTATTTAAAAATAGTTTTTTTTAACCTTTGCCATACTTTTTGTAAGTGGAATGAATGGAGGAAAATACAGATTTTTTTGTTAATTAAGCATCATAGATTGAAGGCCTCCACTTGTTAGCCCGAACTCGTGGCTTGGTTATTGCAGTAGCAAATTGGTTGAATTCGTTAAGTCGCGTAGCACCAATCATAGAATCACTCCAATAAGCACAGATGCACATCAAAGCCCAGAGTTTGACGTTGCAGCGTTTGATTAATTAATGTCCGTTCAACTGACAGCGGCATTTGAACGCGAAATTCCAACGTACGTGGCGTCTCCGAGTCGATTCAACTTGTCTTTGATAGCATACCTTTGTATATCCGTTGTTGTTGTTGATCTATTTTTAGTTAGTGATTACGTGATCTGTGTTACGAGTACGGCTGAAATTTGTGAAAGGTTACAACGATTAGATGATTTATTATCGCTGTATAACCTTTTGATTTTGTGGAGAATCAGTTTTAATTTTCATGTATATGTATAGCTCCATTTATAGCAATTATACGTTTAATTATAATTTAGTTCAAAAGGCCATTCAATTCAAGTCAAACTCCTGTCACTGTGTTTTGTTTAAATATTATTAAAAAATATATTAATATTTTGAATTAGATTGTCGTAAGTCGTAAAGCTTCTTGTTAATATAAACCTGTATGCATATTTTTTATTTATATAAGTCTTTTGGCATTAAATACATACACAGGTTCTACAATGTTAGAATCACATTTTAAATATCATCAAGTAACAGTATTCTTTCGAGAAACCTAATACACCATGTTTTATAAAAAGTTTACAATGATGTTAAGCGCCTTATCGATTTATGCAGAGAAAATCTAGATTAATAAGATATTATAAATTATCGGGATTGCAAAATTATTATTATTATTATCTTATTTTACAAATATTAAATAACTTACTAAGATTTTCAGGAATTCATTAGACAGAAGAAATAATTTCGTTAATAGATATTTTTATTTTATTTTTAAAATAATATAATTTCTTAATTATTTTTAGAATGTTTAAAACAAATGTTCAAAGGAGATCATAGAATATTTGTATAGGCAACAAAATGCACCTTATCAAACGATTTCATTTGCCGAGTAATTAAGCAATTTCTTGAGTTGATTCAACCTTTTTATAAATATAAATAAGCGTTATCGTAACGAAATCAAGCGACTTTAATTGCGAAAGTTTGTTTGTTTGTTTGTTACAATTTATTTATCAAGTCTTTGATATCCGCTATCAAAGTTACATAAGGGGGGGGGGGTTACGCTGTTTGGGGTAAGATAAAAGGTATAGGGTTACAGTAGATAGTATTCGCAGAGGATAATCACGTAATGATTATGACCACCAAGGGAATCGGTTTCATCCCTAAGAAGAGCAAGAATCTTCTGTTGTAGAATCAGCAACGCATGCGATTCAAGCAATCACAAGATGCACGTCGTTTCGACAAGAAGACGTTGTAATCGGAAAACTGCTAATCAGATGGTGACTGCGTGTTTTTAAAGAAGATGCCAGATTAGATGATACCTTATTGTAAACCTCATATACTCGTATACCTAATTTATATCTTAGAATAAAATAATATACGTTAAATTTATATCTAAATATTTACTTGGTGGTAAGCTATTGTGAAAGCCCATGGGTCACTCATCATAATAATATTCTACCGTCGCAGCAATAATTAGTATTGTTGTGTTCCGGTTTGAAGGGCGACTGAGCCAGTGTAACCAAGGCTGATGGCGCATTGACGATCTAAGATTTATATTTCTTCCAGCGCCAATAAATAAAGGTGGTGAAAATTACTATCAGATGGTCCATTTTCCCGTCTATCAACGAATACCATAAAAAAAAAACATTTATCAGCAGCGTTTATTGTATGATTTGGTTGTGCAATGTTTAGGCATAAATTGTATAACAGCAGAGCCGATGAACTGAAAATGTAAACAGAGGAGATTTTTCTACGGAAAGAGACTTTCTATGTTATTTTCATAAGTGACGCCGATCAAGTCAATTGACTTCGTAGTTTTTTTGCTCTTAAAATTTATTATAATCAAGAAATGATGGTTAAACCGATGAAAGCCGAAGATATACCGATGGTAAAACTGGATTTAACAAAATTTCGAAATCGTATGACGTAGAATTTATAGGAACGGCTTGTAATTCAAAACCATCTATTTATATATGTACAACATATTTATGTATTACGAAAAAGATTCGTTAAATATATGAATTTAAGTTAGTATGCAAATATGTATGAATATACCTAGTTTAGAATATGCTCCTAACTTTTTCAAAGAGAGAGGAGGCATTAGCCCAACCGTGAGAAATTTACAACCTGTAAATACCTTACCTTTGTACATGTGATATGATGTGACTGACTGAGTCATTAGAGAGATTACAGTTTCTTATTAATCGGTCTTATAAATCGTTATCAATTCGGTAAAAAAATGTGTGCCTCATTCTATAACTTATGAACCGACTTATGGTGTTTTTTTTTAGTTCAGGATATACTTCCGGGTTGATCCCATTTCAATTTAAAGTGTTTTTTTCTTTTTGATAATATTTTACATTCCCTTCGATTGCGAAAGTCCTTTATTAATATTTTAATGAAATTATGTATCGCGTATTTCGAGGACGCCTGTACACCATGTGTCGCGTGGCATTTACAATATTGTATTATGTGACTACGTTACCTTAATTAAGCGGATGCGTCTCGTATCTGCATGTGACGTTTAGATTTAATTTCATTCGAGACGTTTCTAGAATGTTGACAGAAATGTAATTTTACAATGAAATTTCGTATCGTGGATAGTATCTTTCTTTTCAAAAATATAAGAAATTAGCGAGTGAGGTATATATGAACTATTATATTAAATTGCGTTTGTTTATTTGTTGTTTCAATGTTATGATTTTGTTTTGACTTAAGTTTTATCGTAAATGTTTGTTCTCTTTTTAAATTTTTATGTTAACTAAACATTAGAACTATTTTTTTTTTCAGGAATACTTGCATTGTGTACTTACATAAATTTTTATTTATATATATATGTCTTTCAATATTATAAAATTATATACATACATAATAGGTAATATACATGTTTTTCAATAGTTATTTCAATATAAAATGATTTAATTTGAATGTTATTTTTTTAGAATTGATAAAATATTTGAAGATTTTTCATAATATTTTTCCTTTGTCATACAATAAATTTGTATTTGCGAAGTAGGCGTAGCATCATATTGTAGCTAAGCAATGACCAGTCACGTTTTTCATTTATAGTCATAATAAATAGGAAAGCTTATATTCATAGAATTCTTTGTCCGTCCACTCTATAAACAATACCAGTTTCTTATACGTGCATATATTGACGACCTTCGTGGTCGAGTAGTGTGTACACCGGTTTTCATGGGTACACCACTCCGAGGTCCCAGGTTCGATTCCCGGCCGAGTCGATGTAGAAAAAGTTCATTAGTTTTCTATGTTATCCTGGGTCTGGGTGGATGTGGTACCGTCGTTACTTCTGATTTTCCATAACACAAGTGCTTTAGCTACTTACATTGGGATCAGAGTGATGTATGTGATGTTGTCCAATATTTATTATTGTATCTAGATATAGTCAAATTATTGTATAATATTAACATCTTAACATTTTTAAGGTTTACATTTGACTACGAAATGTGAAATAAAGCAGAACTGTTTTTTTTTTTTGCAACTGTGACACAAATCTTACAAAATATTTATTAACATCGTAAATACATAAAGTTTTGACAATCGTCTCTGAAAAAAAAATTGTCATGATCGTATCGAACCTGTCACTTAAATCTCATAGCGTTAAGTTATTAAAGCTTAAATATACCTTACATTCCAACTTTGTAAGATACAGTGACGTCGGATTAAAACAACCGAAAACCTGTACAAAAGCGAAGTCACAACGCGCATAGTTGTTGTTCGAAGTATGGGGTACTCGAAACACGAGTATCATATCCGTCCCTAGTGGATTAAAATCCGGGCAGTGAATAATTATTATTAATAATTAAATAATGTAATTATGTTAATTAAGTACTTTTCCATGTTGATATCATCACAACACCCTTTGTTGAAATATGATTGGCGTTTTACATATAATGTGTAACTTTCCTTCACGTATTTTTTTTTTCGTTCTTTTATTTATTTTAAGAAGAAACACACAGATAGCATTATTTTAATATATATTGATATGTTTGCACCGCTCATAGACATTGACGTTTTAAGAAATATAAACTTTCTGGCTGGCCGATTTCCACATCCTACTCGTTTCATAAAAAAATACCTAATCTGGAATTCGAACCAAAGACCTCTTGATTTACTAGCCACTGGACCAACGAGACATTAAACCGCGAAGCAGTAAGCATATTAAAAAACTTTACATGACCCCAACTACAGTAATAATGGCAAATAAAGATTTTTTATTCAACAGAAACAATTCTTTACTATTTGTGAAGGCTACGCTCCGCAGTAACAATATGTCAATTAAGCAAATGTACTTGTAGAATGGATCGTACGTGACGTCAGATTGCTGTGCGGATTCCAGCTTGAAACGCAACGGTTTGCTATTTACATTTTATACGAATATTTTAAATGTGATTTTATTTAATAATTCTTAACAACTTCATAATACATAGCTATGTTAAGTCAGTGATTGTATTAAATTAAAAGTCAGTTATGTACTTTATACGAGTAGGCTCTTGCCAGCACTTTTGAATCGTCATTTTAAATGGTTTAATTTGGTTAGAAGTTAAGTGTCCAGCTACCGCCGGTACGCAATTTAGATTCTATCGAATCTCAGTAGGTACTCTTTTCCGGAAATCGATTATAAAGTTTATTGAAAATAATAATTTAGTTATTTACTATTCCGCGTGTAAATCAGCGAATATTTACAAGATTATTATACAAAAATTAATATAACATCCATACATAGTTGAAGTATATATATCCTTTTCAGTCTATGTAATCAAAATTACATAGACTGAAAAGGATAGGGTATCTGAAAACTATTTAATAAGTATATAATAAGTACACACTACACTAGTAAATTAGTACGACGTCAGACGAGTTTCGTCAGACAAAGATAATAAAGTTGCCTCGTTTGTTTTAGATACTCTCCCTAGACATATAAATAAAATCTGAGTTAGGTACTCGATTCATTTAGAAAATAGATCATTGACAATGACCTTTGTCGCTTTTAACAAGTTAATTCCGATGTAAGCTATTTACATGATTAAAATATTTTTCCTGGAACCGTCATATTTATTCAGCGAGCTTTAAAATCAACGAATCTAAAAGTTATAAGCTTCGAAAAGAAAAGTTTTCTCATTAAGTTTATTTCATTAATAAGTCTTCTCATTAAAGTTAGTTTCAGGAAATCAAGTTAAACTAACTTTGTAATCGACGTTTAAAAGTATTTGCATATAGAAACATTAAATTTATTTGAAATAGTATGCAAAAATGCTATTATAATTTTTGGTCCGTTAAAGTTTAAAAAGTCGAGCAACCGCTGCTCAAATATGTACATACAGCGAGTGAGCACTATCAGATTAATAACTGTTATAAGTATATTCATTAAAATTTTAACTGAAATTTCCCTCGTACCACTGTTTCAATACGTACATTAATTGTAACTGTATTTTTTTAAATTTTGTATAAAAAAAATTACAGATAATCGAAGCAAAGATAAGCAGCTAAGCATCGCTTAGTCTATGAAGTTTCAGCGAAAATAATCCGCGCAGAACTATATAACTAACATCATAAGCTATAAATTCTGTTCTAAAATGCTGACAACTCATCAGTTTTTTTTTGTTTGTAAGTGGTAACCACCGCCTATCGACATTGGCACTGTAATAAATAAGTCACCATTCCTTTACTAAGATTTTGTCTTTTGCACTTATAGAATATCTAATGAATGGGTAGTAGACACTAAAACGGTCTTGCACTACCAAGTGAAACTTTTCCTTCATACAAAGTGTAAAGCACATTTACTTAAATTAAAAACATACCTTTATAACCGCAAAGTATTTTTGAACATGTCAAATAAGTTCAGCTTAGAAATTTTGTTTACAGGATCAGGTACAGTTTAATCCGTCACCAATTAATTTTACTCTATGCAACTTATTTAACGTCTACAGTCCAGGGTCGCTTGATGTGCTGCGCACTCTTATATCCTTATACTCTCTTATATATAATGTTTTATTTCACTGACGAAAGGCTTTATTATTCTTTAGTGCTAAAAATCCGTACAGTATAATTTGCACCGTCTCGAAGCCAGGGCAGATCGCTAGTGTTATATATTTATCATATAATAATAATGTAATGTCCCCGGTATAAATTTTAAAAGAATGTAACGTACATAGTAATTAAATTTTTATTACGTGTAAAGATTAATAAATTTAAATTAAAATCGTTCCGTTTACACGTCGGCCGAATTATTAATTTCAACCAGGGCATTTCATAAATTGAATGTTGTCTGTCAATGTCTATAGTGATTAATTTAACCCCGTCCGTTGATTACAACCTCTGATTAAAAGCGTTAAAATGTTTTTGTTTGTGTTTATATACAATAATTATTGCAATTCTGGTGTTTTAATTATTCTGTACAACGCATGGGCTCGGGTAATGCAAATTTGTTTAATTGTTTATATGAGTTATGTTTTCACTCGACGACGTGTACTAAAAAAACAGTGAGTTTGGAAAAAAACTCTATACTAATACGCATTGAATAGTGATGATGTTATGACCGATTTGAACTATGGCGGTTATTCTGATATGGTAGTGATCAGATAGTGCAAATGCGTGTGCGCAGAGATAAGTGTTATCTCAGTTAATGAGCAGGAAAAACGGATTAACGTGCTTGCACAGGAACACAACGCATTTGAAACATTGTCATCTTACGTACTCAAGGTTGCTATTGATAATATAACGAATAAAAGTATTTTCCCGATTTAAGATAAGAACCTAGGATCTCTTGCGGCCTAAAAAACTAGCCACTATATTGTAATGAATCAAAAATAAATCATATTGAAAACGAAAGCAATTCCTGTAATTATTTTTAATGTTATTATTTTAAACTAGATGACGCTCGTTTTGCTCGACGTAAATTGAATTGTAATTTCAACGATTTCCTCAATGTGATATTCAGAGTCGTAATCGACTTCTATGTAAAGTTTTATTAGAAGCCATCCAACCCGTTCAAAGAAGATGTTGAAACAAATAATTTATTGACATTCTCTGTAATTAAAATGGTGGTAATGAATAACTGCTGAGTTTCCTGCCGGTTCTACTCAGTAAAATATATTCTCCGAATTAGTGGTAGCTTAACAACATGACGATTCAAAAGTGTATGTGTGTGTATGTGTACCTATGTATTATTTTTTGAGTGTCACATTTTGATATAAATATTATATATATATAAAATAACATGTCCCGACTGATTCATTATCGCCGAGCGTAAACTTTTAAAGTTAGGGCTATGAAATTTGGTGAGTATGTTCATTTTATTGAGTAGACACCCACTAAGATTCCTTCCTTAGTGAGTGTCTAAAAATGATGAAAATGATTTTGGAAATTCCACCACTAAGAGGGTGAAATAAGGGTTGAAAATTATAAGTTAGAATCATGAAACTTGGTTTTTGGGATTCTGTAATATACACAATTTCCACGCGAGCACAGCCGCGGACAACAGCTAGTATTATATAAATTTGATTGGCATAAATTTGGCATTCAAATTGTTGGATAAGAGTAACTACAGATTTTCTCGTCGCTTCTTTTCAGAATCTACATACATTCCGAACCGGTGAGTAGCGTTACAATTATAAAATCATTCAATGAACGATTTAACAAAAGCCCACTTGAATAAAGTATATTCTGATTCGATTGGATCATGTGATCTTTGTATATACCCAGCTTAAGTCAAGATGTAATTCTCAGAATTGACAACAATTCAGGCGGAGCTCGTTAACTTAATAAATTGATCCGCTTCAAAACTCCTATTGTTTCTGTTGATATAAGATGAACGACAAGACAAACGCAATACCGATAATGGCCGTCCCATTCAGGATTGTGACCCTCTAATGATGATTAATTAAGTAATTCCAGAACAATCTGCTCTGAAAATGTTACTTATGTCTGGCTATCTATCCGTACTATTGTCTAAATACGTATTATGTGTTGTGTGAAAATTGTTTGAACTATGAAAGCACTATAAATAATTTTACACAAGGGAGGTGATTGTAGAGAATATATTATTTTATATTCAAATATTCACCGCGTTCGATTTGATAAAATAACTAAGTTGTAATTGAATGATAGTCACATTATTCTAACTCGAATCTCTGTTAATGTAATTGTTTTTAAAAGTTTTCAAATAATAATCAATTTTTAAAGCATAACCGCAATTTCCATTCCTCAACTTAGTTTTGTAACTTGCGCTAAAAGTGGAAACAACAAGAGCCCCATCAAATCGAAACATACTTTAATCAAGTAGGCTCTTTTGAATGGTCATTCTACAGAATTAAATTACTTCCGGATCGAAATCCATTTATATCGAACAAGTAACTCCGCAATTACTCTTTTCTAACAACAAATTACACAGATGACTAAATATAATTGATTTATAATAAACTATATCATGCTTTTGTATATTATTTAATAATTTACTTGGTGGTAGGGCTTGGGGCAATCCGGTCTGGCTAGGTACCACCCACTCATCAGATATTCTACCGGCAAACAGCAATTATTTTTCACGGCGTCAATGTCTATGGGCGATGGTGACCACTTACCAACAGGTGGCCCATTTTCCCGTCCGCCTATTAGATATAAAAGAATGCGCCTCATTTTTTTAACTTAATATAAAATATATCCTCTACAGTTTTAAAATAAAAATAACTTTGAAGATCTTGAATGATGTAACCGTCCTAACACAACGTAAGTTGGCAAAGCACTCTCACACTCAAGCGAAGGGCTCTCCGAGGGATTGAATTAAAATCCCGCTGTTCTCAAGTTATGATATAAATTTCAAACTTTGTAGAAGGAAGGTAATTGTGCGTTAATCTATTAATATTCTTCGATTATTACAGTTTTTAAATAAATATAAGTACTCTAACTGACTCTGTGATGTAAGCAAATATCTTAACTCACCAATGCTTAGCATCACTTGTTCTGGTTGTTCAAATTTAATGTAATCTACTAAAAGTTTACATTTAATTTTACGATATGACTTGGGCGTCATCTATTATAGGTTTCTCTGTGTGAGAAATCAAGCAAATTGACGAGCGATACGTAAACGCATCTCTTAGACAAATATTATTTTGTATATATAGATACTGTTTGTAAAAACATTATTAATGAATTAGTGAAGTAAAAAATCATTTTACATTATGTTTGAATCCAATATAATATTTTTTTAATATGTTTTTTAATCGTCTGTCAAGGGATGTGGAGCCTCAATACTTATAAACGTACATAGTATATGTAACATTCACATTCAAACAAATTTATAATATCATGCTATTAGTACTTATTCAATTATTTTAATATGTTTAGTTATATTGGTAAACCTGTCTGGTAGGTACCACCCCCTCATCAGATATTCTACCACAAAGCAGGGACAAAGGATATAACTTGTTTCCTAAGTTTGGTGGTGCAACGGCGATGTACTGAATGGTAAAAAATATCTTATGTCCAATGTCTATAGCCAATGGCGACTTACCATCAGGTGGCTAATTCTATTCTATTATTTTCTATAAATAATTCTGTCAAAAAATATAATTTATGTTATAGTTATAATTGTTATCGTTCGTAACTACTACACAGAGTAAATTTACAGAAAGCAAATTGGACAATATCGATATCAAAGCAGGAACGTTTAACAAAACCAATAATAATTGGTTTTGCTGAGTATTCCTAATGTTCCAAAACGAATAAATCATTTCCTGTTTCGTAGACGATATTCAAAGCGGGAATATTAGAGTCCCCTGAATACTCAATTACTGTCCACAGATGGTGTCTCGTTAGTCTGTCACTCAACGCGATGGTTTATGGTGACAATTGCGGGAGTAGCTTTCAACAGCAGCGTCACCTAAACAGATTCCTCTCGGCATGTCTACAGTGTGTATACACGTTGAAATATTTATGTAGATAAAATTATATCGCAGTCCTATGTACTGTTTGCTTATCACTGCCAATTTTAGTAAATATTTAATTTTGATAATATCATTAAAACAAACGAGTTGAGGATCTCTCGCCGCTTCTTCTCAGAGGTTATGTATTTCTTCCCGAACTTTTGGATATGTTATACCACGATGAAATGAACATTTGAGAGTGGTACTTTCACAAAAATATTCACATATACTGATTATCACCCGTGGTTTCTCTACGTTTTAGGACTTGGTCATCAGGGTTATGAAAAGAGTACCCTGTATCCCTTGCCTTGGGGTTCAGACTTGCTTTATACAAAATTTCATCATATTTGATCAATAGTTTGACTGTGAAAACGTTACAGACAGTGTTACTTTCTCATTTCTAATATTATTATAGATGTACTAATAAATCCTGAACTATCTTTCAACTAATTTGGTATCTTTGTTACAGGTATGAAAAAAAATCAACAATGTATCAAATATATTATATAAATATCAAAATATCTTCAGATACAAATCTGGGTAAGTTTAAGCTTAAATAAAAAAAATAAAACTACGTAATAACACACAAATACAATGTATGTATTAGAAACTGCACAAGTCGGCGTTGTAGCTATATTCGTATGGACAGGTAGCCTACGTGACTCAATCCATCAGTCTGCCCTACTTTGCCTAGTTGTGAACGGGTCTTACAATTTCTTATTTAAGCCGCAAGTTGGGAATGAAGTTGCCGCTTACTTAGACCCTAGTTTTAAACAATATAGTATAGGTTGTATATTAATTATTATATCTAAGGACAGATTTCCAACCTATTGAAATATATAAGTGACTAGCTACCTACCTACCTGTCAAACTTCAGGTTTGTAGGTAGTCTTTTGTAGTTTCTGAGATTTCGTGATTAATCAGTGGGTGGTATTTCGCTTTTATATATATATTTTTACATTTTACATTAGCAGCCTGTGAATTTCCCACTGCTGGGCTAAGGCCTCCTCTCCCTTTGAGGAGAAGGTTTGGAGCATATTCCACCACGCTGCTCCAATGCGGGTTGGTGGAATACACATGTGGCAAAATTTCGTTGAAATTAGACACATGCAGGTTTCCTCACGATGTTTTCCTTCACAGCCGAGCACGAGATGAATTATAAACACAAATCTATATATATATATATCGATATAGAAAGAGTATCTGTGTTTGTAAACACACACATACTAGATTCCCAGATTCTTGGCCGTGGGCAAAATTGATTTAGGAGAATAGTATAATAATACTTTCCTCGAGTATTCTCCGGTTTTCCATCGAAAAATTCCAGGTCTTTGTGACTCAGCAGTACACCCCCGTGCCATGGAAAGCACAAAAAGCGACGGTTTTTCTGCCTGTCCTGCATCCGAACTTTTAGCAGTCGTGTCAATTTTTCCGATCCATTGGATAACAAAAGTGGGGGAATTGGGTATCATACTTGTCTCCAGTACAATAAGGCGCATCATAACATTAATATCCGAAATCGACCAGAAGTACATTATTATCTGATGTGATGATGTAAACCACCCTCAAAACATGTATTTTTAGGTTCGTAATATGTAATTCTTTTAGTAAAATTGTTGGTTTGAATGATTGGTTTAACCTACATGTACATTTTATCTTGTCTGAATATAACTTCTTCATAGCAGTAATTAATATCGACACCCATTTAAAAACTAATTAATTTTTTAATGATTTTTACAAAATTTTTGTTTCAATATTGTTTTCTGAAAACCGAAATTAAGCCTTATGCCGTATGCTTTAACGTTCAATTTACATTGTAACCAATTTGTGTTAGCTCTCGCGTTGAGAGCTTCACGTGTCTCATTAGACGCAATTAATTTGTAGCAAGACGTGAGGAATGCAATCATTGGAGGTATATTGGGAGTCTTATTACAAGGGATCAAGGTCGATAGTCTGGTAATAAATTTCTTGTTAATTTACCCAGGCCCGGGAAGATAGTTGATGTCAAATTTATACCGCAGATTGACTTGCGGTATCGACGTTCAGTTCAAACGTTGTTAATGAGATTGTGTAAATGTTGCTGGTTAATCGTAATGTTGGATTTATATGGTATTTTAATAGCCGAGGATTTGATGCAGTACGTTTATATAAGTAGGATGAAACAAATAATTATGGCAACTAGCGAAACAATTTTTGAAGGAACACAATAGGCTTTACAATAAACTTCTACAACATAAAAAAAAGAAATAATTTAGCATAATATCTGGCCTCAGAATAATTTATACAAACCGATCTCAATTGCGTTGGTTTATAGGAATGCTGGTCACTTTTTGAATTTGGAATTGAAACTATTAAATACACAAAACAATTAAATTAACATTCAATGGCATTCATTCATAGTAAATATACGTTTAAAATTATTTGTTAAAATTTGTCATAGTTGCACACTTAATCCACCAATCCACATTCGACCATTAATAGTGGGACATGTTCCATAATCTACATCGTTATAAAAAAAAAAATACAATAAGTTTTCTATTCTGCCCCAACGTTTTAGTTTGGCCTTTTTAAAAATAGAACGAGCAAAAATACAGTTTAAACGTAAATATCAAAGCGTGCTTATACAATTATAACAATCTGTACAGAGAGCTCAAACAATGATTTTTTTTCCTGTTATGATCAAACAGGGCCCAAGTTTAAAAGCAAGCGGACAGTTTACGTTCTGTTTTTTTCTAAAAGGCTCTATTTGCAGTCACTGTTTGTCTTCACATGTTTATCTCGTTGTTTGCAGATTAACTTACACATAACTGGTACATGTGATACTGGGTTTACGTTTTTATTTAAAAAAATACTAAAGCTTTTACAGCGAAAAAATGGACAAGAGTGCTTTTGTTTACATTAACTCTAAATATGACATTTTAAAGTTGCCACTCTGTGTAATGTCGTGTCATTGAATCCTATTAAAAATATATTTAGTGGTTTTATTTAGATAGTGAACTAATAACGTATTATTGAAATAATCTTACGATTCCGGATTGTACCAATTCTGAACACAGTAAACTCAATAACTGTTTGTTGTAGAAATATTTTAGGGACAAGGACTATTTAATGTTTGTTAATATTTATGTCTAATTTAAAAAAAATCTTTCATTTGATTCCGTTGTTTTTGTTTTTTTTTCATTTAAAATAGGTTATTTAGCAAACGCGTTATCATTTCGTGATGGTGATTGGCGGTAGTGTCCACCGGCTATAGTTGACATTGGTAGTTTAGGAAACAACCATCCCTTACGTCGCAGATTTCATCAACTTTGGAAACTATGATGTTATCTACCTCGTGCCTGTGGTTACACTGGCTTAACCTTAAAACCGGAATACAACAAAAATAAATATTGCCTGTCTGACGGTAGGATACATGAAGAGCGGGTAGTATCTACCCAGGCTCGCACCCAGTAGTAATAAATTAAACAGCTTATTAATAAATAAAACCCAGAACAAGCATGTTCTAATTAATCATCATATATACTGAACATTCTCCTCGGAATAATCAAAAACGCTTTTAGACTACAAGCCGCAATCAGCTCACTGTAGACACAGACAAATAGTCTCTCAACACCGATATACTAATTGCGGTCAAATTAAATGGTGTGATTGCATTAACATAAATGCTGTACACACGCGTCGTTCGCTACCAGTTCGATAATAAATTGACTACCAGTCAGTAGCTTGCCAAGATCTAATAATATTACCCTTTGTCGTGTGAAGTGACTTGTGCGTTGAAGTCGGTTGAATTCGTCGACCGTAACAAGAGTCGCGTATTGTGTCACGGCGGGCCATCGTTTTATAAATACGAACATCATAGTTGTTTTAATCTAGATACATTTGTTAGTTTAATTAATACCGTTTTATATTGACCTACAGTCACTATGTACGGTGCTGTTGCAGCTTTTTTTTGAGAAGAATTTTCTCTACTCTCCTTATTACATTTAACATTGCTACGAAAATTACAACGATCAAGATTCAACATGAAAGTTTTTAATAGGTCTTTCTCAGTTTTGTAATAATGAATATACACTGACGGACTCACCAACTGTTTTGAAATAAACATTTTAACCATGTACCTATATAAACTTTTTATACAAATTTAAATTGAATCCTATTGTTTGGTTCGATATTTTCATAACAGCGTAATCATATCCTTGTCTAAAATATAAATAATCTATACATGTCTGTATACTGGTAAGGACCATTCAATTTTGAAATCCTGAACTTTGATGCAGTTTATGAGTGTATTATTTCATCTTAAGTAGCCGTAAAAGTGCAATAGCGATTTAGTCGTATTTTTATGACAGATAATAAACAATTGAGACGTAAAAGTAGAGAGAATATAAACCAACTTCATACTTTGGTACATACTTATTTAGTTAATTTATACAGTAAACGTAATGTTTTAAAAAAACGAAAAATGTAGTATCAGTAATAAAAGTAAGGAGAAAGTATAATAATAGCCTTTATTCAACAATACAATACATTCCTTTCTTAAATATTAAATTTGAATGTTTGACACCAGTTTCGCCAATATTGTCTTGCTTCCCTGCGTAGGTCTCCCAAAACACTTGCCACAAAGTTTGATCTTGTGTCTTTCTTCTCCACGTAAAACCTGCTATTCTTTTTACGTCGTTTTCCCACCTATGACGTTGTGTTCTTTCTCTTGTATTGTCTTGGATACCATACAGTTACGTGATTGGTTCATTTATCTTTTTTGTAAGGAGAAAGTAACAGCCTGCTAAATGTCCTGTCCAATCCTCTGGAGAAGAGATATCGAAGCTTTTTACACCATGCTGTAACATTGCGGGTGGGAAACTTGAATTTCATCCAATACGATTCCCTCGTATTGTTTTTCTTTACCGTTGCACAGATTAATTCGAAGTAAATTAAACATATGAAAACTTAATGGAGATTAATGCCCTAAAACATAGCCTTCGACCCATCCCAGCTCCATCATAAGCAATTTATATAAATAATGACATAGCCTTTAGGCCAGCCCAGCTTCATCATCAGTAATACATATAAATTATAATGTAATCATCCTAACCATTAATAGCACAACACTCAAGTAGCCTTATGAAGTGAGAGTTGCAGGTTCGATTAAGACCGCACGAGCTATTGTCGTCTCCAACATTTGCGGTTGGGGACGACTTTGCGGTCAATCGCTGAGAGAGATAGGAACACTATTGGCTATATATAGTATTTATAGTAAAACAAGACATTGCATTTTAATAAAACATTTCTAATCATAATTTTCATCCTTACTCGATAGTCAAATTATATTACATTAGTTTTTGCCTGCGGCTTCGCTAGCGTTCTAGTTTAGTTGGTTGTCAGGTATCATTCACACAGTATCTTTATAAATTATAGGCAATGTGTTATTCTGATGTATAAGCTATATTATTGTAAAGTTTAATTACAATCTGTTTAGTACTTTTTGCGTGAAAGAATAACAAATTACCATACATACAAACTTTCGGTTTTAAAATATTAGTAAGGATTCAAGTAGGCAAGACAGGATTCTCACTGAGTTGTTTTTTAAGCTTATCAAGCAGAGTGCTGTTTATTTCTATGCGTCGATAGATAGGCCATTAAATTAATTTATTGACGAACAGTAGGTATGTGATAGATTTAAATAAATAGACACAAAATATACCGTATCAATAATAAGCCTGCACAGCATATATTAAAGTATTACAGCGCGCTACACTACTAATGTAAATTACCAATTACAAATCACCAGAATTACCAATTAATGAAAATACAACCAATCACTATCGAGTTGTTTGTATTATTATATTTTCATACAACATCTTGTAATGTGATAGGAGCTTGTAGACATACACAAATATAATAATACTGATATTAATATTATGGCGACTACGAAGGAAATTTAGGGCTATAACTCGAAAAAGACAATCCATAGTAGAGACGATAAAAAACAGACTGACTGATTACTACACAAACTGGTCAAGGAATCCAGGATCTCAAGAAGATAAATAAACTTCAAATGGTAATAAATATATAACCATACACACATTAAAGATAGATAAACAAATGTAACATATTTATTTGATAGCTTTGAAAGTCACTCCTTTTTTATGCTATAATGTATATATGATACAAAACCCTCACCATTATAAGCCCATACCATCATAATCGATTTCCTTTTAGCGTTGTCACTTGTGTCATTTTTAAACTTCCTCCTTAGTTTACGTCACCATTTCAATTTCTTGCCGTTTTTGCCAGGCAATATTACAATCTAAATTTTACACTCCTTCAGCTTATAAATCTACAGATCTCGAAGGTTAGTTCTTTTAAATTCAATGGTTTTTCCTATCGATTTTACCACCATCACTGCCTCGTTGGTTGTCGGCTTGATATAAGGCCATTTATCCCGAGGTTCTCGGTTCAACCCCCAGGTCGGGTCGAGGAAAAGTTTGGGTTTCCGTCGGTTTAATTTTTTTAGTAACAGTCTGAACTCTGGGAGTTGGTAAGCACCTAAAACCGTTGGTCTTGCGCCTAAACTCTCTCCGGTCACGTCGGATTTGCCGTCCCATAGGATTACGAGAGGAACGGAATCGAAAGTGCACTTGTGTCTGCACACACACACTTGTGCACTATAATATCTCCTGCGTGGCTGGCTGATCTCCATTGAGATTGCCGAGACCGAAATCAGTCAGGACGACATCATCAGACATTTGGTATGTGCATTATATAAATTAAAAAATGCTTAGACAAAATGTTATAAAATCACAAACTAACATTCATAATATGAATTTAAACTTAAATATTCGCAAAAGAATATTATCACGAGAAATAAATGAAGCAATTAGTTTCCCACATTGTCTCCGACGCTATCTAAGCATTAATCCCTTACGGCGCTAGCGACTATTTACAGACAGTCGTATCTCCTATAATAGAACTAGGAAGCGGCTTGTAGTACACTACTAGTAGACTACATTTAGACGGCGATCATTTTGAAGTGTCTGACTTGATAGACGACGATTTGTTTGCCGACTAATTAATCTCTTTAAATTCCGTGCCGACCGGCATACGGTATAGGTCGTTGATGCAGTGTGATGTTTAGCGAATTTTGTCATAGACAAGACTGTTGTAAGGATAAATATAGAAGAACGGGTACCGTATAACAGATCGCGTTAATATGTTGCAATAACTCATAATAATAACTGATTTAATATTATAACTAACACTAAAATTGTATAAAACAAACATGTGTGTACAAACTCACACACATGCAGACTCAAATATAGACAGAGATAGATGCGAAACATGAAAATGGATCCTAAATTAAAAATAAATATTTATAAAGTATATAAAATATATGACTGAGGTTCAAATACGAGCTATAAATCGGTGTTTTTTGAATTTGCTAATAATAAACAAAGCCAATAATAAACAATTCAAAAGATACACATCCCATTAAACAGCCATCCTCCACTTAATGTTTAATTTTTCTTTCTTAGCGGATACTTACGTTATATCAATGAACTGTGTTCCAAATGTAATCTTTCCTGACTCAGTGATTTTGGATGTCCATTGAAAGTCACGCATAACAAATGATTTCATAAATAGCAGCAAAAAAGGTAACAGGAAAAGATTGTTGGACCACCGCAATAAATCTTTATCCTCCAGTAGAATATCTGGAATTATAATATTTGTTACTTATTCCATAATCCTTTCTTTTATTTCACGTTGACGTAGACACGTCATAGACATTTGGTTCGTCCTCTCTAAATATATATAATTCATTCATCTGAATCACGCCCTTATCATACAAACCCATCTGGTCCCTTCGTAAAGGTCGCAAATCTTTAAAGGATCTGGAAGGTAGCCGAGTGAAAAGGAGCGAATTTAACTCATAATTTCAATTAGGGTACGTGATTTGGGTAAACAAATAAATGTCATCACAATATCTTCACCGAATACGGTTGGAATACGTGATAAGGAAAATTCTTTAATATATTATCAAACATGTGAAAGTTGGGGCACAAGAAAATACATATTATATTTACATAAGATTTATTTACGTTGTGAATTTAAACATAAGAATCATAATCGCGTGAAATGGTGGCATCAATATCCATACTTCCAACAACCCACGATTCCACTTCTTAGGACGAAAAATTAACCAGCCCCTCTGGTCACCACTTACCCATTATGTTTTATAAAAGCTTTTGCACTATTTATATAGAAGTATTAGAATACGGATGTCTATCTGTTCCCTTGTCGCCAGTGGTACACTGAACTGAATGGAATTTGGCTCTTATTTTATCTGGGACTTGGATCCCAAAAATTGGTAAGATACCGGTAAAGACGGGAATTTTCTTTTACTTTGATTTTCGTACAGGATGTAACTACGTCCATAAATTTGTTAGGATATAAATAAAAAATAATGTGCCAAAAGTTTCTGGATTCTCAATGGAATCTGCATTTTGAAGCTACTGGTAGCTTTAGGAGTAATTAAACTATATAAGCAAAATCCCACTCATTACGAGATTTCCGAAACTATAGGTCCGATTGGCTTGAAATTTAGTTTTATTTTTTTTCTTTTTTGTGACATAGACGTTCAGGAAATATGTTTTTGGAAATAACAACTTCAAGAGAGAAAAGACATTATAAGAATTGTACCCGTATCTAAAATGTCGAGACGGGTAGTCTTATATAATGGCAACGCTAAATTTCTCGTAACCTAATTATGTAGCGTTTATTCAAATCTTCAATAATTCATAAAATTAATCAGCTCGCAAATGTTCTGCTACTGGGCAAACGCCTCCTCCCCCTTAAGGAGGTTTGACTATTATTTCCGCTACATTACTGATGATCTACTTGTATAGATATGTCCGTGTATATATACAATCAATCAATAGGTTATTCCAATCATTTAATTAATCTACAACCGCACGGCAGAGTAATTGACGTATGTGACGAGGTCTTGTACTGTGCGCTCAATGCGGGTAATTAGCTGCTATCTGACCATACAAGTATTTGATTACACTAATGAGAATGTTATTTGGACCTAGTTATACCACAAACCACAAAATCAATGTCAAAATATACTTGATATCAAGGAAGATCCTTTATTTTTTTATGGCATAGGTTGGCGGACGAGCATATGGCCCACCTGATGGTAAGTGATCACCACCGCCCATAGACAATGTCGCTGTAAGAATTATTAAGCATTCCTTACATCGCCAATGCGCCACCAACCTTGGGAACCAAGATGTTATGTTCCTTGTGCCTATAGTTACACTGGCTCAATCACTCTTCAAACCGGAACACAAAAATATTGAGTACTGTTGTTTGGCGGTAGAATATTAGATGGTACCTACCCAGACGGGCTTGCACAAAACCCTACCACCAAGTTTGTTACAAGAACAATCGATCGTCACTTTAAATGGTTACGTTTAATTTTAACCTACCGGTGTTCGAATGTAGATTCTAACGAGAAGAACCGCCAAGAAGGTCAGTAGTGTCATATATAATAGTACTTTTATTCACTATTCCAATTGCAGGGTATATATAAAACAATTAAATAATATATAATTATACCTCACGAAGATTCTCATATCCACGTTAAGTTATTTGCGTTCATTTGTTTCGAATGAAGCTCGAGCTACAAGCTACAAGATGTCTCAGTATGGGTGAGACTATTAACATTACAGTAAAGATAGCAAAAAATACAAATTACATCATGTGATTACCAATATTTTTAAGTTTTATGTACGTATAGCTGAAAAATAAGGTGCGCGCGCGGCTTCGCGAGTGTATGGATCTATAATCTTGTATAAAGTATAATATTATTTATTATTATTCTTAACATGAGATGCCAATTAATTTATCTATAAAATGTAACACAGACTATACCTACCTAGTATATTTATTTATGGGCTCAATATTTATAATATAGTATTTCTACTATGATAGTAATTTTACTAAAGGGAAGATAAAAAAGGCCCCAAAGTGAACCTTGAGGTGGAAGACACTCCCAAAGGGCTATCTAACAGGACCTTTGAATAAAGTTAATAAATACATAGATTTTGACCAAACTAAAAGGGTTTTTTTTAGATCTATTTGTATTTGGCTAAGTATACGTTATAAAAACTTACAACTTATATTTCCTTGAAAATTTTTTAATACGTATAAAGTAGATAAGGCGACCAAATCGATCATCTGAGCGAAAGTAGTCACACCATCGCCATAGACATCGGCGCTGTAAGAAATACTGATCATTCGTCACGTGATTTGCTTTTAATTTTGTTTAATTCAATCTGTGTATGCGTTATTAATTTTTCTTTCATTATGATTCTTCAATGAATTTATGAGTGCCATCAAAATCTGTTCAGTTACCATTGCATGATAAACAGATAGAAAACATTTGAAACATTGTTTTAGTATGTCGATGTTATATGACGCAGTTCTATCACAGTTATTTTTTTATAGATAAACTAAAATATACCATTTCATTGTATGTTATTTTAAAAAAATATTCTTATTTATTTGTTTGCTTTGTAGGCTTTGATGGTATTTTTATTCGCGTTATTATTTATTGTACACACGCTTTTTTACAAATATGCTAATTCTTTAAAAACTCACTTGTTGAAGATCGACTTACGGCTTTACGCCATTTTGACCAAGACCTCCTTCATCATTAAGAAAAAGGCTTCGAGCATATTCCTCGATGTTGCTCCAAATATAATTAATGGATAGACAGTTGTATTCTGTTACAACTGTCGGGTGAAATTCAGTGTTGAAAAATTTAATTATGAAATTGGTCAAAATAACAAAAAATCTTGAAGAAAATATTTAAAGACCAACTGTAACAACTAAGCAACAATTGTGAAACTTTATGAAAGTTTTTGACTTAATGAATCTATATTGAAATATCTAATCTCCTAAATAGAGATATGAAATACCTTTTATCTCGTCATTAAATTCACGAAAGGGTCCACTAGATCCATTCGGAGATACGACGCCATAATTTCAATAAACGTCTATTGCACTTGCCCCGATCGTTCCACTCCGCTATAACGTCGGATGAGATCGTTCGGGATCAAAGATGCGTACAGTATTATCTTGGGAAGGTTATGAGCAACAACTGTTAAGATCTTATATTTTCTATTTTTGAATTTGTTGTTTTTTTTTAGTATTGCTAATTTTATTTTCAAATAATTTAAAGTTTTTATCCCTATATTAATATTATAAATGCGAATAATATTAGTAGAGAGATACGTCGTTATAGTAAACGTCACATTCGATGAAATTAGGTATCATGCCAGCCCTTATAAACTTTTTACGCCTAACACGTGACGTCAACCCCTTAAACACGAGCGAAGCCGGTGCGACATTTAATATATTGTATTGAAACTTAAATTATAAAAGAAAAAAGTACGCAAATTAAGTATTAAACCTAATAACTCATTTAATGAATAACCTTCACGTTACGAATATACTATAAAAGCAATACTTAAATCGTAATTAATTGCTTATTCGCTAGAATATGAAATAACAAAACGGAACGAAACATATATGTATATGTACAAAGAATAAGAAATAAAAATACGAGCGAGAGAGGTTCACTTTAAATTAATATTTCATAGGGAAAGTTGCAATCCTGGACGCATTCCATTATGAACTGCAAAGTAAGTCTTTGCTTCGCTGAAGCTTTAACTTTTATAAAGTGTTACCCTATCTATATATATATATATATCACACAAAGCATTAAGTGTCTGTTTGTGTTACCGCTAATCTCAAAAAGTAATGGTTAATGGAATTTTATGTTTTTTCTTTTATCTTCGAACGTTGCGATATTTTAAAAGCAAACGTTTTACCTCGTGGCTCAGAAAGCAGATTAGTACAATCAAACAAAAAACAACACTCTCTGTGTTGTTGTGTATCACAGCTAATCTCGGATACTGATGTTTGATTGAATTTACACATTTCATTATTTATTTTAAGAAAGCGGACGAGCAAATTCTACGCTTCATAGTAAGTGGTATTTTTCCATGAACACTTGGCTGTTTTATACATGAACATTATGATTAAGACTGAAGATTATATTTAAAACTTTAAATTAATTGTAAGTTTATTCTATGAAATCATTTGCGTTTATTTTTAAATCAAGATTGTTTGTCATATCAATTTGTTACAAAAGACCTCTTCTATTAGGTAGACTTGTTACCTCAAAAAAACGTCTGCGGAAAATTCTCCGAAAACAATTCACCGAATCACAATTCACCGAAAACACAATTCACCGAATCACAAATTTTGCATGTCAACTCATTAACTGAGCAAATTTTACGGAGGATAACCGAACTCTCTGTTATACGAAAAGCATCGACGGTCCTTACTTATAAATGTTTTTCGAATCGGATCGGATCGGATATCAGACGTAATTGGCGACGCCAAAACCTGGCCAGAAATCATACGGCTAATATTTTGAAATCGTAATTTCAACGATTATAAAATCATAAATACAAAAAAAAAATCTACAAACAAATTTGAAGAACGAAATATACAAAAAAAATAAAAATATATAAAACAAATGAGTTGACATGCACAGATTGTGAAATGAGTTGACATGCAGAAATTGTGATTCGGAGAATTTTACGCAAATCCAAAAAAAATGCCGACCCCAACTGGATTCAAGTAGCCCAAAACAGAAAGGACTGCATTTCTTTGGAGGAGGTTTTTACCTGCAGATGTTTCCTTGCAGATAACTGAAAAACATTATTTTTTTTTTAACTTACGATGAATTAGAATTTATTTAAAATCTATACTTACAACTAAATATAAAAAGAAAAATTAACTACTAGAAAAAAATATAGACGCAAAAACTCTCATTTATACCAAAAATAATTCACTCGAAGCTACTAACAGATAAGCTCGACAAAAGAGAAACCTACCCCAGATTTTAGTGACTTCTAAAGGACAAATGTTAGGAGTTAATTTATTTTATGGAAAATTATTTCTAGACATATCATACAAGATAAACAATCTTCATTACAAAGATTTGCCAAGTAACTTAAGAAAATAGGTATAGAATTAAATGATTGCACCCGCACAAACTCGAAAGTAGCACATCAAATTAGGTGGCTCGAGATCAAAGATCAGCAAACTCCCTAATTGGGATTATCAAACAAAAACCTACCGTTGGAATGGATCGCCATTAAATTAAATTGCTCTTTGTTTATTTTTTATAGACAATTTAGGCTGAATTGAGTTTTAAGCGATTTAGTGCTGTTCGAGCAAGTTTTAATGGTTGTTTGTACTGAAATTTTAATTCCGGTCGCCTGTTATTATATCTTGGATACACTTAGAATTTTAATTACTTTATTGTTTTGGTAATTACCGCCGATAGTACTGAAAGAAATGTTAACTATTCGTTGCTTAGCTCTCAAGGGCGACGAGCCAAGTGCGCACGATATGTATGTGCACAAATGTGTGTGCAAACAAAAGTGCTCTCTCTGAATCTAATGGAATAGCAAATCCAATATGACCGAAAATAGTTCAGATTGAGAACCAAAGGCTGAAAGTGCTTTTTGAAGTACGGGAGTGTACATACTGTCCACCTCCTGACTGCGAGCTTCTATTTTGCGACGAAAAAATTGTTTATACATAGTACCGAGGTATTTACGACCATATTAACTAGCTACGAGACCAGTCCAGACCAGACCGTGACAGTAACAGTCTATTGTAGCTAGTGGTTTTAGTAAACATTTAAATGGATTAAATTTCATCCAATATTTACCACCAGTGAATTTTACGTCATTATTTTAACGAATCCAAAGGTTTCGGAGCCGGGTTGAGTAATTTCCATTTTTATATAAACCACCTGGTCTACGCATCAATCGATTTTGACAATTGAATTACCATTATATAGGGCGAAGGCTCGGCAAATTTAATATGGCGGGTGTTAGTTACATTATTAAGAACGTAAAGAAAATTTCGATAGACATATTACGTAATAGAATTGTCCATCATTTTTCCCTTTCTAACTTAGGTTTGTCTTCTGTTATTGTTATAAATATTTAAGAGCAATGCTTTCTAGGCATTAGATAGTTTATAGTGATATGTTTTGATACGCATACATAATTAATTTGTATGTTTTAACACGCTTGTATCAAAGTAATTAAGTCAGTAAGTAAACTAATCTAGAAAGTTAAACCTATCTATCAATGTACTGATTTGTAGCTTTTTCTAGAATATGGAATCGCAATGAGAGAGCCGAGATGGCCCAGTGGTTAGAACGCGTGCATCTTATCAGATGATTTCGAGTTCAATCCCAGTCTAGCACCACTGAATTTTCATGTGCTTAATTTGTGTTTATAATTCATCTCGTGCTCGGCGGTGAAGGAAAACATCGTGAGGAAATCTGCATGTGTCTAATTTCAATGAAATTCTGCCACATGTGTATCCACCAACCTGCATTGGAGCAGCGTGGTGGAATATGCTCCAAGCCTTCTCCTCAAAGGGAGAGAAGGCCTTAGCCCAGCAGTGGGAAATTTACAGGCATTTTGTAATGTAAATGATTCAGGAGACAGATAATGGAAAAATTCAATGGCTAGAAGTAAACCCCTCGGCTAGGGTTTTGGGGTGTGCTGACCAATCCCATTATATATATATATATATAAAGAAACGATTCGTGTATCATAAACTATATATATATAAATATCAAATGAAACTAAAAAAAACTCGAATTATAGCGTCCGAATGAAATCAGATTCGCTACAAACTCCAGTCTTGAACTTTGCAAACAACTTTACAGAAAATTTTTTTCTCGTTTCGAATACACGGATCTAAAAGAATCTTTCGAAGGATCAGCTACAACTCTTATTAGTTTAAATTTGTTTCTTGGCAAGGGTATAGAAACAAGGTGACATTTAAAATTGCTTTGAACTATTACAAATTCAAAATGAAGGTCCTCCTCCTGAAATTGTTTAGAATATATTTAGCGTACGGAAGTTAAAAAGATTAAAAAAGGACAAGAATTCAAATTAAACAATTTACTAACAAACCAAAAACAGTTCTAACTTAAATAAATCGCTAAATCATACATATTGAATTAAACTACTTACTCAGTTGAGCTTACAAAACCAAATAAAACACAAGGAACACTTTTAACAAATTATAAGCGCGCCATTGTCGACCTTACTGTCCGCGCTCAAAAAGAAAAAAATAATGGCGGTTTAATTTGGTTTCGCGCGTTTTTGTTTTTTTTTTTTTAATTGTTCTAGCCAGGTGTATGGATAAAGAAATCTCCTAAATATATATTATTATATAAATATTACTTTTGATATACTAATATGTGCAACGAAAAAAGTACTCTATGGATTAAATTACGATGGATGTGTTAATACGCTGTTTCAATAGTAGCTGCTTCATGTTTTGTCCGTTCCAAAAGGTTTTGGCAAATAAAAAAGGAGACAAGTTTGTTTGTGGCAAATGTCTACCTGTATTAGACAAGTTGCTAATACGAGTTGCCCATTGCATGTACTTTTAAGAAGAAAATTCCTCTTCACAATCTTTAGTTAAGAACAGGAAATGATATAAACCCAGAGATATAAATATGTTTATAAATAGGTAGGGCTTTGTGCAAGCCCGATAGTGTAGATAATATCCATTCGTCATATATTATACCGACGAATAGGAATTAGCAATAATTAATATTGTTTTTTTTTTTTTTTCGGATAAAATTGAATTGAGAGTTAATGCAAAGGGATATTACATCTTAATTTTTAATGTGATTGTTGATCTTAGTTTCTAAAGTTGGCGCAATAATGTTAGGCGTTAATGACCACCTGTTTTTATTAGATTGAGGCTGTTTCTCTCTTGTGAAAGAAATAAAGTTAATTAACATATACTAATTAAAATATGTAAGTATACTTATACATTTACATATAATAATATTGTTATTATGAAACGGATAATAGAAATACTTGGAAGATACGTTTAAAGCTTAATAAGCAGTTTTAATTTAATATTTGAATGATGCTGGGTGATGCTTTCAAATGTAAATATTTGTTTGTTTAGTCGAAATATTAGATATGACATAAATAGGACTTAATTAAAGTTTGAATAAGATTTAGATTAATAAAGTTTAATATGCGTGAAAAAATTGTGGAGGTACGTGAGACTGGATAACTTTGTTTGTAAGATATTGTCATATTATATATGTATTTGGTTAAAATATTTCTTAATTTAATAGATAAGTCTACATAATTGGGAAAATTCCTTGATGTTATTATCATGTATTTTGTCTAATTAACTCAGGGTGGAGGGTAGAGATAGGGTATAAAAGGTATTCTCTCGCCTTTTGGCAGAAAGCCTTCCTTTGCATAATTTGTACATATTATTTTAACAATAATGCCTTTATTATTTTTACGTTCGGACAACGTTATATCGACTTGACTGCACGACACTTCTCAGACCACTTATAGTTTCATTTTTTTTTTCTACTATAATGCGGCGTACACACTACACCAATACTAACTAATCACTGAATTGGTCGTAGAGTGCCAAGTATTTTGTAGCAAGTCTCTATAGATAATTAATATAAATAGTGGTAAAGTTTTCATATTTTTAATTCGATTGTGTATACTCTTATTGGAAACGAAAAAAAAAAGTCTGATCTAAATATAGTACTCTACCAAACTTAGTATAAAATAAGACATTACAATTTCTCAGAAATGTAGCCTGTATTCAATCCCATCACGAACTACTAAATTGGTTTTCTCTAGATGTCCCAAGATGGAAAGAAAGAAGCATAAAAAATGTCCCAAATATTATGTACTAAACAAAACGAGAAATTACTTAAAACATAAATTGCACATACATGAGACCAATAAGCAATGTCGATTCGATAGATCTCAAGTGGGAAAAAGGAAGAAAGATTATAAAACAATGAATTAAATATTATGTACTACATACATGAAAATAATAAAATACATAGACGGCACGTGCGTGAAACTAATTAGGCACTTGCATTATATGCCACGAACAGCTTGCATCATTTCATTCCTTTTTATTTCCACGAATAAAGAGCATGCTTAATGCTGCGAGCTTTTACCAGGCCGAGTTTCATTAAAATCTGTCCACTGATTTTCAAGTTATGTGCGCACCGACAGACTATATTTAAAATTATGAATAAATTCAATTTTGTAGAAATAATACAATGTGTAAAAAAATATTTCACGATGCTAGTACAGCTAGTACAGTTTCATATATAGATAGAAAACTCATTTCGATTCTGCCGACGACGTCACAGGGAATAGCCGAGACACTCAGGCTAACCTTTAATCTAACGCAGGTATAAGCAATATGTGAACTTATATTACATTAGCACTACACGTCACAGCGTCGTCCGTTGAAAGTTAAAAAAGTTATTTCAGCGCGATAAATTGACCTAGCCATATCAAATAGTACAATAAATATATTTGGGTATATACATATGTCTTATAATTTTATAAAAGTAAATAATAAAGACTTAACCAATTATAATTATGTATATTAAAAATAGAGGCATTTTGATGACACCGAGGTTAAAGAGATAAAAAGAACAGCGGCCTTCCCCTTGAATTCATAATTTCTTAAAATTCTTTCATCATCCGGTTTTTCATTGAATAACGGCATTCCTCTTCAAGTATCTATGTTAAATATAATCTTATAAGTTATCAAAGGAAAAATCCCATCGATATTTAATACTCATCAATTGTTCACTTTCTAGACGTACATACATACTACCAAAAATAAATCAGATTTTTTTGCACGCTTGACACCATTTCGTTCGGTGTACGCGCCCCAATAATAAACAATTCTCGCGCTAATTTTCTATTCGTCTATTTCATTTACAAACAATTTGCCATATCACATCATCTAGGCTCGTAGTTCATATTCATTATTATTATTAATATTTTATTTTATAGACCCAAATTAAGTTCACAAACTATGAGAATATATTTCGTTGTGTGCGTCATTGAGCAACGTAACGCAAGCACAGGGAGGTGATATAGACGTAATACCAGACAAATATGAAGGCAATTGAGTTTGTCCTAATATTGGAACAGAGAGACCTTCGATTACGCACCAATAATAAAATAGTGAATTTACAGCTTCATCTCGATTGTGAGGAAAATTGAATTTGCGGATGGAAAGCGAAAGTATCAGTATTAAGGTAAAAGAAAATAATATACCAAATAATAATTATTCCTCCAAATAAATAATATTTTGGGCGAACTAAACAACCTATTGAAACCCTTAATGAAAATTTAATTAAGATTTTAATAAGCATCGTCTGATTTTGTTGCTAATGTTATAATTAATCTTATATTATATTTTTAAGTAACAAAGAGATTTATTTAAGGTTTTACTATAGTATTTTTGTTATATGTTGAAACAAATATTTCATTTACTTATACATAAGTAGCTATATATTACGTTGTGCCCACCTTAAGATACAATTCATTGTGGAAAATATCACCGAGAAGCAAAAAAAAATCGAAGTCGCCGACGTGCCCTATCTGAATTAAGCAAATTATATCAAAGCTTATCGTCATTGATGCTCGAAGCAATAGGCTTTCAATGCGACTATTCCCACTCACGATGTAACTGATAAAATCTTGATTCGATATGCCATTGAGCCTTTGAAGTTATTTTTTTTTAATCTTCTGCGGTCATTTATAAGAATTGTTTGGTGATAATTAACTAGCATGCTTACAATTTAAGCATGCTAGTTGTATGTTGGGATATGAATTCATTGTTTATTTTTGTTTTTTGGATAATCTATTAATGGTTTCTGATTAATTTATTAATATCATAATGTTCAAATATTTTAACTCAAGACTCAAGGGCAAATCGTAGTAGGTAGGTACAAAGTAATTGTGTTGTAATTAAATTCGCTTTTACCTCCAGTTTCTTAAACGTTGAAATTATATGATTTAGCTTTCATTTTAATGTTATTTAATAGTAGTCGTAGTCGATGTCATAATAGGCAAGTTAATCTGACTTTAATCAGCGTTTCAGAAAATGTAAATAAACCTTTTAAAATTATATTTATTGCATAGATAATACTATATGTTTGAATGTCTCAAAATAAAAAGACAAGCGACACTAAAAGACCGTTTACTTTTGAACCAGTTACTGAATCAATTTGCTCTAATTCAATAATTTCGAAGGCAGATCTTCGAATCTAATATTTGACGTTTCAATTTACATTCGCAACAATGAACGATCGACGGGCGAGTAATTGTAGTTATACGTTAATTTCATTGTCGCTTCGCGTGTCACGGTGTTATCAAGACAGTAATAATTAACGTTTCTAGAAAGAAACGTATTGAATAGCGGTATAACTGAAAATGTAACTTGAAATTGGATCGGTGTTATTTGATACCGAACAGTTTTTAATTTTATTCGCAAAATATTTATTTGTTATTTTTGCTTAGAGTTTTGTGCAGCTCGTTTGGCACTCGTCATTTACAGTGGGTGACGTATGGGGTGCGACACCTTAGATCCAGTAGATGGCAGCACTTACGAGGAGTTGTCTATACCTCTTATAGTACAAGTGCTATATTTGAGATCGAGACTTCTAACGGTATGTTTAAAAAAAATGTTTTAATTTTTAGTTGCGTCACAATACTTTTGAAAAAATATTTACACCTATTTACCTACTTCGAACAGTCAGTACATCCAACTTAGGGCATGGTATTTGTTTCTATAAAAATATACCGGTTAATTTTAACCTGACGTATTAATAAATTTAAAACTGACGTCAACACTAAAAAACTCTATATTTGATAAAGTATAGATAACTAGTTGTCGCCCGCGGTTTCGCTCGCGTTTTAGGGTTTATTCGTCCGGTGTTAGACATAAAAAAGTATTCTATTTCCTTCCTAAGATTTCATACCCAATTTAATCAAATTCTGTTTAGTGTTTTATTCGTAAAAGAGCAACAGACAGACAGTTACGTTCACATTTATAATATTAGTATAGATAATTTCCGGCCGTTTCTACACTGCTTTATATTCAATTCAATATAAAAATATTGAAACAACGATTAAAAATGATTTTATAGGATCACATGAATAAATAATATTTTTATGTTATAATATATAAATAAATAACGAATATAATAATTGCTTACATTTCAATAACTTTAGAGTAGTTTTTATCGCTCAACGCGTACGGTAAGCGACGTGATAATATTATTGCCAGAAAATAAATATCGATTCACTGAGCTTGAATTTTTGCCCTTTGTAATTTGTATACGAACTGAACTTGCAATGATAATTTGTCTTTTTGTTATCGTAATAGCTTTATGATGATTAAAAAAATCTGTCTAAAGCATAAGCTTTATCATAAGATAATAGATAGATATAGATATTATCATAAGATAATAGTATTACGCTCTGAGTGAGAGGTGTATAGTTCAGTACCGACTTGGAGGCGCGGAATGGCGAGCTTGGACGTATAATACTTGCAAGTGACACTTAATTTTCCGAGATCAAAGAGGACTATGTTGCGTAGTACAAAGCATAAACTTGCATACATCAAAATTCTAGAAACTAACATCCTGTTGATGTTCCACTACTGGAATAAGGCTCATTCAGACTTTGAGGATAAGGTGTGGAGCTAATTCCATCACGCTGATCTGAGGAGACAACATTTGGCATGAAAGAATTTTATTGACATTAGATACGTGCAGTCACACACTGTTTTCTTTTGACGCCGAGCACACGTATATTATAAACACAAATGAAATCCATGGAAATTCAATGGTCCAGCCTGGGCTTGAACCCATAATCACCGGTTAAGAACGCGTGCAGTTCTCCACTCGGCCATCTCGCCTCTCAGATTCTATACGTATATTTTATTAATTCAAAAGTAACATTTTCCTTATCACGACGTCACAGTTAAATTTCTTTACCAATTTCCGGTATGGAATTTCAAGGGCACTTGTTAACCTCGATTATAGTGAAACCAAATGGAGTGTTGTTTTCAATAGACATATATATATATGTATGTATTTGTATATAAGTACCTGAGTCATATACAGAGAGTGTCAACATGTTATACGAAAATGATGAAAATTTATCTTTTATTTAACGTGGTGTATTTATACAAAGATTCATCAAAGTCAAAATATACTTTATTCAAGTTGGCTCTTGTGAGCATTTTTAATTTATTATTTTGCATGGTTAAAATGAATTTAAAGCTACCACCGGTTCGGACTGTACATTCTACCGAGATGAACCGAAAAGAAACTCATTAGATACATACTTCTAAAATGATATCAATAATAATATCTTATTTTTTTTTAATTGTGTTCTCATGTAAGTGATGTAATTGTCTATGAGAATAAATAATCTTTAAACCTGAACCTAACCTAATATCGATGAATAAATCATTAAGTTAATATTTGATGATACGTACTATTTTAATAATATATGATACATACTCTTAAATAAATTATATAGCGTTTAATAGGTGTCAAGTGAATTTATTAAAAGTGACGTACCATGTAATAACATAGCTATCGAATTTAACGGACAAATGAGGAATGAACAATTACGGTAATGATTCATTAGTGATCGCGGACTCGTATTATCCAACAATCAATGATACTCGTAGTTATATAAAATTATTAAACTAACCGAAATGAAATCATTTGTTGCTACATACGATTTTATATAAATCGTTCATTGTTCACCACGATCGGGGACTCTTCGAGTTAAACCAACTAGTTTTTCCTATTAATCTATATTAATATTGTGAAGTAACTCTGTCTGGCTGTGTGTTCTCCTTTCGCGACCAAATCATTTAATCAAATTTTGATATGGTAAGCGTGAAACGCAAGGAAGGATATAGACATTATTTGTATCTAACATTTGACTACATCGCGAGAGAACTCGCAGGCGACTACTATTCAATAATAAAAGTATACTTATCATGTTAAATTACACTCTTACTGAGGCGTGACCTCCTGAGGAGTTCACATATGAGTTTTTATATTTGTGTTCAAAATATTTTCATTCGTTTAATTTGGGAATTTTTTGAAATGCGTGCCGTCGGAAAGAATATGCATAGTAACATGTAGATGCAGCAAGTTGCCAGCATTGAGAAGAACTTTTAACGGTTTTTTTTTTTATATAGGTGTACCATACCCATATGCATGATTCAAAAGTGAACCATTTTTGAGTTATCACGTTTTTTAGATTTTTTCAAAATAAGTCAAAAATGCAACTTCAAAAATTTATTTAAAAAAAGTATCAATTAAAATCTATTTTTTTCTTCTGATTTATAAAAACAAATAAACTCTGGTTATTTGTCAATATTAAAACAAAAATTATCGGTCCAAATTTAAAAATGCTAGACGGAAAAAGATTTTATTTCAATTTTTTTTTTAGTTTTTTTCCACAAAATGCCTTAAAAACAAAAAAAAATCGTTATGAAACTGGTCCTGCAGATTATTTTAAAAACATAACCGTTTTATCAGCTCTCCAAAAATGTATAACAACTAGGATCTTATTTCAAAACAACCGAAATAAAATGACCACAAAGGACGATGGTGGAAATTCGTATTCTAACAAAACTTAAATTCGCTCTTTGAATGTCTCGCAAATAAGTTTAATACATACCTAACCAATGCAAATTCGCGTCGATTTCCTCTTCACCGGCTACCCGATGTATCAGTCTATAATAAGCGAATCCGGGAAACTGGTAGTGTTCAGAGACGACAAATTAATGTCGAAAGACTCCCATGTTAATTACTGAGAGGATAAGAATTTATCGATGAACCACTCGAACCATTTCGACAAACACCTTCGCCGCACGACTCTCTGTAACAGAGCACAGCACACACAGGAATTCTTACATCAGGTTGAAATCTTATGTAAGTTTTGTTTTATGATATAGGTAGGAGGAGGAACAAATGGTTCACCTGATGGTTAGTGGTCACCACCGCCCATAGACAATGGCGCTGTAACATATATTAACTATTTCTTACAACGCCAATGCGCCATCAACCTTGGGAGCTAAGATTTTATGTACCTTGTGCATGTAGTTACACAGGCTCGCTCACCCTTCAAACCGGAACACAACAGTACTAAGTATAGTTATTTGGCGGTGGAATATCTGATGAATAGATGGTATCTACCCAGACGAGCTTGCACAAGGCCATACCACCAAGTGATCCCCTATCTCATTTAAATTGTTTTCTGTTTCCTCTGCATATACAAAACCAATATAGAAAAGCATAGAATAGGATACACATCCGCCCCGAAGAGAAGGAATACGATTAAGAGCACCATAACCTATACACTAAATAGATACTCTGACCATCTGTCCGTCTAGTACGGGAATTGTAACGAGTTAAGATTCAAAGATTCCAATTAATTATTCATCCCAACACCTGATTTATGTAGTAAATTTGGAAGGGATCTTTGAATTAAAATTTATAGGAAGTATTGTTAACAAAATATTTAAAAAACTCACTGTTTTAATTTACTATGAAACGCATATTAAGATAACTTTAGTTTCAGGACGATGTGGTGTAATTACACGAATAATGAAAAATCCTTTTCTTAATGTCAAACATACATAGCATGTATGTGAGGAGTTTGTAGAAGGGAGTGTAGAGTGGAACTAATAATCTTACTACTCATTGAAAGTATCAAACTTCAGTGCAACGAAATTTCGGTAAGAGCTGCTCCGCTCGTAGTTCCGCTAACCAGAATGTAAAATTTAATTCGGTACATCTCTATATATTTCGATTAACAAGACGCTTGAAAACTAATACACGAACTTCCGTGTCAATCTTACATTTATTAATACACAATTCACTCTCTAATATATTTTATGGGGGAAATTTTTATCTGCAAAAAGTTTATTGTGAACAGTTTCAGCTTAAGGAATGTCAAGTCGTCAATAAGTTATTCGCATTATTTTTTTCAGTTGAAAAACATGCAATTATATTTAATATATACAAATCGATGAATATCATATATGACAAGAACATGAAAATTACCAATTTTCGAATTGAAGTAATCTTCAACGGATTGAATTGCAAATGAGAACACACGCGTTCAGATACAATCATTATGCTTGAGAATTGAACGAGAGAAACGTATTAAAATATTGTCCCGTCATGACTATATCAAAGGACACGACAGATACATTAATAGCTAATCAAACCATAGTCTTTGTCACGTCAAATTCGTTGTCCTGTAAACACACTTCGTCCCCGCCCGCCCTAGCAGTTTCTGTCTCGACGCCGGCACCGACGCACGCCGACTGCCGGCGTATCGACCGCGTGTGACGTGTTCGTTAGTTCTTTGACGTGATAAGGTGAGTTAAGCGGCACGCTGCTCATCTAACTTTTACCGAGAAGGTATTAACATCGCAATATATTTTTTTTAATTTTAAGTTTTATTGTTACGCATAATAGATAACAGAGGGTATTCTAATATTTGTTTTAATTGTAAAGCTTTGTTGATTTATGTATTTAGATTAAGAGCGGGACAGAGCAAAGAACCGTGTTTATTGACAGATAAGAAAGGATCAACACTTGTTGTTATATCGGACACTCTTAATAGAATTTTAAGGCTTTTTGGCAGTTCTTAAAAACTGAACTTGAACTGTTTTGTTTGTTTATATATGTAGTTGTTTCTTTGACAGTTATATGTTGTTTATACAGGAGTAATCGTGAAATGTCAATTTTGTGTATGTTTTTATCTAATTGTAATGAATAATTAAACAGATAAAAAATACGAAAATATTGGGTTTAATGACCTCGAGTAGAATACAATGAAATAATGTTTTATTTCATTGGAATTTATTAAGTTTGTGAAGTTACAAAGTAACATTTTGATTGTTGAAAGTTCTTTGTTCATGGTATTATGTGGTTTTTTTAGAAGATATACACTTAATTTTGAATATAACACACTAAGTCCGACTATTAGGTACTGAATACACAATAGGAGATATAAAACGAAAATTGATATTCTCCTCCCCGTCTTCTGTCATGGTCGCAAAACCATAGAGATCCCAGTCAACTACACAGGAGATATTATAACGTCACAAGTGTGTACGTAAATACAAGTGTACTCTTTATTTAATCTGATAGAAAGGCAAGGACCGAAGAGGGTTCAGACGCAGCATCTTCGATGCTTTCTTGCGTTGTCTATCAACTTATAAATTTTGATCTGCCTTATTAAATTACCACTAGACCAACGATAAAAGTTAATAAAAATATATTAGGAAAAAATATTAAATAAATAAATAAATTTATTTGAACTAAACGATTACATCTAATTGAAACAATGAAATTATCTATGACTTAATTTTGTTATTTAATAAACACAGAAATCAACAAATGATGTAACAATACGTGTTATAATGATGTAATAAACCAATCGGCTCCGAAGTTATCCAGACTTATCGTAAACAAGTTACAGCTTGATGGGATAATTATTTAATAACCGCGATTTCGTTCGCGTTTAAACAACAGAATGCGCACGAAGTGGCGGGCACAGCTAGTTCAATAATAAAAGTAGCCTAAGTTACTCCTTATTGCATCAGCTATCTGCCAGTGAAGTCCTGTCAAAATCGGTTCAGCCATTCTAGAGATTAGCCGGAACAAACAGACAGATGGACAAAAATTGTAAAAATATGTTATTTTGGTATATGTATTATGTATACATACGTATGCATTTAGTAAAAAGCGTTTATTTTAATATAATATATTCTACTAAAAACAGACTTCATTTTTTTCAATTTCATTATATGTATGGATATAGAAGAAGATAAATTAAACATTACAAAAAGAAAACGTTTATTTAGGACTTAACGAGCAATACAGAAGGATTTTTTAACATGGTAACTATTCGCTAAATCTAAGAAATAAAATATGTATACAAATAAAAACAAATCAAAAAAATATAATATATTTATTACTATTATATGTATAAATATGTATATATATATATATATATATATATATATATCTATATATTAAATATAATTTAAATAAAATGTAATACAAAAATAATTTAAATAGACATACATATCATAGAACTTTTTCTATACAAAATATTGTTCTAAGGTATTGATTCTATAGGTACCTCTGAGCTGGGCTAAGCATTTGATTACCTTCGTAAGAATGTAGTCCACACTTGTGGATCAAGACAATGTTATTACAAACTCATATTAGATGTATAACGTAAGTACAGCCTTAAGGGACGTTATGTCCCTTCTTAGCTCCCATGGTTGGAAGGCACATTGACTATCTACGGAATGGTTAAGGTTGCGGTACTGTTTCGTCCACTGATTACCTTTCATCGGGTCTCACTTTGCGTTCAATCAAACAATCAAAATTTAAAGTATATTTTGATTGAATACGATTTTACAAGCACCTTTGAATCGCCAATATACAGCATTATATTAAATGTAGTCACAATAATTTATTAAAATAAATAATAAAAACAAAATTTATACCATGCGATACCTATAATCACTTCGGTCAGCATTTTACAAGTATATCATATCAGTTTAACATAATTTTATACGCTGTAATTATAGATTCTACTGAGATAAGTACCAGGAAAAATCAGTGCTGCTATGCTTAGATAGGTATTATTTCAAATTGATTTCTGTACGAAGGGTAATTATTTCTATTATATATATGTGTACAACTAGTGATCCGCGGCTTTGCCTTCCTGTTTGGGGAGGGGGGTATAAAAAGAAGCCTAACAAAGCGACCTTGGGGCTTAAGCTTGATTCATACCAATTTTCAAAGATAAATAAAATAATGAAAAACGTTTGTCATTTGGTAGACGGAATAGCAATTGGGGCACATGGTGGTAAGTGGTCACCACTGCGTATAGACGTTGGGCGTCGGTATTGTAAGAAATATGAATCCCAGTGGCAGTAGAATATATGATGAGTGGCTTGTTCGGGACGGGGTTGCATAAAGCCCGTCAGACGTTACGTATCTACTGATGTCCGACTTCAGTTACAGCGGTCATTCTCACCGTAGTCCAGTCGACTGGGCACATAAATAGGTACATTATCTACGGTTCGATGAGATCAGACAATTCATATTCATAAGTTTTTTCCCTGTAAGGTAGTTCGTATCTCGGTGAAAACAAATTAAAAATAAATAAATACGTACGCACGTACTTTGTACTTTTACGTTTATACCAGATTAATGCATATATTGGTGATATTATATTTTACATAAGCAGCCTGTAATTTTCCCACTGCTGGGCTTCCTCTCCCTTTGAGGAGAAGGTTTGGAGCATATTCCACCACGTTGCTCCAATGCGGGTTGATGGAATACACAAGAGGCAGAATTTCGTTGAAATTAGACTCATGCAGGTTTCCTCACGATGTTTTCCTTCACCGCCGAGCACGAGATGAATTATAAACACAAATTAAGCACATGAAATTTCAGTGGTGCCTGCCTGGGTTTGAACCCGAAATCATCGGTTAAGATGCACGCGTTCTAACCACTGGGCAATCTCGCCTCATTTGTGATATAACTTACTTGAATTCTCATTACAAAATAATGTGTTGATTAAAGTATTCGAAGTTGACTCGACTGAGTCACGTTAAAGCCTAGCAAGCGAAAAGATATATCTAAATAAAAGCAAAACTTGTCAACGACTAAATAGCGTGGATTGTGGCGTGAAATAGTTGTTTAAACTCTTCCAGCTTTATAATGTACTGTCGACATCTCTCACAAAGTCTCGAATAGTCTATACGAATATATAAACTATAGCGAGTCGAACATATATTTACATTTTGATTTTTTATTTTTTTTTATGGCATATTTTGCCGGACGAGCATATGGGCCACCTGATGGTAAGTGGTCATCACCGCCCTTAGACAAAATTTACTTCAAAACTTGATAATTATGTAAACTAGAGTATATTTAATACATAATTTGACAGATTGGTAGAAATATTAACCATTCCTTGTATGTTAAATTCACTGGCTCGCTCACCCTTCAAACCGGAATAGAACAATACTAAGTATGGCTGTTTCACGGTAGAATAAGGGATCAGTGTGTGGTACCTACCCGGGCAGTCTTGCAGTGTCCTACAACCAAGTAAAATCTATAAATTGTAAACATTTATACTGGACATGTGTAATATGTTCATTAAAATACTGCGCTGACTATTATTTGTGTGTATAATAAATTTACTGGATTAGGCATAGTTTACGATACAAACTTAAACATGCTACTGATAGCGTAAGTCTAAAAAGTTTTAATAAAGAAGATTTATTATATTACAATCAATTCAAAATATTGCTTTAATTCGTACCGTTTTTTCTCTTCTTTTTTTTTTTAAATCGCCATTGGAAAATGTATCGTTCGGACGTTCCGCAAATATTTATTTTATCAAAGTTGAAACGCGAAGGGTACTTTATTTGAGGGTGCTTTTATTTTAAAACTTTCGCTTCGCACAGATATACATAGTAGAATTATATATAACTCTTTTGATTATTAAATTTATTTTATAATGTTGGTTATAATTTTGTTACGAGTTTGAAAATTGATGTTGACGAATCGGCTCATTATCTTTAAATTATCGTTTGAAGTGAAAATGAGTTATAAAATAATACAAGAATTAAATACTCATCAGGCCGTGTTTTGCACTGTTGGACATTGACCTCACCCTAAGCACACTACTGAGTCCGATCTTAGGCTCATAATAGTTATGTAACTACATAACTATATTTCATTATATCTACAAATCATTGTATTTAGATTAAACAAATGCATCGAGTTGGATCGGAAGTACCAAGACGTCACAGTATATCTCTACACAGTAAAAGTCGCTTCCCGCCCGTCTGTATACTTCGATCTTTTAAACTACGCGACGGATTTTAATGCAGTTTTAATTAATTAACAGAGCGATACAAAAGGAACGTTTATATGTATAATACACTTATATTATACAAGAAAAAATTGTGTGTTTGTTCTTCAATTTCAATGTTGTACCAATATAGATTCTCTTTGTATCCGAGATGGGTAGCTAGCAGTTACTTAAGTATAAAAGTGGTGAATTGAATTTGGAATTTGGTTTTTGGAATTTGATACCGTGGAACCAATATTTGATTAAGCTCTTACATATTTATTCACTCATGAAATGTCTCTTGTTATCTATGCCAATGATGTTTATTTCTCGATTAAATTAACGACAGATATACTTTCTAGTTTTAAAATACTTAGTATTATTGTGTTCCGGTTCGAAGGGTGAGCTTGTGTAACGTCAGTTTCCGAGGTTGGGGGCGCATTAGTTATGTAAAGAATGTTTTTTTTTTGTCACGGGGCCAATGTCTATGGGCAGTGGTTACCACATACGATCAAGTGACGCAAAAAAATTATAGGCCAGTCAATAAAGTCCGTGAAGGTCAAGTAATTAGTATCATTATGATTTTTTGATATGTGGTTTGGGACGTTAAAATAACAACATATTAAAATTTTCAACCCTCTGGGGTGAACGCTAGGGGGTTGAAAGGGTGAAAAGCGTTTTTGTTTATAACTCTGTAAAAAAAATTGTTAGATGGTTGAAAATTAGTCACAAGGTGTAAATAATTATAACTTACTTTGTATTAAAATTTCAACCTTTTTTGTTTCGACAAAATCTTATTCAATAACAATACTAGTTTGTCTTCTTCCTTCCTAAATAATAAAATACGATCTGCAGGTCAAGATGTGTGCTATTCCTCCCGTGTATCTGACGGGCTCCTTTCGGATCGTTATTAAATTATTTATTCTCGTAAATGGATGAGTTTCCGAAAGAGAAGAGAATTTCACCTGTCATACAAACATTGAATTCCCAAATGAATACAGCCAAGGTTAAAATACTTATGATGTTTCACACGGACATATACACTTGTATGTATGTATGTGTGTGTTTTATTGTATATTTACAAGCCACGCGTCCCACGAGTAAAATTTAGGTAAGTGACCTTTGCGGCTGGCGGCCATTTTAATAGTATTCATAGTAATTCACGTCAAGACCTTAATAATTTTGAACATCTAGCCACAAGATTTTGGTCTAGTCAGTTAGGAATTTTGATGTGTTTTCACTAGAAAAGTTCATTTATTTTTCACGATAAAATCTAATTGGTTTTGTTAGTATTACTATAAACTGATTTGTCTGTTTCTGTCATGAGTAAATTGTTATTTGAAAAAAGAAGACAGAGCATAGACATCGAAAAATTTATTAGTAATGGAAGTAAGCGTAAGTTGTGTTCTGTTCTGTTCTATTCGTAAATGTTCTAACCAATCGTAATAAATGTATTTATTGACAAATAAGATAGCAATGACAGCAACGAGGCCGCAAGCCAACCTTATCAAATATTCAGAAAAGTGACATTTTTCAAAACAATCTGAAAAATTCACAAACGCCTACGTTAAATTTGAAAATACTCAAATGTCAGTCAAAGCTTGTTATTAAAACAACATTTTAAATAGTTATAACAACTATTCAACGCCCGAAATACCGCCCCTCGTAAAAGCGCTTCGAAAAACATGAGATTAAAATGAAAAACAATTTAAAAATTGTTTTATTAACTACCTAAAATATTATATGATATATATGTATATGTTCTTGTAAGTGCTGTGTTTTTGATATTGGTTACGATCTTTTGATAAAATAAATGTTCATAAGATCAATAATGGCTCAGTCGTTACAAGACGGGAATCTTAATCGACGATTTAGAGCTCAAATCCGCGGCAGCAACACAGAATTCATGTATTTATAATTCATCAAGTGCTCGTGAAGGGAAACATCGTTAGGAAATCTGCCTGTGGTGGATGAGAATCTGCCTTGGGGATGCGAATCAGTGGATACAAGGGTTCGAATAAGAAGCGTGGTGGATTACTTCAACCTTCTCCTTAAAAAAGAGAGAAAGGCTTAGTAGCAGTAGAACTCAATCTCTTACATATATTTTTTACAAGTTAACGCAAGAATTTTTATCGAGGTCTTCCGACAGAATTGATTGATATGCGAGGACAATTAGCAGCCTGTAAATTCCCTACTGCTGGGCTAAGGCCTCCTCTCCCTTTGAGGAGAAGGTTTGGACCATATTCCACCACGCTGCTCCAATGCGGGTTGGTGGAATACACATGTGGCAGAATTTCGGTGAAATTAGACACATGCAGGTTTCCTCGCGATGTTTTCCTTCACCGCCGAGCACGAGATTAATTATAAACACAAATTAAGCACACGAAATTTCAGTGGTGCCTGCTTGGGTTTGAACCCGAAATCATCGGTTAATATGCACGCGTTCTAACCACTGGGCCATCTCGGCTCTATATATGGAAGGACATAGCTACTATGTTTATCAAACATTGTTAATATAACAGGAATATAGAGCTTACTTTTCTTTTACAAATACAATATAGCACAATCTGTTTCTTACGCATGAACAAAGCGAATGATAAGTTAGCTAAATTGATCTGAACATATTCAAGAGACAGTTTGATAAATACGTAACTTTCGAATGTTATTCATCATTCCGGGGAACAGGAAACAAAAACTGTGTCAACGGAACTTGAGCAAAACGGCGATATTAGGGAGGAATCGGGCATCCTTTGATGCTAAGATTCTTTTGTCTCTTTATTTTCAAGCTGTTTGTTTTCATTTAGATTATTAAAATTGAATTTTCGTACTCAAGGTGGGTGCTTCGACCTTAATAGGTATTGACATTAGCTGGACCACGTGACTACACCTTCGTTAAAGTCTCGTAAATTATATACCATAATTGTTATCTATATCACAATCTATCTCTGTTGCGAATTTCATTAAAATCGGTTTAGTCGTGAAGAGTTAACGAACAGACAGCCATCATCTATTATATAGACAAAACAATTGCTTGTAATCAATTATTTTAATTAAAATCAAATTCAAAATATTCCATATTCAAGTAGGCTCATAAAAGCATTTTTGAATCGTCATGATATAGTGTTGATCTAAATGCAAAGCCACCACCGGTCCAAAAAGTAGATTCTAGAACCGGCAAGATATTCAGTAGCTACTCTTTTCCACCATTTAAATTACATGGTATGTCAGTAAAGTGCAATTAAATATGGAAATACCTAAACCCAAGCCTTTTTTATCTTTAATACAACCTTGTATTGAGTAATATGCCTTATTTATTTATGTTTTTTCTACATGATCTTCAAATTTTTAATGCTTATTAATTAGACCAAAACTATAGAACTTAGCCAAGTATGTCTGAGGAACAATTCACTGAATACGACTATCCAAATCTGTCATGTCACATCAAAAGCGTATGTAAATGTCAGGAAACGAGATCACTTCCGTTGGGAACTGCTCTTAAGGTGCTCTGCCAAGTAGGTGATTTGATTAGTGTCTACATGAATTTGTGACGTCTAATCATAATTCAAAAGAGTACTTTATTTGATTATTCATATCTCAAGTTTATATTGAACTTATTTATAAGAAAAGTGATTAAAACAAAATTGGTGTAACTTTTAATTGTTCAGAACACTAAAGCAAAAAGAAGGTTGATAAAAAATATAACATCATTATTATCATCAGCCAATCACAGTCCATTACTTGGACGTGGGTGCGCTGAAGCTTCTGATTTGATTCCGGCCAATTTCTTCGAATGTATCGAACCACCTGAGTCTTAGCTTTAAATATTATTTACGAAATTCAAAATACATCACGAACGAACTTATGAGATTACGTATAATTTATTAATTGAATGCTATCAAATTTATAACACCACTGACATTCTCTTTATTTGGCATTCTTTTTTTTATACCATAGTTAGCTAGACGGGCGAATAGGCCACGTGGTGGTCAGTGGTCACCACTGCCCACAGACATTGGCACTGTAAGAAATATTAAACATTCGTTACATCGCCAACAACCTTGGGAGCTAAGATGTTATGTCCCTTGTGCCTTTATTTACACTAGCTCACCGGCCAGTGCACCTTTAAACCGGAATACAACAATACTCATGTATTGCTGTTTGGCGGAAGAATGAATAATGAATCGCGGGTACCTATTCAGACGGATTTGCATAAAGTCCTACCACGAAGTAATTTTAATATTATTTCAATAAATAATATTGTTTTTCACATATTAAGGCCGTTTAAACGTTTTTGTAACTAATTATCTAGACTAATATTATGAGGAATTAAAAATATGTTTTATCCAACTCTAAAAAATGTTTCACTGATCGAAAACAACATTACTCCTAAATGCTATAGAGTGAAAATTATATTTATATCATATAATTATGTTTATTAATATATCTGCGCGAGTGTAAAGGCGCAAAAAAAACTTTAATAATAAGTTCGGATATGTATTGTACATACGTCTACAATCCAAATGGGATTATTGTTCTGACGAAGCTTTTATGGATTCCAATGAATAATATATGATCTTATCATTCCAACGAAATATTTTTTTGAAGTTTCGGTAACTTAGTTTCCATTTACTCGTCGCGTTACAACAGAGAAAATCTTCTAAGTGAAAAGTTCACTTTTCCTGAGTTATATTTCGCTGTATATAATTATTATATGTAAAAATTACATGGTTCTGTTGATAACTTTGAAAATAGGACGAAAGGTATGTTTGTTTTATGTTTTTAATATAACAATGCGTGGTATATATGTGAATATTTAAATAAATTTTGAGTTTGAATAATTTTGATATGATCCGTAGCATAAAATTTAAATAAAAATTTTAAAAAAATCTTATCTGTATATAATTTCGTTTATGTCATTTTAAAACAATACAAAAGTTAAATGAAAAAACAGAAAAAGTGTTACTAAAAATAAAAATTTTTATTCAAAAATCATATTAAACACCAAAAAAGAATTACAAAGAAGATTATATGTATTACTTAAACAACGCAAGAAAGTAACATTCAAAACGAATTACTTTTGTTAAAACTTGGGCAATACACGAAACGAAATTATGAAGTTCGCAACTGAATGTATTCAATAACAATTAAAACTTGTGGACAGGACAAGAATCCAATTCGCAAGTAAAATTAGCATAATAAAAAATAGTTACTTTTAATTTTGTCCTTGGTTTAGTAACCTTACGAAGATGCTAAATTAAGTAAAGTAATCCCACTGCTGGGCTAGGCGTTTCCCATCGAAGAGAAGGTTTGGAGCTTATTTCCACGCTGCTTTAATGTGTGTTAGTGATTACACACGAGACTCAAGGGACATCACATCTCAGTTCCCAAGGTTGAAGGTGATGGTAGGAATCGTTAAAATTTCTTAAGGTTCAAATATCTATAGGCAGCGATGACCACTTACCAATCAGGGGGTCCTCTTCATTAGGGGGCGGTATGCTATAAAAAAATGGTTCCTCTCTGCCGCATTCTATGCGTATATTTCGTTACTTGTCCGTGTAATATTTTTATTTATTTTACTTCGTATTTATTTGTTAATTTTCCAAGTGTGCCTCGATGGTTATTTTTTTTTATTTAAATAAAAAATAGTTCTTAGTTTATTTTTTATTACAGTTATTATATTATTATTCTTCAAATTTTATATTATAACAGCTTTCAGTAGTCTTTAATGAAACGAACTTAGTACAATATAATACATAATAGGTATATGTTAGATCCAAGCTTTCTCACCCCGGAACATTAAGAAATCTATTTTCTTAATGTTCCGGGGTGAGAAAGCTCGTAATACCCACTTGATTAATCTGTTTATTTTATTTTCAACATAAATGCGAGGTCAAGGGCATGTGACAGCCGGGTAGTGATACTGATAGAAAGGCGTGGCTGAGATTCAGACCAATCCGGCGTCTGTTTCGGCCGAATTTAGCCGAAAGGAAAATTAATAAGACCTAAAGATATGTTAATAAATTAAAAATGCCTACGAAGTCCTGCGTTTTTAGTTTCATTCAGCAGGTTTAATTGGTTAGTTACTATTTTGTTTTTGTTTTTCTGCGACTACGTAAAATAATTTAAAAATGTAGTTTATTTTAATCAATTGTTTAAAACCTTTTTATTTAAATACTAGAGAAAGGCTGACGGATGTTAAGTAAAACCAGTTAATGTTCCACTGCTGAACCCAGCAGACGTCCTCTCCTCTGTTTCGAAAAGGGAGGTTTGCTCCACCGCACTACTCCAATGCGGCTTGTAACTTGTAACACGTGAGGATATGCTGACTGATAGAGTTTATTGCCTCGGTATTGTGGAACGTTAACTTCACCTTTAAACACTTTGTCGCTGTAAATAGCTAGACGTTCGGCAGTGAATTAACATTGATTGCAGTAGCACTCGCTTTAAAATATTTAAATCACTCACGTGCCTAGTTTACTGAAGCTGATTGGTGCAATGGTCACTGTAACCGGGGTAACAAACAAACACGTCGTGGTCTACGGGTAATTACGTGTACGTTTACATTGTGTGCGACTAACATTCACACAGAGCTGTTTTACAATGTTTTATGATTTATTTGTAATAGACATATTATATAAACAGCGGTATTTTTGTATACTTTTAACTTATAAAGATTGCAATAAAAATATAACAATTATATTGCTATAAAAATATTCACATCATTAATATATGTATATATACTTATCGCGTGTGTGTTCTGTCTGTCTGAATTAATATTATTTAAGCTCAGTTACACATGTTGATTGCTTTATCTTGATAATTTAATGCACTTTGATTTAATAATCATATCATATCAGATCTTCATTACTAAGCCACTGAACTGATCGTAATGAAATTATACATAGAGATACTTAATTCGATAAGAATGTATAAATTACGGTGTAAACAGCCTATTCCAATCGAAGTGGTAAAAAAGATAAACAAACTCTTGATTTACGTATTTCATGCGATTTGCTAATAACTCAGCAACGTAGTAGTGACTACGAGTTTATGATTAATATATATATATTTATAATACAAAATTATTGCATTTAAACACCTATTTCCACTATAGTAAAAATACTTCCAAAATTTCAATAACAGTTTCGTCGACGTACCTTTTTTTCGTAAATCCATAGGGAATATCATAGATTAATTATGCTCTCGACCAATGATATCGCGTCAATTTGCTGTCAAATAATGTTTATTTGGCTTTATAGATGTTATGGTTAGAATAGACTATAGAAATATATTGTGCCTGGATGAAGTCTTAAGGAACTATTAATAATCGTTATTTAATAAAGTAATGTTCTAGTAATAAGTAAGTTGTACATTTGGAACTTTAACATAGATACTTAAGGTAACTTTCGTTATGTAATGTGAGATTGAATCCGCAATTTAAGTTTAGATTCACGTAATCTAACTATGAGTTGACTTGGTTGCAGGGCTTCTGGTAAGCCCGTCTGGGTACCACTCATCAGATATTCTACAGCCAAACATACATACAGGACATAACACAGTTCCCAATGTTGGTGGCGCATTGGCGATGTAAGGAATTTTTAATATAATAATAATTACAACATTTAAATCATCACTGTAGCCGAAGAAGTGCGATTAAATAAACATTTGATTCGGGTGTATTCGCTACTCGACTGCTGCAGTAGATGTCACTTTTTCTCACGAATCGTACGGTTATTTGCACATGTTTTACTCAAAATTGATCTGCGTTTTCGTTGATAAGCAGTTCCTTTATTATTGTAATTGCTGCCTACAAGACCCGGCTTCGCACGAATAGAATAGGGGTCTACTTACAAGATTTATGGTATAATATACTTCCCTCTTGGGTGGCATAATTTTTACACGAAATCATAATTAATTATACACCTAAATCTTCCTCATGAATCACATCGTATATTAGTGAAAACCGTTTAAAGATGCGGTTGGAAGTTTCTGTTTTTATCGCGTATAGACGTTACGGGAGGACCGGACTTTATTTTATAATATCTAGTGATTACGATTTACGTATTGGAATAACAAAACAACTTTAAAATGTAGACAACGTTGTAGTGATTTTTTAATACGTTTTTCTTTCTATAAAATTGTAAGTTGATAATAAATAATTTAGCAACTAACTCGAATAGCAATAAGTCAAAGGTTGTTTATCTTTGAAAAATGTTTCAAGCGCGTACGTGATGATATTAGTTTCCGAATTATTCAGTCGAGTCTCTAAACGTGCATTAAATGTTTAAAAAGAAACGTATTAAAACTTGTTTTATTCGCGTTTCGTTTAATGTTAGAAGTTGTTTAGCATTTTAAATCTTAGAGTCTTGATTTCTTATCGTTGTTATTTATAATAAATCTTTATTTTACACCACGATAGTGTAGATAGATTTCAAAATCAGTAAAGTATCCGAAAGCAATGGAGCTTTACTGAAGCATATTGAACGACGCGTTTGAGTTCCGGAAAGAGTTGATATTTCGCATTCCGAAGCCGAGGTAAGTTGCGAGTACGGAGATAAATAAATAAGTATTTAATTGTGGTAGTTGACAAAGGCTCATGCGGGCGTATTGTCCAGCTCTATACGCTCCTACAATACACTACAAACAGAATATTAATTTTTAGTTGAAAATCTGTACTTTTATGTATTACATATTATTATTATTTTCAAGTTGTACTTTTCGTGTATATCCCAAACTTGGCCGGTAGGGAAACCATTTAACGCTACCTACCTATTATGTAATACAGTCATAGAATCAAAAATATACACTTCAATTCTAAAAAGGTTTTTCGAAAATTCGCAACACGCGCTGTTTACAGTGTATGTAAAGTAAATAAGCATGTGAAAGTTCACACGTTTAAAAGAAATTCTCAGACACGTTTATCCGCAAACCGTGGTGAAGCAGCGACTTGCAAATCTAGGTTAGAATAACTTAACACGGAAAAAAATATCAAAGGGATACTGGATGAAACGCTTAAAGTGTTACGCAAAATATATTTTTTTTATTTTCTAATACAAATAAAATGTGATATATAAACCATATATGTATCACATTTTACGGTGATATAAATACATAAACTAATCGCGTAACTTGTATTTAAGATGTAATTTTGTCAAGTTTTATTAAACTTCATCTCAACCCAGATTTTGTGGTTTCAACCTTTCAATCTTGCAAGTACATTTAAAACCAGATCCACTAGACTAGATTGTTTATGTACTTAGTTTCAATATATCTCTGTAGATTTATTTATTATTTAAAAGTTCAAAGGTGCGAAATAAAGGATTTTAAAAACAAAATATATATTTTGATTATATTAGAATAAGTATTGCTTCGAAATATACAACGGGAGTGTTTTTTTAAATGTCACTAGAATGGTCCCCATTCGGGAAGTCCATAAATTCAATTTCCTTCAGCTAACATTACGGATATGCCCTTAATGGACAGCAGATGTCTTATGAAATACTGAGCTTGTAATTTCGTAGAAAGAAACGAAAGGCATTTTTCATTTCACACGGCATTATTCAAGTTGTTGGTATCAGTTTCATTTTAAAAAATACTGGTAGACAAATAGATCATAGTAATAATTTTTTTCCATAGCAACGAAAATATAAGAATTATTTACCATTCTCAGAATACATTTTACTTTGGATATGGCCGAATCGTAATTAATGTGATTAAAAGAAATTAAATTAAAATGGCTCTTGTTCTTACAATTACACTGGCAATTATTTTTTAAGCAGGAAGACACAATACAACGTATGTTTGGCGATATTATGAGCATAGAGCTTCCAGATTCCTATGATTTATTCATCCAAATTGAGTAGAATCTGCATTCCGAACCAGTGGTAGCTTTACGTACACATTAATCCTATAACAAGAATTTAAGTTACTTATAGAATCTATGTAAATGAAAATGTTAGTTTAGTAAAAATTTAAATAAACTATTTCTTACGTCATTAAGGTACCATCGCAAACCGAAGTACCTAACTAAGATATATTGTGTGTATGAGAACTGCCTTTGTTAGAGTGTTACCAGTAAGGTTTTGTTAGAGGTTGACTAGAATAGTATTCATAGCAAAATCTTATAAAAATATACATAAACGGTACCTTTATTCCTCCAATTACTTAATTAGTAAAGTATAAATTTAAAATATAAACCTGATTTTGAAGCAATATTTCCAATAAGCAAAGAATTAATTCATTTCAATGTTGAGTTATATCCAGTCTACAATGTACTTGAATTCTACGAGTGTATTTCCATTTTAAAACATCTCTCATCTTCCTGTTCAGTGAACTGTTCTGAATATTCCTTTTTGTGCATCTATACGCGGATTATGTTATGCTTGTCTCGTTACTTCGTTATGGAAATTGTAATATTGAATTGGAAATGACGTCACGAACCTTATTCCAATTTTGAATCATCATAATCGTTTTGGTAAATTAATATTAACGTAAACAATACTATACCATCCAAGTAACACCATAGTTACGTATATCGTCTAACTCTTTATGAATATTACGTAATGTTTAAGTTATTACAACTGCAAGCATACTTTTATATGTGTGTATGTGTTTTTTCAAGACTATGACTACTTAAAGTGATACGCTACTAGGGCTTCGGTAGAATTATATCAGCTTTTTAGTATTTTCCATATCTCATGCTAAGTCAGAGGATTAACCCAACACGCAGTAACATATTTCTTTGGAATTTTTAAAATCTTTCGCAATACATCTTATTTGTGTCTGTATATTTATAGCAATAAATATTTATCATGAAAATCTGCCACATAATCGGTATCTGTGACCGCAGTCAGCATCCGTTACCACTACATCGACGTGTTGTGATAGCAAATGATTGAGTGAGATTAAGTAGACCTCTTAAAACTTACAAAGAACAATGTTTCCCGTGTAAAACAAAGGACACGTGATGCTCAGTACGAAATAAGTAAATAGAACAGATAAATTAATGGACTGGCCCACTCTTAATGGGCAAAGTTTTTCTCACAAATCCTAGCCCTGAGGGTGGACTTAGACAACTCCTTAACAGTTTGGTACAAGTACGGTAACGCTTAAGAACGTTTCTCCGCGGTGTAATTTCGTGCTCTTGTTGTGTAAGATGAAATTTTATTAATTATTTGGGCAAAAGCGCTACTTAATTCCAATATTATGCTGTTATCAAAACTTTTTATAATTTTTTTTATAAATATAGGATTATTATGAAACAAATGATGATTGATTATGATGATGATGATTTGACAAGGTACCTTGGATTTAGTAAGTAAGGATTTAGTACCTGCTGACATGGCCCAGTGGTTAGAACGTGTGCATCTTAACCGATGATTCAAACGCAGGCAAGCACCACTGTTTTTTTGTGCTTAGTTTGTATTTATAATTCATGTCATGCTCGGCGGTGAAGGAAAACATCGCGAGGAAACCTGAATGTGTCTAATTTCAACGAAATTCTGCCACATGTGTATTTCACCAACCCCCATTAGAGCAGCGTGGAATATGCTCCCCAAACCTTCTCCTTAAATGGAGAGGAGGTCTTAGCCTAGCAGTGGGAAATTTACAGGGTGTCACTGCGTCCTCGTATACACATGGCAAAATTTTATGCTAAACTTTTGTGTCTCCAAACTTGTGTGTCTCTTTCACCGCTAAACACACTATAAATCATGAACTCAAATCAATCACTTGAAAATTCACATGTGCGTACTCGGATTAGATCAAACGCTGTAATCATCTGTAAACATCTGTAAAGATCGATTTACAAATTAAGAAAATAATGACGCAATATATTCCTATAACGAGATATTCTTAACAAAAGGTACTCCTAACGTTTCCCAAACACAATATCTCTAATCGCTTATAAATTAGACCGATTATTAATCCTATTGAAGGTACTTGCCATACGGTTAGAATTAATGCCTCGGGCAATATCATAATCATTTGGTTGATCACACGCCTGTTTGGGGTGTGGTTATTTCCATTATTATTTCGACATAATTTAGTATATACAATCCATTTGTTGAGATAAGTATATAATTGTAAACTCTTTCTTTAAACTAAGGTGTAATATTTTTGGATATTCTGTTTTCCATGTCAATGATGCTATCACACAATAGCCAATTTTATTCGACTGCTGTACAAAGACCACGGTGTGCCAATTTTTCCCGCTTTAAGTTTATGCTTCATCTTCATTTAATTATGATAGTGAACTGAAACTGAAATCATATTAAGGCTACATATTAAACTAATGCCAATCGTACATTAATTGCGTTATAGATCATCGGTTATAAATGGACCAAGCGATAGAACTGATAGTACCCATTGCATGATTTTAACGGCCCATAGAATGATCACTGTTATGTCCAATTTCTGTTTGTCCCCAATTGATAAAACTATATGTATTACGGTCTAGTGAAGGTACAGTTTGAAGGTTACATTTTAAGTTCAAGGCTTGAGTAATTAAGCGTACCGGTGGATATGGATTGGAAAGTGCATTTACGTATCCCTGCATTTTAAAAGTGGTATTGATGTATTATCAGACTAAAATGTCCACTAAAAAGGATTGCACAGGATGGCCGGTCCACCTCCCATGTGGATAGGATGGGTTCTGAACAAATGAGACACCTATTGACACTTAATCACAAACACATCGATATATTACGAGGGACTTATCATAATATAGCTAAAAAAATCCGAAATACAATATTTTGTAAAACATATGTATATGAATATAAATATATTTATACTTTATACATATATGTTTTATTATAATACTACAAAATGATCCGTATTTCTGAATTTGTAACTTGCAAAGGCAACGTGCCTTTCGTGTGCGTAACCTCTGATTTAACTTTTTCCAATAATAGAAGATTCAATAAAAATGTTTTTACCTTTCAACGAAAATGGTATCCGACTGTAAAGCGCATCGCAGCGTTCCTTTTAGAGCATCAATGTTATTTACTACTTTTCCTATAGAAATATTTTAGTTTTCAAACATTTATTTTACTTATTCTGAGTGTTGAACCTTTGTGTGAGCATTTCTGGGTAGGATGAGCAAACATGGCACTTGATTCACCTGATTGATGAAGTGGTCACCACCGCCCTTAAACGCTTTTTTTTTTAGCGCTGTATGAAATATTAAACATTCCTTACATCGCCAATGCGCCACCAACCTTGGGAACTAAGATGATACGTCCCTTGTGTTACACTGAACATAACAAGTCTTAGTATTGCTGCTTGGCGGTAGAATGAACGATGACTGGGTAGTACCTACTCAGACAAGCTTGCACAAAACCCTCCCACCGACAGAATCGTCATCAGTCATCGTCAGTCATCGTAATATTTATAAACCATAATTACGTATACGTCCAAACCTACGTCACGTGTTCCATTAGTGAAATCCATATAAAAATCCGTTCAATAGTTTTCGAGTTCATTGCGTTCAAGTAGTTTAATAATTAAGAACATAGTTTTTTTTCCCTTCTCATATAATAATCGTATATAAAGATTTTACTTGTCGTCTGGTGTTGTAATAAAGTGAAATGTCAACATGCTCTTAATATCTAAGAGCTGGGAAGTAACTTCCTATCTTGTCAGAGAGACGGACGTCGCTACTATATAATATTTTATGGTTCTCGCATTCGTGTTAGTTAACCCGTCGTCGCGTCGCAACAAATGACATCACTTAGAAGACTAGTTAAAAGTTTTTATATGTACATACATTTAATGTAATATCGTATTGATTTTTTGAAAGCTGATTCCTGAATTAAACCATAGTCTGGATGGATTTTTTTCTTTCTCTTTTCCACTGTTCGATGTTCGCTATAGACAGATACATTTTAATTACTTACTAACAATCAATTCAATCGACAAATATTAATGTAAAAGTAAGTAATACGTGTCATATAGGAAGAGATATATATATATAACAATTGATCAATATTAATATTATAAAGAAGGAGATTTTATATGTAATGGGCTATAAATCCGAAACTAATGACCAATTTTGTACAATTTTTCACTGATAAAAACTACATTATTCCTAAGCGCTATAAAGTATAAATTATATCTATATCATATCATTTTCTTTATTAAAGCAACACCGTGCGAAGTTGGATTTGCTGGTTAGTAAATAAAATGATTATGATCTGAATTTAACCGTTATGTATATCTATATAATTTTCAACAAAAACATTTTAATCAGTTTCATTTCAACTAAATAAAAAGTTATCCGATTCGTATCATACTTCACAATTACTCGATTTAAAAAGGCAGGCAGACTACCGAAGAGAATATGGAAATATGAGAGTACACATGCAACTAAAAGGATTTTTCCATATCCAAATCAGAAAATTCTGCTGTTTGTTCCATGCACAAAGTCTGGCTTTATATATCAGTCTGATTGGCATGTATTGATAATGATAGAGAGTTATCGTTTTTAGGTTTGTCACCGCATCTTATTTGAAGCCCATTAATGACAATTACTCATTAATGCAAATTTTCCTAGTTCGATTCAATTTCTAGCTAATTAGATTTTGTTATGAGTAAAGATTTTTTTGCTAGTACTCGAGTTGTTGGCGGCTGGAAAACTGATGAAAATCTTATATTTAGATAAACGGTGATATTTGTGCACGTATCCGTGAAAAAGACCTTAACTTTAAACAGGTATTCGTGATGGTTTTATTTGAATTTAATTTATTATTACATAAAATAATAAAAGTATATAAAAAGTGCTATGGGACAAGTGCTTGGAACGAAGTTTCTTTTGTTATAAATTATGTATTACACAGAAACAATAAAATAAATTTACAACATTCGAGAATAATTCAATCACTGTGAAAATGTAAAAAGTTCCTTACGTGAAGATTTCTGTCATTCTATTGTAAGCCGCGTAAAAGAACTTCGTTCTAAAAAACTGCAATTCCTGCTTTAAGTGTAACTTCGTTCTAAAAAACTGCAATTCCTGCTTTAAGTGTAACTTATAATGTTGGCAAAAATCTAGCGCAAAACATAAACTATATCAAAACACAATTACGTCTTTAGCTTGCAATAATGTTGAACCCAATTACGTATAAAATTGACAGTACCTACAATAACGATTCGCTGAACATAACCTTAAATTAATAGCCAGTTACACAGACTTAAAGTACGAAAGAGATAGATATATCTATCAGAATATTTCCTCATCAGTAACAACTTAACTGCTGACAAATATTACCTTTTATACTTTCCATCGCTGTTTAAATTGAAATTTACGATTCAACGTTTTCCAGATATTAACAAATAAGCGTCTGAAATGTTCAACTTTATAATTTGATTAAAGGTATTTCGCGTCTGTGCAGTTTGCTAACCAATCTCACTTATAATATTAAAAAAAAAATTATATAATGACCGATACATTTTTATTGTAAGTGATATTATATTAATTCGAATCTCTGAAGAAATAACATACACAGTGTCTTTTTTTAAGTAAGTTAGTATGAGAATGGTACTCCGACTATCGTAACTTTGAATAATGTGAGTTAGACAATAGAGTATAATCGTACTTGTGCGTTGTCATATCCCCTGCACAGCCTTGACTCCGCTGAGAACTCTGCGCGCAACGTCCGTCAGGATGATATAATTAAAGTGTCAAATTAATGGAAATAAATTCCACATCAAAATTAAGCATTTAAATAAAATCATAACTTCTAAGAGTACCGAAATGTTTAGGACTACCGTCTAGTTATTACAATATATTTGCATATTATAACGGAATGTTGAGCTTACATAATTTTTAAGGCAGAGACTACTCCAAACTACCTCTGTCTTAATTGAAGAGCGTAACTATTTTTCTAATGCCTGACTGAAAAAAACGACTAAGCCAATATACATAAAACTCTTACCAAAATATGTAGCACGTTTTGCAGTTCAACCCGCTTTAAATTTAGACTATTGTAAAACTTGTATATCTTGTTCATAATTTGAATAAATAATTTAACATAAGGAAATAAATAAATACAGAACGATGTATGTAAGAAAATAATATTTGTTATTGTATCATTATTCATAATTAAAATAGATAATTTCATGTCATCGATGAATGTATTTTAAACTATGAGAAAGAACCGGAAACTATCTGTCGTTTAGTCCGTTTCGACTGCTTCCGGTCTAGAAGCGGTGATTTTTTAAAATATTCAAAATATATTTGTTATAGGCCAGTTCTAAGATTGTTGCGTTTGAAGTACTTTTATAATATTAACCATAACGTAATTATTATAATTAGCCACTGTTCAATTTATTACAATTTTTTTTGATATATTGTTTTCGTTATAGGATTTAAAAATAACAATTTAATTAACCAATGATTCTGAATTCAAATCCGGGGCAAGTACTTCTGAGTTTCCGTGTGCTTAATTTGTATTTATAATTCATCTCGTGCTCGACGGTTAAGGAAAACGTACGAACAACAACCTGCATTGAAGCAGCGTAGTGGATTAAGATCCGTACCTTCCCCTCGAAGTTGAGAAGTAACAGAAAACGTCAGTTTAGAGCTAATTCAGACAAGCTGCTCCAATTTGGGTAAATCGATACACATATGATAGAATTTCATTGAAATTAGACCTCCGAGATGAATTATAAACACAAATTAAGTGCATCAAAATTCAGTGGTGTTTGCATGGCTTCGAATCCGCAATTATCGGTTAAGGCCATTTCGCCATTCTACGTCTTACGTAAAATAAGATAAAACATCTAACAATTCAATGTGCAGTAACTGTTTACGCTTACTATAACTTACTATATCTAGTTATGCTTCATACAACCTGTTTGGCTTAAATAGTAAAATGAAACAGGTTACACATTAATTAAACGTAGTACAAATAATACTAGTTGAACATAATTCCTGAATATTACAATTTCTTCGTACAGACACAATCTCAGCGAGTCTTTTCATTCTGATTGAAAAGATACAGTATGCAATAACACTGGTCTACTTAAATCCGAACATAGGTACAATAAAAACAGATTCTATGAAACGAATGCTACAACGAGAATGGATCAATCATTAATTCGTATTATATTTGCGTTAGACAACAGTTCTTTGAATTTAATAAAGGCGTAACTCCTTGAAATTAAATTTGTTGTTGAATGATATTCGACGATATTGTTTTGCAAATTATAAACACAATGCATGGATAAAGATTTGAGATATCGCTCTGTGATTTTGAAACGCTAATTAAATCCTACGACTAGATTCATGATAAATATATCGTTGTTCAATTCAGCGCTAATTATTAATGGTACTATAATATTAGTAATGTCATAAATAAAAAGGAAGGTCCTTAGGAAAGAAATGATCAACTCCGACCATTTCTTTATTACATTGAGAATTGTAAATACAACGCAAAACTAGTGACCTCGTAAGAAAAGAAAAGAGCGTTGTTCTTATATCGAAACATACGAAAAAATCAGTACTAACCAATATTCGTAAGTATATATCATTTCAAAACCACGATTACAGTGTCATGAGAAATTAGAGTCTTGTAATTACGCAAAGAGATGGTCGAAATTTAAAAGCATTTCTTGACATCCCAAGACTATTGACAAAACAGACGTAATATTGTGAAAGTATCCTCAGCCCAAGCCATCTCATTAAGTTGATTATGCTCCACCTTGAAGTTGCTCCGGCGATATACATTTATAACAAAATTTCATCGTCAAAGGGATGTTTCGTCTTAAGACAAAAGGATTAAAGACGTCATTCGCTTGAAAGCTTTTGAAGTATGTCGGGTCCAGTTAAATAAAAAATTGTAAACTCCATCGATTGCGACTCATTTGAAATGTCGTGGAATATTTTGATGTTTTCTGAAACGGTATTTTGTTTGTAATTGGCTTTCGGCCTCGATTGAACTTATCAAATATCTTTCTAGATTTTTTTGGCCCTAAATATATTTTGAAGCAATTAATAAACACTACGTAGGTACCAATATTTCTGGTAGAATTTGAAAATGAATATGAATTTTTCGAACGCTAAAATTAAAAATGTAATTTATTTTAGCGTTTCGATATTGAATACATAAATTTTAATTGCTACAGCTTTTTAGTTATTTCTTTTTAACCTATAAAAATTTATTAGACCAGATAACAGGTTTTCTTAATTGGTCCAACAAACAAACGTCAACGTGCGGTTTAGGTACCAGGACCGCATGAATTGCATAGCAGTACCATATTACTTCATTACACGAGTCTCGGGGGCTTCGTCTAAGCTCTCCAAAAGCACACAATTTACCTGCGCGCTCTGAATTTGCATACCGAGACCATGGCGTAAAACCTAGATTTACGATTTGTTTGGGAATATAAATACAAGATGACCCAGTACACACAATGTAAAGGTTTCATATCTGTAGCAGGGGTTTAAATCCCGGCAAGCAGATTTTGAGTTATATTTATCCAAGTCTAATGCTTTTTTATGATATGTGGAATTAGGCGGAAAGGTAAATGGGCCATCTGACGTTAAGAAGGAATTGGCACTGCTAAAATATTAACCATTCCTCACATCGCCCATGGACCATCAACCTTGAGAACTAAGATGTTATTTCCCTTGTTCCTGCAGCTACAATAGCTCACTCACCCTTCAAGACTTTACAAGACTTACTTAACAGAAATAGATATTCAATTTTACAAGTTTGATTCAGGGTGCGAACTAACCACCTCCAAAGGTCAAACGTTCAAAGCAGCCACTAAACCTACCAAAGAGTAATATCCTATCATACATATAAGATCTTATGCATATAAAACTGAAACATTAAATCAGACTGATACCAACAACAGATGGCGCCGTAACGGTGCAATATAGAGTGAATGGTAACTCATTTCATTTGATACTATTCAGCGAGCGGAATCATCTACTTTAAACAACGATGAAAATCTAAGCTTTGACAATAAACACGATAATCAAATACAACAACATCGTTAAGTATCTTGTGATCCGTAATTATATCGACATTAAAAAAAACACTAAAAATTAAAATCGACCACAAAATCTGAAACTATGCTTTCAGTAAAACCTTAATAATTTCGAATATCAATGGAATTGAAATGACACAACCTTCGAGTTTTACTGAACCTAATGCGAAGAGAATCATGATGATTAAATTTTACTAGACCGTACGTAAATTGTATTAAAATATATATTTTTTTAATTCGAGTTGTTTCATAAAAGTACGTTTGAATCGTGACGTTATAGTGTTGAATTAAATTTGAAGTTACCGCAGTAGGAACTAGCGAAAAGAATCGGCAAGAAACTTAGCAGTTATTCTTTTCACCCATTTATTTTTGTATTTATAACTCATCTCATCGGTGTAGGAAAATATTGTGAGCCTATTGAAGTGGAACGAAAAGAATTCGATCCAGATCTTCTCCAAAAGAGAGAACTCCCAAGCCCAGGTGTGAGTTGTGACTTTACTGTCACTAATTTATTCTACTGTCACACGAAAGTGATTTCAATAGATAAAGTGTATTAAGACGTAAGTTGTTTTGAGGCTCTTGAAACAGAAATAATGTCTTATAATCTTACAATGCCTAGACAATGTCGTTTTTGGTAATCAAGGCATTTGTTCGTACAATTTTTATCAATTACATGAATTTTCGAAAAAAGAAAAGCGATAGCAATATGTCGCTTTACGTGTATTTCAATGCTGTAAAATGACAATTCGAAAGTTGTTTTATGACCCTACTTAAATAAAATCGCACGTGACGTTGGCGAAATAATATGTGTCCAATTAAAAGGACAATTTAAAAAAAAAAACTTAAATAAAATATATAATGTTAATCAAAATATTCTATTATATTATTGTTTATTATGAATATACACATCGACTATATGAACGTCTAGAATCAAAAGAAACGAAATCTGACCGACCAGTATTTTTAAATGTATGTATGAAATAAAAGTATGTTAGCCTTGGGACTTACGTTAAAAGAAAATTTGTGATTTTTTTTCTTTTTAAAAATTAAACATTTTAGTTAGTAAAATGTATGTATTTTTCTTATTATTATAGTAACATGTAGTGCGTGTGCCGCACAAACTCCAAAACATCATGCCGTTTGCCTTCACGGCATGCGATACGATCTTCCACGACGTCCAAGGCGTCAATTGATTTTTTGAAGTCATCTGTAGGCGGGCATGCACCTGATAATAAATTGTAACCTTTCCTTACTTCGCCAAAGCGACACCAACCTTGGAAGCCAATGTCCCTTGTGCCTATTGTTATACTGGCTCACTCACATTTCATTCCGAAACAATAAATACTAAGTATTGCTGCGCAGCGATAAAAGATACGATGAGCGGGTGGTACCTATTCAGACCATGAAGAAAATGATTTAAGTAAAATAAAAACAATATATGTAATTTTTTATGAAACAATTATGTTAATATTGATAAAAAATTACATTATACGTGTATGTTGCAAATTGGAACGGACGTCAGCCGTCACCAATTTCACGCAGCTCGCGGTGTTCGTTTTTTCTGAAGCACAGAATAACGAAAACAAATAGTTTACATATTAACCCGAACTTATGTTGGCTGCAATGTTAATAATTTTCACATAGAATGCTTTGTTTTAAATATCCTAAGTTAGGAATGTAATAATCATTTGTAGTTTTAATTTTCAGTGGGGTGTAAACGACCCAATAGGCAAATAAGTGTTAACAGCTAACAATGATCATTTACAAAATGTACAATTATCATTAACAATGATAATTATACCTAAGTATGTATATAATGAGATGTGAAATGTGAATATATATTTTTTACTGTATATGCCCAAAATGATTTTGTTTAAATAATTAACACAAAAAAGAATTCAAAATATATATAAAATTTCGTTATAATATAAAATGTTTACCGTTCAAAATGTGACGTCCGCCGACGCGATCTTCAGTGCCCCAATTGTTGACTCTGTGAGATTGAATATACAAATTACGCGTAATGACGCAAACACTTGTGTCTATAAAACTTTTCCATATTTTTTAGCTATCTAAATTCATACGAATATTTGAATATTATCGGCTCTACCTTTATACGTTATCGGAGGAGTGATTAACCACTGCTGTAGCAATGCTGCGTCACGTGCTTTCAATTTAATAAAAAGTGTGTTTAACACCTGCCCTAAAATAATCTTCAATCATGTATAAAATTAATTTTATTCAGCGAGAGTGAAATCGAAGCGCGTTAATTGTTTTTAAAGCAAAATATAGTGTAGCTATTAAAATTGTAATGGCGGAAGTTTCAACTGGGCGGCAATTTATTCAAGTAATTTACAGTCAATAAACAGTCCCATTTAAAACTTGATTGTTGAATTAAATGTATTAGATATTATAAATAATACAAGACTTTCAAATAATTATATTTAGAATTGAATATAAATATTAATTAGTAAACTTTAAGAACCCATAACTTTACCAACGCTGGGGTCTTGTTAAAGGGAAGATTTGGAGCACGTTCCACTAGCTCTTCCTCCGCGAATGGATGGGTATATACGAGTATGAAACGGTTATTTATCAATTTGATTGCAAACGGTACCTATAAATTCTAATTATTTTTCTTACATTATTTTTCACCGCGCACCGGACACATAAAATAACTGAAAATCAGTTACGTGAAACTCAATTCAACTTGTCCGGAATTAAACCCGCTATCTTCACATAAAATTTGTATATTCCATCCACTGGATCGTCTCAAATCTAAAGTAAATAACTCTATAGTTAATATTCTGGCATGAGATTGGAGTAAAAATCGTACGGTTGAACCTAATATGAGCGCTGCTACATGGAAAATGTATGGGAGGTGCGCTTTTAACTAACCGATACAGCTATTTCACGTTATGGCTCGACCGGACGGCCGGCCCGTGTAATCTAACCGGACATTAGGTTTTTTTACCGTATTGGCTAGGAAGCTGGCGAGCACTTCGGTGTATGATTTACTCATGTTCCATGTCGATAGACTAAAGTTCAGATCAATACGCTTATAAGGTTCTACGTTGTTTTTTTTATTTTAACAACAAAGCTATTGTTCGGTTCGCAGATTTTACTGTAATTTATTAATTCTGTATAAGGCTGATTTTGTGATATTAAGTCTTTGGTAGGAGGCACCCGTCGTGACGGCGGAGTGGTGGCATGCGCGAGAGTTGCGCGCGGTACTGGACATTATTTAAACATTTCAGCGCGACTTTATAGTTTTTTTTATACATAATTCTAAAATAAAAGTCAGTGATAAGTTAGTGATAGTTCCGTCAAAATTGGTCCAGCCGTTCCAGAGATTAGCCGGAACAAACAGACAGACATACAAAAATTGTAACAAATATTATTTTGGTATATGTACCGTGTATACATGCATATTTAGTAAAAAGCGATTATTTTAATATTAGAAACTCTCCAATTTTTTTATTTATTCAGAATACAAACCATCGGATACAAAATAAGAGTTGTCGAACTGACCAAAACGCTGTAGTTTTCAAAAAAATGTTTCAAACTTTATTTACTATTCCTGAACTATATCAGATTGACTGTTATTGTTGTTTTTATATTTGAGGCTTAAGCTCAGCACGGGATTACGTTATGTATTGAAGAGAAAATGTTCGTATTCGAATGTCGACTTTATGAATCTAAGTGCACGCTGTGTCGGAACATAATAATTCACTTGTAATGTTATTTAATTTACAAATTCAATAAAGCTTGACATTTCATTATTGAAAGTGCTCAGAAATGTACTTTGAATGAAAAAATATTAATTAAAACGTAGAGAACCAGAGGGTTGTTTTGTAATCTTCCATGCTTGGGATGTACATACTCGTAACTTGATTAAACCCCGTGTAATCATTGCTTTTATTAATGACCGGTGGTTGAGCTAAATTAGTTTACAAATAAGGTGACGGAAACCAATTTACACTAACACTTAGTCATGCTAAACTTCAGATTTGGTCTTTCGCCTTCAAATATGATTTAAAAAAGTATTAAAATAATAGTCTATAAATTTCCAACTGTTAACTGATGTTCTAGTCTCCTTAACAGGATAATTCATTTTAAGTTTTTATTACCAAAATGTAAGAGGCTTAAGAACGAATGTAGAAAAAAATCATTTATCTGTATTATCTAATGATTATGATATGATAATTTTCACCGAAACGTGGCTAAATGAATCTGTATATGATTACGAGGTAATTAGATCAGAGATATAACATATTTAGGCGAGATAGATATTCCTCCTCATTTTCTTCTCACAAAAAAGAGGGGGGCGGTGTAATGATTCCTGTCTCAAAGAAATTTGAAGTTATTCGAAAGTATGAGTGGGGGTCGGCGTGTGAGGACTTATGGATTAGCGTGAAATTAAGAGGGACCAGCAGTATTAATATATGTGTTGCTTACTTTCCACCGCCTTTGGATTGGCATTTCTATATAACTTATCGGGCGTGATAATTAGAGTAAGCGAAAAGTCATCCATAATGTTGCTGGGGGATTATAACTTAAGTGACGTATTGTGGGAATACAAGGCTGGATCTAGCTTTCTATTACCATCGATATCCGATGGGCACGTAGTAAACAGCTTTCTAGACAATATTACATTTAATAACCTACACCAATGTAACTGTGTTTCGAATGAAAATGGTAAAATGTTTGCTCTAGTTTTTTCTACTGACCCATCTTGCATATCTATCTCCAAAGTCTTAGCATCTCTAGTACCTTCTGACATTCATCATCCTCCTCTCAAAATATCTATACAAGCGTCTTCATATGCCACTGTCAAATATAATAAAATTCTAAGATATAATTGCACAAAATGTGACTATGAAGCGCTGAATACTGCCCTAGAAGCTATAGATTGAACAATCATATGGGATGGATGCTCGAATGTTAATGAAATGGTTGAAGTATTTTACTCTAAATTAATGTCAATTATCCATGAATTCACTCCAGTTAGATTGCCCATGAATGAGAACTTCCCTGTATGGTACATCTTTATCTCTTATTAAAGCTCTCCGAGAAAAAGCGAAATACCATAAACGATACAAAACATACAAAAATGAAATGGATAAACTTAGTTACATAATATTACAAGAACGATGTGACTTTTTGATAAAGGAGTGTTATACTAGTTATATAAATAACACACCTAATACTTTACGTCAAAATCCGAGGTATTTTTGGAGCGCTTTTACAAGTAAAATGAGTAACTGTACTTCAATTGCAAATGAAATGACACTAGGAATTGAAAAAGCAGTGGGTGGACAAGCCACAGCTAACCTTTTTTCCAAGCATTTTCAAAGTACATATAATTTAAGTCATGCATGTTCAGAACTGCCAACGATAGATTTTAGTAATCCATATGGCAACGTTACGTCGCTAAGTAAATTGTTCGTAGCATAAATCGACGTTTTGAGATGTCTTCAGTCTTTAAATACGAATAAATCATCCGGTCCCGATGAATTACTTCCATTATTTTTAAAAAAATGTCCAAAAAATTTGTATAAGCCCTTAACAACTATTTATAATAAGTCGCCGGAGACGGGTATATTCCCATCCATGTGGAAGAAAGCTCATATAATACCAATCCACAAAGGGGTTGATGTGGGTGATGTAACTGATTATCGTCCTATTTCTTTACTTTAAAATTGTGGTAAGATATTTGAGTCCATTGTGCATAGGGAAATATTAGGCCACACACGTAAAAATATAGATTGTAATCAGCGCGGATTTTTGGCTGGTAGATCAACAGCATCAAATTTAGTGTCTTATGTATCTGTAATTGCCGATGCCTTAGATAAGAGAGAAGAGGTTCATTCGATATACACAGATTTCAGGAAAGCGTTTGATGTTGTGAATCATAGGATATTATTGAAAAAAATTGAACATATAGGAATTCATGGTTCTTTATTGAGATGGATTGAGTCTTATCTAGAAAACCATTCACAATTAGTTAATATTCGTGGTTTCAAGTCAGCAGAAAATGAGGTAGCTACAGGAGTACCTCAAGGATCACACTTAGGACCTTTAGTTTTTTTAATTTTTGTAAATGATTTACGCTTTAACGTAAAATCAAATTTTAAATTTTTTGCTGATGACTTAAAAATTTATCGTGTAATAAAAAGTGATTTAGATAAGCTAATATTGCAAGCGGATATAAACTCTATTTGTGATTGGTGCCACATAAATCAAATGTACATCAACCCTACAAAATATTTTTTCATAAAATTTTCTCGCAAGATTATTTCTCAGTCGGTGACATACTATATTAATGGCAGTTCAACTATACAAGAAGTAAAGAGCATACGTGATCTTGGCGTTATACTTGATAGTTCATTAAGTTATAGGCTACATGTTGATCATATAATAAAAAAAGCATCTAAACTATCTGGATTTATTACTAGACAGTTAAAAATATTTAAGCAGCCGAGTGTTGCTATTCTTTTATTCAATACCTTAGTTCGAAATATCCTGGTATATTGTAGTGTAGTATGGAGCCCTTGCTATCATGTTCACATTAATAGACTTGAACGTGTTCAAAAGAGATTTTTATATCACTTACCTCACTTACACTGATAATAAATGTCACGAACTTAAATCGTACATACAGAGGCTCAATTTTTACAGAGCAAGCTCATTTCATACTAGAAGAAAAATGAATCTTTCTTTACAAGCTAATTCACGGACTTACTGACTCGTCCGATATCCTGCAATGCATAAAATTTTCCATCCCTCGTTCAAACAGTCGCCTGCCCAACTCTAGGACCTTTTGTCTTCCTACCTCTAGAAATAAAAAAAAATATCGTTTCGAAGCATTCTCCACAGCGCTGTACCAATATGTGTTTACACACATGTGTCAGTGTCATGTGTCAGAATTAGATTAGATTGTGTGGGAACACATGAAGGTTTTCCACTATATTTTCCTACACGTTAAAAAGAGATGAATTAGTAATACAAATCATATGCATGAACACTCAGTTGTACTTGCCCGGATAAAACGTTCTAACTCATCGGTGTGAGTCACCCTTATTTGACCGTTTTACATTCATCAAAATTCTTTATAGAGAAATCTCTGTGTCCTAACTGATCATGTCCTGCAGTGTTTCGGCTTTACTTGATATATGTGATACGTGTACGAATTTTAGAAACATTCGGACAATATTGCCGGACTCACATCTCATGTCTGTCAGAAGTAACAATGTAATGGAATAAAGTGCTTTCTTGTCAACTTCATACATAGCTAGAAAAGATTTATTTGGTTACATTTCCGTTTTTGAAACGAAGTCGTTTTACGCGCCTTACAGTAGAGTGAACTGGCAGATATCGTCACGTAAAGAAAAGATGCCTACTCTAGGCGAACTTTTCCTCTTTATCTCTCTCTCAAGCTTTCTCTTTCTATTTTAAAAGTGAAGATAGTTCAATAACTCAAGTTATAAGTCTCGATTGAGATATTTGTTTTATATATACTAATATATGTACAACACAATTGTGTCGAGCGCGAGTAAGTTTATGAGATAAGTTTAATGTTTTCCAATATGAAATCAATACAAGTTCAAAGACGTCCGTATTTTTAACCGACTTCAAAAAGGAAGAGGTTATCAATTCGTCTGTACTTTTTTTTTCTTAAGTTCACTACTTAATATTGTAAAACTTTACAATTTTTATATTTAAACTCGATTTCAAATATGTGAACATACAGCAGCAAGATAAAACCCTAGAAGTCACTATAAACCTTTAAATGCAAACTGCTTTATTGTTATATTTCGTTGATTAGATGCATTCATCTTCTTATTATGTATAGGAAAGATCAGTCCAGATGCATGTTACCGAGAGTACAAACAGTAGAGCACAGTTAGTCCACGTAATTGCGTTTAAATGAGCAAGTCAATCAACGTTTTAAACGTTGACAGCAAATATTACGAAACCACCTTTACTCGCCACACTTCTGGATCGATTTTAGAGTTTTGCGCTACTTTGCGTTTTGATCCATTTACTTCGTTATGTAGGTCACTAACAATAGGTCAAAAGGTAAATAGTATAACCAGCCTCATGGTATTTACTTATGTGAAACTATTAAGCGTCATTCCTAATAGTTGTAGCCATTAAACCTCAACAGCTCAAGAATGTGCATCCCGTTTTGGGATTGTAATGTCATCGACGTGGTATTGATATTTAATTGGATTATTGTCGTACCCGTTACAAGTTATTTTATGATATATATAACAAGACTAAGTTGAAGACGAGACTAAAATGTAGTCTACAAAATTAGCAGTTTATATCAATAAACATTTAATTTAAGAAATAATATAAGTTAAAATTGTAATTTTATAATAATTATAGGTTAATCAATAAAAATTGCACGTTTCGATACGACCATTTCCTAATACATAGCATGTCTCTGTCATCGGTTAAGGAGTGATAATGTTCCGCAACAGGTGAACAGCTGGACAGAAGCCAGCGGAGACTCTGAAATACTTAGTACGTCCGAGGAAATCTTACCTGAATAAATGTCTAAGATGTAGAACATGGAATGTTTCCGATGGGGAAGCGGTGACAGATGCTGTAGTTCTTAAACGTGTTAATTCAATTCTATATAATGTTAACAGGAATTATGGAATGACATAAGTTTGAATATGAATCAGCTGCATTTCGAAATATTAATTTTATAATTGAATGAAGTTTTATGCAGAAATATATATATTTTTTTAAAGTACTCTAGTCGATAGATGTGTGTTCGCTCAAGTGAAAATCAGTTGAATCTAAATATAGAATAAATAAAGATCAATTTTACAGGAATAATGTTACTTAAAAAAGCTTTAGAAATATTTATTGATATCAGAACAGTGATGTGCACAAAATATGTCACATACTTACTCGTAATTTAAAAAAAAAACCGTTTTAAGATATTTTAAAACAAGTATATACAACGTTTTTCATTTAGGTTTGAATGATAAAATTAAACGCGTTAAATGGTTTACAATGGAATGCTGAGGAGTCTGTATTCTGTATAAGAATGTGCTTTGAATTTTCATGTGAGAATATTTGTTGTAGCCATTCTCTAAAATAGCATACATAATTGTATCATTATGTGTTGGAATAACCGAAAAATTTGACTGTTCTGTAACTGAGATGGCTCAGTGAATATACCGCATAGATTTTGACTAAAATTTGCGGGATTAATTCGACAAAGAATCCTTGGATTTTTGTGAGCTCCATGATCCATACTTTCAATTTTAATATATTTCCTTAGCATTTTCGAAGGTTTACATTTCATAAATAAGCCTGGTCTTTTAGGTCGACATAATACATCTTAACCTCAGCTAGATAAATAAACATCTGTATCTCAGAAATGTAAAAACTGTGAAAAAGCATTCTTTTGTCGAAAACAGCGGCGGTTCCTTATTCAAATACATACCAAGGGGTACTTTTGAAGCAGAAGAAAACATTTACGGCAGTTTAGTCTACTTACTAATAATAATTAACATTGTAATCTATTTTTGTTTCAAATTCAACGTTCAAATTCAAAATCAACGACCATAGATATTCACTAAACAAAAATACAAAGATACAATAAATGAAAACGAATTAACCGAAGGCGATTAATGACAGCACTTTATAAGCCGATGGCGTTAGATATCCAATTGTCACGTGCCGCTATTGTTTTGCACGCAGACATCTCATTCACACGTGTTTCTGATTTCGTTTACAATAACTCAATCTTGGTCCCAAATGGTTGGACGTTTGCCATCACTAACCTGGCAAAGGTTGGTGGGTGGGTTGACGGTTCAGTAATGGGCGTCACGTTCCCCTGTCAGCCAATCAAAGTCTATTGTTCTAGAGGCGTGTGTAATTAGAGGACGTTAATAGTATTCTTTTTTTTTCGGGGTCGAGATATTTTAAATCGATGAGATTATTTTTATCGATTTAATTTAAAGTGTTTTCATAGTTTATTTCCGTCGCAAGTATTTTAGTATAGCTTGTGCTGGTTTTCTTTTTCGGATAATCATATCTCCACAGTAGTCTATTAATATCTCACTTCTAGTCAAAAGGCGCCACCCTTCTCGAGGATAAGGCTTGGAGCTTATTTTACCAAATTATACATATTAGATCAAAAAACAATTTTATCTTAAAAATATATCTGAAATATAACTCGGGTAAAGTGATTTTATCGCTAACATTCACCTATTTTTTTTATTGTATGCCACTCAAGCCTATATGCCTACAATGAAAGCCTAAAAAAAATAAAAAACGTCTAACGCTTTGTTTTAAAACCTTTTTAACGAAATCCATTCGATAACAATTCGACAAAAAAACAATTTCACGTATAGCGTTACTTTACATGTGAAATGACTGGTTCGTCTTTTTTTATAAATTATTTTAATAAAACATTCAGTAATAAATTTATAAAATTGAATTTAATTAAAAAAACTCGTCTGAAATTTGAGTTCTGACCAATGCAACAATCATTTCTGAGAACTTTATGAGATTAAGACGTCGATTTTTTAGGGAGTAAAAAGGCGAAATATTTATTTAGAGGGTAGTAAAGTGACAATTATAAAAATCCTTTTAAATGGCAAACTATATCCGATTGATCCGTTCAAAATATCATTAATTGTATCAAACTAACTATTACGTTCAGAGATATGTAAAATTTATATAGCACGAAGGAAAAGCGCCTCTAAGTGTAGTCAGAATAAAAACTTTATTTACCAAATTGACTCCTCTAACGATACAGCAAGCGTCGTCAACCGGAAGCCATAGACTACTTAGCATTGCGATAAGAGATGATAACATCAAGATTGCTCTAAAGACCTCAGACAGTGGTTTTGAGAATCTCGCTAAAATTTAGGGTTGCTGCAAAAAGTCAATGAAAATTAGATATAAATAAATAATAATAATAAAGATTGATGTGATATATGCACTAATTTAAATTTCCAACTTTCGTAGCAAAACGCCACATATAATCAAACTCGAAGTATGGCATGGAAGTAAGTATGTTAAAAAACATTTACGAATAATAAAATTTCGCTTAAAAACTCGACGGGTAGGTTTCGTATATATGCATATAAAAACTTCTTAAACAACACCGTAGGGGACGTCGTAGCCCCAGCTACGACACACTCGTTAACTTCATTTCTATTACACGTGTTTTACTCATTAAAGATAACATTTTATATTTATTTTTTCAGGTACTTTCGGATAATTGGACATTATTACTTCCTTCTACACAATACGGATATATTTTTATACGGTAAGATTTTTTTTAATGCTACCTAAGCTTTTTTTATATGAACTTACTATATTATATAAAAATTAATGGAATCATTTACTAAAATATGATTTACAAAACCAACCCCTCGTCGCGAAAATAATGCCACAGCACCACATTTATAATAAGGTTCGTAACGGAAGAGAAACCTTAAAAGGCAAACAACGCTATTGTAATTTTAACTAAAATGGTTCTCTTATCAAAGTATAGAAATTAATTTCATGGTGTTCTCACCGAGACTTGTCACGCAAGCCGTCAGCGGAGCTCGGTATGATTTTTACGCAACAGAATCCTCTAATTAAAAATCTCTCAAGTCTCAAACAAAGCAGTGAGTCACTTTATAATTAAAACACGTTTCCACAAAGCGTTCTATTTGCGGCCGCTTGAGTAATCTTAAACTTTCTGATGTTTTAACGTGCACGTTTTTAATTTCGAAGTTTAAATCATAAGCAGGAGCGTGACGATGTTAAAACTGGATGAATTGTCATTTTTATCCATTTTAACTCAAACCCAAAGTGTTAATAACAGAGTACCTCGCTTTATTTAAAATTGTTTTCAATTATATATGGTTTAATTGTATTACAGAATAAGCTTTTTACTTTTGAACATATTGAAAACTTTTCATTTAATGGAAATTAATCTAGATTTTCCTTTGATATATACTTAATTATTATTCTTCAAGAAAATGTTTTATGTACAGGATCGTAGATCAGAAATGGATTAAAGTTTACGTCTTCAGACGACGTAGTCTTAGCGTACAATAGGTATCTTGCAAAATGACAAAACGTTTTGATAAAATCATTGTATTTTCAATTAGTCTAAATAATAAAAAATCATAATTAGCAGTTCCATGGAGAGAATGTCGTGGTTAACGTTGAATAGGCGATTAAATAAGCATGCCGGACACTCGCGATTCGGACTCTACTTAACGTAATTTGGTAGCAATTGTTTTTCGCTTCCATTGACAAAGGATACCCATACAGTCCCTATTAATGATAACACGACACATACAAATAACATCAATATTTCTCCAATAGCGACGTGTAATTGACTATACCAAGGATTCAAATCAAATAAACACCAGACACAATAATTTATACTATTATTATAAATGCGAAGGCAACCCTGTCTGTTCCCTCTTAGCGTATATACCGCTGGACTGACTCAGGTGAAATTTGGTACGGAGATAGATTGAGTCCCGAGACAGGACTTTTTTTTTTTATTCAATGTCTTCAAAAAATAGTAATATATTTCTTATGTATAACACACAATAAGTAAATGATATGTGCATATATATAACGTCTCAAATAATAATACAGTGTTACCTTTTTACTGTGGGTATGGATTTGAAGAAAACAGTTTTGTTATATAACTATTTAATTGTAGAAACCAAAATTTATAAATCTTACAATAAGTTTAGTTACTTAATTAAGTTACAGCTTTTGTACTATAGATAGTTAAAAAAAATATGCCAGGTAGACTCAGCGTGGGTCACCTGGGATGTCACGGTAGCATGCGCAAGCGATCCCGGAGCGCCCGCCGAAAGACGGAGAGGGTACCGCTGGTTTTTTAGCGGGTAAACCCGGCTTAGCTGGGCGTACTCGGCGTCCAGGGCTCCGGGGAGTGCCACACCCCCCCCCCCACTTTCCATCACGTAGGGGAAGCGCGTAATGCGTTTTTCCAGCGAGAAAAAAAAAAGAGTCACTTAGGATAAAAGGAATGTTTGAAAACTCAATGTATTATAATTTATCTTATTAAATATTAAAATTTAGGCGCCACTGACGATTCAAAGATTGTATTTTTAATTATTTAGTACACCGTTCGCCAGGCCGGTGTATAAGTTTGTATAAAAAATTAAAGTAGGTACATCACCAAATTTCCTATCAAGTAAATAACCAAGAGATAAATACCTTTAACGAGGAATTGTAAGCAGTAATTTACCTTTTGGAGGTTTAAAGTCCTGCTCACTCCAAATGACGACTTCAACACCGGAGAAACATTCCAATGGGTCAAAAATCACTGTAAATCAAATTAAACATGACTACGACTTTCTGAATTGCAAACCAACGCATTTAAGCAAAAACAAGAATTAACGACTTACAATTTTTTAAAGTCGGTAGTAATATTTTGTATAAAGTTCAAAACTCCATTATAAATACATTCTGAAAAGATATATGCTGTTAAAGCACTGAAGTAATAATCAATCACAAATTAAGAAACTCAACTATTAAGGTAACTCACCGATATATTCAGTATATCGAATTTGAAGTTTGAATTCGGTGTTAAACCGAAGATGTAAAAATGCAAAAAGAACGAAATTGAAATTTCTTGATACTTTGAAAGATTGCAGCAGTGTGGCCAGTATCACCACCAAAATTAAATAGGAATTACATCCATATTTAAATCAAAGAAATAATTATGGAATAATTATTTTATTTAATAAAAGCCAATTATAAGGCAAAATAAATCTGTCATAATAAATTTCCGACATTTTCAAACAAATACTAACCCTTTATTGGATGACAGCTAATAAATTAATCTCAAACGATGCAAAATGACTTCCAACAAATGAATTAGATAATAAAATCTAATTGTAATAATTATTTCACTGCACCGATAAGATAAAAATGTAATTTATTTTATTATTTAAATTCAAAGAAAATGCCAAAATGAGGTATTGGGCTAGCAATACCGATATATGGGAAGTGGGAAATAGGTTAACGGCACGGCATTTTAGCAAATTGACACTTTTGTGACGTTTTATATAATTTAAAAAAAAGTTAAAATTATAAAAATAATTTTTAATGTAACAAAAGGTTAATTATAATTGTCTGGTTTACCCGCCTGCTGCTATTACTTAGACTACAGACAAAGAATTTCGATGGGTCCTACAATGTATATTTATTGAGCTTCGTGTTATCACTGAACCGCCAATAGACAGCAGTCACACAGATCCGCTCGGTCATTAGTTGCGGGAATAGTGTTTTTTTTAGAATTATTATTCGCAGCTGTTCTTCTATTTCGATAAAAAGGTTATACAACAAACAAATGTTTTGCTTTTAGGCACAACTATTCGAAAGTAACGCATAAAATATATTTCCTTTGAATTAAAATATTAATATCAAATTTAAATGACTAATTAAATATCAAATCGAATAACTAATGAGTAATTAAAAGTTAGTAAGCGGGCAAATCTCGCCTCCTAGAACCTACAGAACCGATGGCAGCTTCAAATTCAATAGTATTAAATCGGCGAATAGTTTGTTAGTTTGAACGCGTTAATCTCATTTAATAAAGGAAGAAGAAAAGGAAAAAATAAATACCTCAAGGATCAATTTTGTTATCCGTCTGTCTGTCTATTTGTTCGTATCTCGTTTTTCTCAGGAATGCGTACAAAAATCAAACCTACGTCAAGTCACCGCGATCAAATCATATGGCGTAGAGTCATAAAGTTTCGTAAGAATCAATATATTGTAGTTCAAGTAAATTGGTTGTTAGATCAGTGTCTATTTGACTATTTGTCTGGTGGTACGAAGCTGTCTTATACCTACGAAGGCGAAACAGTAGCGTTTAAAATGAGTCAAATCAATTGATTTATTTTTTCACGCATTTGAGACATTCAGAAATGTACCCAAGTTCCTGGGGCAGAATTCGGGTTATGTAGAATTCTCACTCCCTAAAATCATTTCGATGATCTTCGGCACAAATCGGAGAGGATGCGGGGTCGTCTATAAACACACCCGTGGCTTCATCCCGTACTTGGTCCGCTCATTTCTCGGTAGAGCTTTAAAAGCCCAAAAACTTTACATCGTTGTGTTCTTTTAATTTTTTAAATAATGTCTCACTCGATACAATACTGTCAAAACAGCGCACTCGCGTGGGACTAATGGACAGTGGGACTCAAGGTCACTTGACACGTGTTACAATTAAATAGATCTTTGACTAATATACCGATAGTGGTGACAGTAAGTAATTGTGGTCAGCTGCGACCTATTTCAACACATTGTCTGATTGAAAGAAATTTATTAAATACAAGGGGACACGTATCGTTGATCATTCGAAAGATAAGCTGTGACGTAGTAATTTATTGCCTGTCATGACTAACAATACACTAGTCGTAAGTGACTAACAATACACTACTCGTAAGTGCGTCTTAATCGACTTTAAAGGACGCGGAGTAATGAGTTCTGATTCGTAAATTTGTATTTCTGTGATTTATTCTAAAACTCGAAACTATGAGCAATGAATTGAATGCAATTTGTGAATTGTATCAATGAATTTTCATGTGTATAATTAATTTCGTTGTCGGCGGTGAAGAGAGAAATCGTGATGTTAACATCTACCTGTGTTGGATTAAAATCTGTCACTTGATCCACCAATTCGGATTGGAGCAATGTGAAGCTTACCTTTTCCTCAAATGGAGAGGAGGCTTTAGCTCAACAGTGTCATATGTACAGGCTTTGGCTTTCAAAAACGACCTCATCTGGGAAAATGTGTGGATCAAATCTTAAAACTCAAAATTCAAACTTCATCCAACAGACTGAGCTAAAATTTTTCGTGTACGATATTTTATTTGTTTTAATAGACGTATTCTATAAAATATAGTTCTTAAGGAGTTTAATTTATTAACTTCAGAACTAATTAATGATTCGATCACTGAAGCATGGTTTTTGTTTATAGAACATCAATATTCTAATAAATATTGTGTCAGACTCGTAACAAGATAGTTATCTATAGATATTTTTTAGTAATATTCATCTGATATTTTCTAGTTGAATATTAATTATCAAAAAAGTTAATTTAATTACTTACTTAAGTTTTCGCAGATGATCGTTTCATGTCGTTCGTTACTTCGAATCTCGCTTTATTTACAATATTAATAACTGAAAAGGAGAATTCCATTGCATTAAAGCACAGCACGTGCTAAATTAATTACAATAGTATCCTTGAAATTATTATGTTTCTATTCTTTCTTATTTCACGATTAAGTCACGGAATAGTAATTTATATTTATACAGCAATAAGACACAGTCAATAAAATCAAAATACAACATTAATTATATATTTACAACCTTCATAAAAAGCAATGAATTCTTTATAAACTTCTAGTCTGGACATTAACAGCTTTACTATTTTACCTTCTACGTATTTTGTAAAGAAAATTTCGAATTTAATAATAAATAATTTTATGTTTTATGTTATTTAAGAAGGCGGGACTGATGAATGGATCACTCAATGGTTACTGGTTATAGATAGACATTCGAAATATAAAAAATATTAATTATTCTTCATACAACCAATGCGTCATCTTTAGGAACTAAAATGTTTTGTCTCTTGTGTCTGTAGTTGCACTGATACCAGAACGAGTGCACCCTTTAAACCCGAACGTAACAATACTAAGTATTATTTGGCGGTAGAAATATATGATGAGTGGGTTATATCTACTCAGACAGAATTCTATAAAGTTCTGCCACCGAATCAAATTGAGCGTTTTTGCATGGGTTCACGAGAATTATATATATCGCTGTAAATAGATTATAATCTATCTCGCGCGATTATAAACTGTAGAAAGATTGTAAACGATGATACAACATACAATAAAACATATATAATTTCGATTGTATATTATCTTTCGATGAGGTAAGGATGTATTTCATAATTAAACTGATATTAATTTTGATCTATTAATAATATCCTATAATCTCCCGTAAAACAATGCTTTAAATTGTAAGCACTATGTTACGGTTCATAATCTTTCGACAGTTTTACAATCTCGCGAGATGACATACTGCGAAAGATTGTATAGTACATAACGCTTTATTTATTTAATAAAAATCGACATAAACTTTAAAATGAAAATAAATTATTTGAGATATATGAAATAATCTGTATAAAAGTATGAAAATCATTTTAGCAGTGCCTAAATATTTTCGTTGAAACTGACGGATGATCAAAGAAGAATTTACTAATTAATATCACATCACAGTTTCGAATAGTAGTTCTCAAAAATGTTGTGACAGACAAATGTTCACGATTGACTATTTCAATATATGTTAATTCAGAGCGAGTAATCTCACGCGCTGTATAAAATTATTCGAAGCGTAAAATTTCTTCTGTAATGAACAGTTTCATAGCGCAAGTTAAATTTTAAAAACATATCTCTTCTAAAATTTATATTTTTGTTTTTCATTAGTCGATGTCTTTATTCTATCTTAAAGAAGTTTTTCATAAAAAGCTAAGAACAAAATACGTCCACGCAATTGTATATTTACTAAGTGTTTATCTAAGAAATAACTAAAGAAAAACAAATGAGGTGCGCCGAACAGTTTTAGCATTTGGTTGCCAATGTCTGACAACTTAGCTTAATGATGTCGCGACAGACGTATCTTCTACATATCTAACACCACATAATCTATCAAAATAGGTCGATTGTTTGAAACGTCTGACCTATAATACTAAAAACTGTCATGTTCCATCTGTCAGACGGCAGATAACACGGGATACCAATAGATTAGCGCTCCATATCGAAATAGCCGGAGACTTGCCGATAGTAACACGTGCGCCTCTCGTGTCAAGCGCAATGACAGTAAAGAAGCGACTGAACTCGCAGTCGTCTGCGGATTTGGGCAACTGTGCCAATAGTTCCGGGTTCGCGTTGATCTACCCAATATTGGCTTGACTACGATATTTAACAGCCTTTAACTCGCGTGTGTTACAATTGTTTATTAGTTTCCTTTTAGCGATTCGAAGAGAATAAGAATTAACATAGTTTTTTACAAAATAATTAAGTGAGGATATTATAGAGCGATGCGTCATGACAGGCATTTAAATATAAACTATATGTATGGTTTTGTCGTCTGATATATATGGAGTTTTTGTTTGTGGTAATTCTAAATGTTTTTAGATCTATTAAAATTTAAGAAAAACTCTGAATTCGAACCGCATTACTTTAACATATTGCCAAATTGATACTTAAACTACGCGATAACATTCGAAGCTCCACAAAATTCTCATTCCTTTTGTGGTCCTTTTGGTATTTGGCACGTTCACAAGGATGGTACGGCATGTGTTACAATCAGTACTGAGTTTTATTACGTTTTATTTTTTTATGTGTCGCTAAATTTATACACTTAGATTTATACACTTTTTTTTATTTATTTCTAATAGTAAGATAAGCTGACCACCTGAGTATTTCTTTATACCGGTAACGCTGTACTAAACTTGGAATTTAAGATGTATTACATGATGTCTTGCCTGAAATTACACTGAGCAATACAGTGTTAATATTTGGTGTCGATTAATTTATAAACCTCAAAACCAATCTATACTGATGCCGGATTTTAAGGTCTTGAGGCCCTGGGACCACAAAGGAGTAGTGGCCCCAACTACTATTTTGTAAATTAGTTTGAATGTTTTCATTTCTGTCTGTAAGAAATATTTTTATTTACTCTTTGTATAAGTAACTCTTTAAACAGTATTTACTCAATACTAAAATATCATTACTATACTATAATATTATTATAATTTAATTATTTATACATATCTACAAATAATAACTATATTGTCCCCCTGTCTTGTGGAGGCCCCAGAGCAGTTGCCCCGGTTGCCCTCCCCTAAATCCGGGCCTG